>NC_142790.1:5932328-6281078 GCF_988280905.1 Pimephales promelas
ACTGGCAATTATTTCCATATTATTTTAAAGTAGCCTATTTTCGTAATTATAAAAAACTGGTTTGTAGTGGATATAGTTTTACCATTTTCTGCACTTTGTTATTCTTGTAGTTATTGACTCATAACAGCTATTAATTAAATGAGTCTCATAGGCCTACACAGAAAATAGCTCAGATTATCCAACGCATTCTCATCCTTTAACGTCATATAGAACGCTATATGCAAAAACGGCGCTATACTACGCACATGGCACCCTTTATCGTTAATATTACACGTGAACCCAAGACGTCATAAATCCTTTAGCGTGAATATGACACGCAGACCCTACCCCACACCTAAACTTAGCCCTCAGCACGTTATATTAACGATAAAGGGTGCCATGTGCGTAGTATAGCGCCGTTTTTGCATATGACGTTTTTCTATATGACGTTAAAGGATGAGAACGGGCTGGATTATCTGTCTGTTTGTCTGGCCTATTTGATTTTATAATACATTGACTGCCATTGAATGGACACACACACACACACACATTTCTCAAAATATCTTATTTTGTGTTTCACAGAATAAATAAGGTTTGGAACAACGTGAGGATGAGTGAATGATGACAATTCATTTTTGGGTGATTGGTGTATAATTGTTACCTTTGTTTCAAGTGTGTAACATATTGTTTGTGAGGAATCAGTGATGGAGGACATTTACTGTATACAGCTTTACAGTCCAATTGACAGTATTGTACTAGACACCAAGATCATGAAAGCACCAGAATTGCAAGAGTCCATGACAAAAACAGATAAATACTATTATCCCAGTGCATGTTTTATTGTTTAGTTTTTTGCCATCAGCTTTCTTTTTATATTTAAGATATATGCTTCTGTTGTCCAGCAAAGCATGAAATCGAGTTTGCTAGAATAAGCATTCAGTCCAAAAAAAAATATAAAATAATAATTTGACTGAAGCATTTGATGCAGAGTGTATGCAATGTATAATAGCAATTGATAATGAAACGTGGTCTGGAAACAACATGCAAATTTTCTTGTATTTGAGGCGTGGTTTACGAATGCCCAGAGCCGTACTATTGGGTACTACGAATGTCTATCAAATGCGTCTGTACGTCTATCAAATGTGCTCCCTCCCCGTTCTGTGATTGGTTCCCTATTTCAGGGGAAAATTTGATTCATGGGCCCTGTCCCAATACTCACTTGAGCCCTAAGGCCTTCCTCGAAGTGGACACTTGTTGAAAGTGCACTTAGCGGAGAAAGAGCGCAAGGGCCCGAAGCTGTGAAGAGCAGAATTGGGACAGTTTTGCACACCTCAAAAAGCTACTTTTTTTTAACTCTTAGCCAGCAACCTTTCTGTTAATGCTATTAATATTAAAACAGTTTTTGGCTAAGATAAAATGTGATTGAGGTTTACCTGAGTTTATACTGCCTTACCATATTCACAGAGATTCGAAATGCAATGTTAATTGTTATTATGGAAATTGATATATGAAATTCCCATACATGAAAAAAAAAAGAAAAAAAAAAACATGACGTGTTGGTGATATATTTTGTATAGGCTATAGATTAAAATAGTCTAACATATAGGCTGTATAAAATAAAATGACACAACCTTGTCTCTTTTTATTTTATTGACCAAGAATAGCCATTATTAAAGTATAAGCTTAAAAAGTATAAGTAGTATAAGTATAAGAAGCTATAGAAGTCAACTAATAAGGCAAGTTAAAAGATTCAGTCAAACATACGTTTCAACGTTACAGTTAAATAGCCTAAATATATAGTTATGAAACTTCACTTTTCCCCTCAGCCAAAACGATTTTCCAGGGAACAAATCATAGAATAATGAGACCAAAGATCGCCCGTCTGATGTACACAAGCCGATTTATAGCTCATGTTTAACCACTAGACACAGAGCCCGCGGGAACGCAAGAATGACTAGCCGGGGTACATGAGCGCTGAGCACCCGCCGCCCTGTGACTACCTGGAACTCCGAACGTCAGATCAATTTTTTTTTAAATAGGCGCTATTTTTATAAATAAACCACAGATTTGAGATTTAAACAACTATATTCTCGACTGAAAAACTCTTAAAACTACATTTCGTGACCCAATAACACAAATATTTTTGAAAAATTCTTCACCACACCGGCATCCTTTATCTTCGGAGTTTCCGCTCTCGAACAGCACCATAGCAACCGTTCTCCCCTACAAGGATTCTGGGTAATATCCTATAGCAAAGTGAGGTCTGATGCGCACTTACGAAAAGGGTGCATTAAGTGCCCTTTTGATCACCCCTGGAGAACACTATTAGAGGATTGGGACACCCTACGGTCTTGCACCCCTTACCGAGAACGCGCATTGAGGGGCACAAGGGCGCAAGTGCAGATATTGGGACAGGGCCATGGTATCGAGACTGCCTAGCAGCGTGAATAAAATCGCGCTGCGGCAAGGCAGAATGGGGAAACCCAGGCTATAATATCATAAGAAACAAACCTACAGAGAAAGAGGGTATTACCAGCCCGTTCTCATCCCAAGGCGTCATATACTGACACTTTTGACAATGCGGATACATCCAACGCACATGGCACCCTTTAGCGTCAATATGAGATGTAGATACAGTATATATGGGTCCTAGTGGTCTCACCCTAACCCTACCCCAGACCTAAACCTACCATAACCGATTCGTGTTATATTGACGCTAAAGGGTGCCATGTGCGTTGGATGTATACGCATTGTCAAAAGCGTCACTATATGACGCCCTAGGATGAGGGATGCGTTGGTATTACATAAACATACACGACCACAGACAACATTAGTGGTAGTCACAAGAGTAACTCAATTCTGAAATTGTTAGATTTTTAGTCCAAATGATTGCCAAGCATATAACACATCACCCCCAACATTGTGCAAACACATCTGGGTCTTTTTCGATAGTGCAGAGTCCTTCTGCGCTGTGTCACACAGGCAAGCCAGTGGAGCGTAACTGTAAGGATTTGCCCTTAAACCAGCAGTGTTCCTAGACAGTCATCATGTCTTTAGACGGCTCATGCAGTTGCAAAGCTCGTTCCAGTCTCTGCACAATAGGATGATGGCATCTGCAATCTCCGTTTAAAGGGGTTATTGTAGGTAAATACATCAAAACCTAAATAATTCTTACACATTTATCTAAAGAATTCTTAATTTAAAGGAACAAATCAATTCAAATTCACTCAACTTCATTACACTCCGAACACAAAAAGATCATTTTTAAGAATCTTTACATAGCGAGTGCTGCTTGTTGTGCAGAACTAGTGCGCTTCACCTTTTAAATGAATGATATAATGCCAACCCTCTATGTGAGACTGCTGATGCTTGAGGAGTTTTTGCCTGAAAACATCTTTGACACATAATTAATGGTTAAAGTTAAACAAACAGCGGTCCTGCCCTGGTACCCGGCCCTCGAGTGGTACATAAGCAAACAGAAATATTCAACTTCCTGCAGATGCTGTGTGTTTATTAAAGGTCAGTGTGACGTTGAGTTATTTTAATGGCTGAAATAATATTAGTGTTTTCTTCTACATTGCTCAAGCAACAGGTTTCTTTAGCTTTTCCTGGTAATTATAAATCAAGTGAAGCAGCTTGCAATGCATTATTAACACGATCACAGAAGGTTTTGCTGCAGCTAACTACAAAAGCAATGAAATAAATGATTAGGGATTAATGAAACATGAATGTCATGATCTGAGTTGTGATCATCCCTCAAGGAACACACTTTTATGTTATAACATCCCAGATAGCAAACTGACATTGAATCAACGTGGAAATATGACATCGAAACAACGTTGATCTGACATTGTTTTGCTCATCGAATTAACGTTGAACCAACGTCAGACGCGTCATTCTTTCAAAACTAACGGAAAATCAACTTGAAATCAACGCGTTGTTTCAACGTTATGAAAGCAAACCAATTTTCGATTTTCATTTAGCTTTGAAATGCCGCGTCTGACGTTGGTTCAACGTTAATTCGATGAGCAAAATCAACGTTGTTTCAATGTCATGAGAGACGTCGTTTCCACGTTGATTCAATGTCAGTTTGCTGTCTGGGATGGCGCTTTTCCATAACCAGTACGACTCGACTCGACAAGCCTCAACTCGCTTTTGGCTCTGATTTTCCATTACAGATAGTATCTCCACAATTCATACTTTGCAGTCACGTGACTACCATGGATGGCTGGTGGGCAACAAACGGGTATTTTCAATGTAGAGTACTGTAGTTCCAGGTCTCTCTAGTAGCTATCAAGTCTGTTAGCAAGTTAGCTGCAACTATACCCAGACAGCAAACTGACATTGAATCAACGTGGAAACGACGTCTCTCATGACATCGAAACAACGTTGATTTTGCTCATCGAATTAACGTTGAACCAACGTCAGACGCGGCATTCTTCAAAGCTAAATGAAAGTCGAAAATTGTTTTGCTTTCATAACGTTGAAACAACGTTGATTTCAAGTTGATTTTCCGTTAGTTTTGAAAGAATGACGCGTCTGACGTTGGTTCAACGTTAATTCGATGAGCAAAACAATGTCAGATCAACGTTGTTTCGATGTCATGTTTCCACGTTGATTCAATGTCAGTTTGCTATTAACTCCAAGGTGAGGTTGTTAAATTGTGTAAAGCAGACAAGGTTTTTGTTTAGATAATCGAGCATTAATAATTCCTCCGTAAATAATCTAGCTCTACTGTTGTCATTGAAAACCATAGATATCACAAACCTCAAAACAACTCATCATAGTACACTTTTGTTGTTGTTAGCAAAATACTGTGAAGGTTAATTATCTCATCTGTTTGGTGCAATCAATTGCACAAAAACTATCTGCATGTCATTTACACCTCGAAACACCAACTTTTAAACACAAATACACACACTAAAATAATAAATATTCCAAAATCTACATAAAATAAATCTAATTAGCATTTAGCAATCATTCACCACATGCTCGATTAAAACAGAGGTCTGACTGACTTGACTTAATCTTAACTGCTTAATCTGTTTATTCTAATATGTTTCTGCCATGTACAGAAAGGTGTTTTGCTCTTAAATCTACATGGACCTATGTCTGTGGCAATAGTTGAGTAGCTATGAGAGTTCCTAATAAGCTTAAACTAAGCTTTAAAATACCTTGGCTCATTCCTATGCAAAATCTTTCATGATAACCTCAGTTTCAACTGTCTCCCCCTGTTTTTGACTGTCAGCCATTTTAGATTCTTAAGTTCTGAAGAGCCGAAATGATTCATATTGTTGAGATTTAAAATCAACCTGACTAATTTATTCTGTGCCGTTTGAAGTTGAACTTTTATCCTTTTGGGCGTGCAGCTGTACCATGTACAAGCATAATCAAAGTGTGGCTGAATCACAGCATTTGCTAACATTATGAGTATCTTTATTTAGAAAATGAGCCTTGCGTGCCAGAAATGTAATTCTTTGGTTCACTTTTGTGATAACCCTTTGGCCCATATTTTCTCAAGAACTATCTAAATCACGGCCTAAATATTTAAAGAGTTAGTTCATTATTTTACAGTTAAAGCCCTGTTTTAAGATAGTTTCTGATGAAATAGAACGGTTAAGATTGAAATTTGGACAAATGCTGCTGTCCTGAGCTCAACCTTATTTCTGAACCAGATAGAATAGATTCAGTTGGTAACACTTTACAAAAAGGTTCATTAGTTAACATTAGTAAATGCATTAACTAACATGAACTAACGATGAGCAATGCATTAGTTACAGTGTTTATTAATCTTTGTTAATGTTAGTTAATACAAATACAGCTGTTCATTGTGCGTTCATGTTAGTTCACAGTCCATTAACTAATGTTAACTAATACAACCTTTGATTTTAATAACGTATTAGTAAATTTTGGAATTAATATTAACTAAGATTAATAAATGCTGAAGAAGTTTTGTTCACATATTGTACATGTTAAATGTAGTTAACTAATGTTAACTAATGAACCTTATTGTAAAGTGTTACCATTCAGTTTTGCATAGATGCAAAGACAGTTTGTTCAGTATCAGCCAATCGATTATGTTCTTTAACTCACCACTTAAATGGTTGTATTGGAAAGCAAACGTATGTATCACACCAGTTCGTTAATGAAATGCCCGATGAGTGGCGCTAAAAGGTTAATGCTTGATTGTGTTTGAAAATAACGTACCACCTACACTAAGCCCTAATAGAACCAATAGTGTTAATGAAAGAAACCATGAGATCAAATGCATTTACTGAAACCCCATCCATGCCAATTTAGCTTGCTGCTTCAAGTCTTTGAGCTCTTTTATCATGACTTATGTTTTACAGGACTCATACCCTATCATCTGCATGTCAACTCAATGCTGGTGAGCTATAGAAGAGCAACTTTACTTCATCAGAAAAGCCATATACTATAAAGGTGGTTATGTGATGCAAACACCAAAATGTATTAGTTTACAAATCATGCAAATCATAAGTAACCGCATGAGAATAAGCAACGCATTCTCACCCCAAGGCGTCACCTTTGACCATGCTTCAATATTTGACGTTTTAGGCGCCCTTTAGCGTCACTTACATGACGCGATCCTACGGCGTCATCTAACTGACCCTATAAAGGAAAGCGTCAGTTAGAGGACGCGGTTAGGTTTAGGTGTGGGGTGGGGGTAGGGTACACGCGATCCTAGGGCGTCATCTAACTGACGCTAAAGGGCGCCTAAAGCGTCAGATATTGAAGCATGTCCAAATGCTTCCCAAGGCGTCAGTTAAGTGACGCCTTGGGGGTGAGAATGGGCTGGAATAAGAGTAGTAGTCGATAATATGCCACGTAATCTGTCATTTGTGTGAAAAAGAAATAAAAGTTGTTGGTGTTTTACCAAGTTTCACACATTTCCTAAAAAGTGAAGATAAAACATTTTACTCGCCTAGTGTAGGTGGTAAACCCCGCCCCCCATATGTAATCATTGACTCTACAATAGAGAGAACAGGACTGGCAGGAATCCTGTACTGAAAACTCTTCTTAACAGCCGATATTATCATCATAACCTTAAATGTTAAATCTAGGTTCCAATACAATCATATACAAACTGAGAAAGGGGGGTACTTTGAATTTAGCATTCAAGGTTATGATGATGATAAAGCTGTTTATCAGAGCTTCCAGTACAAGATTCCTGCCAGTCATGTTCTCTCTATTGTAAGTTAAATGAGTCAGATTACTGAGACTCTTACCCTTTGCCTTTAATGGCTCTTGGAGCCCCTTTCCCAGTCATTGAATAGTTAGGCTGATTGGATTAGCATCTATTTATTTGAATGCCAATGTTGTGCTGATGAGTTCAGGGCTGGGGAAATTCTGTTAACAGATTTACTCCTGCACTTCATTTGCATGCTTTGTTCAGAGTGTCTCCACCTCTATGTCAATCCTTCCCCCTTGAAAGGTATAGAACTCTGCGGTTTCCTAAAGTTTGAGTTCTGAGTTGCCTAAAAATGCAAAATTTTGAAAACAATACCACTATCATCTCTGTTTAAAGTATAAAAAGTGAATCTGTGAAAACGTCAATAGGCATTCAGTCAATAGGCATGTACATTTGGTGCAAGTTCTCTGTAAAAGAATGCGTACGTGTCGTTCTTTACAAAGTTACATCGCCAACAACTGGCCTGGCATGCATAATACAGCAAGTTTAGTTGTTTTCCCAGACTGATCTCATGAAGTAGCTTGTGTATGACACACCAATTCGTATTTACATTTTTGGCGTGCTATTAACACGCATAATCGCTTTTCAGCGTGTTTATGAACGCCGTTGACTTAACGTTATTACTGAATATATAAATATATGACTTACTTCAACCCCGTCCCTAAACCTACTTGTCACTGGGGTTAATAACATTTATGAGTGTTCACCTACCATCCTAGGGAAAAAAAAGATCGCTCCCTAGATGTAGATCTACATTTTGCTTCTTTTCGCTCGGACATTTGACGGTGTGTACTGACACGCGGAATCATTCGGACATTAATGGTGTAGACATACACGCATACACACGGATACACGCGGATAGCTCAAAATGCATAGAGATAACACGCCACTTGACTCGAAAGTGGCGTGTATGTTTACGCAAAAGTCATGATGTCATGTTGGTTTTCCTGTATTTGTGTGAAAAGAGATAGTTTTGATAACATTGTCATCTGTACAAAGAAAACCCGTTTTTATCTGTTCTAACCTGTGATATCACAAGTATTGCTCGTATTGTCCAAACATAACTTTTTTTTTTCCATGCACCTTGCTGTTCGTGTTGCACCAGCAACATTTCAAAGAAAAAAATCGGTAACACTTTATAATAACTGCACGCTATTAATCATTAGTTAAGCATAAGTAAACAGTTAATACATCATTTATAAAACATTAATAGACATTAATATGCAGTTTATAAATATAGCTATACATGCTTTTTTCTTGATTTATAAGCATATCTATAATGCGTTTAATGATTGTATTTTCATACTTTGTTAATGATCAATTAATAATTTCTAAATGAAGTATAACATTATTTGCAAACCAGTTGTTTAAGAGTTGTCAGTCATTTATAAGACCACTTAGAAAGTGTAAGTAAATGTAGTAAATACAGGTAGTTATAAAGCATTTATTAGTGGTCAGTTAACTATTTTTGTGAGCTAATCTAAAGTGAGGACTATTCATGCTTTGTAAAGCATTTATAAAGGCGATTTAAAGACTCGTCAATCTTCTAAACAGTAAAATGTAACAAACACAACACAGTGATACAGAACATAGAAATATTTAACAGCCTTTATAAATGCTTTACAAGGCATGACTAGTCCTCACTTTAGATTAGGTCACAAAAATAGTTAACTGACCACTACTAAATGCTTTATAACTACCCAAATTAATCCTTAATTACAGCATTAATACATGTTAATAAAGCATTTATAAACACATTAAGTAACCATCACTATATGTCTGAATAATAAGATGTATGAATGTACATTTAAATAGTTTATTAATCATTTACTTACTCGCTCTAAGTAATCGTATGAACCACGGACAACTCTTAAATAACTGGTTTATAAAAAATGCAATTCTTCATTTAGAAATGATAATAAATTGATCATTAATAAAGGATGAAAATACAATTATTAAACAAATTATAGATATGCTTTTAAATCAGGAAGAAAGCATTTATAGCTGTACTTATGAACTGCTTATTAATGTCTATTAATGCTTTATGAATAATGAATTAATGGTTTACTCATGCTTAACTAATGATTATTAGCGTGTAGTTATTATAAAGTGTTACCAAAAAATCTTTTCCATTTTTAGTATATCGTTGTCATGTAAATGTACCTTTGAACAAAATATCTTTTTCCCCAAAGATACTTATCCTGCTGATGTATGTTCAAGAAATATTATAGAAAAAAAATAAATATTACTGTTTAAATGAGTCTCTATTTCTCAAGAAAAAAAATGGCAACTGTGAAATTGTATTGCTTTTTCACCAGGGTATTTTCCCCAGGGTGCCTCCCAATTGGTTGCATAACTACCTAGTTGGAGAGTCAGGCAGAAAAATAAATTACTAAAAATAAAATAAATAAAATTGGAGAGAGAACCAGGACAACTCAACCTCCCGTCCCAGAGTCAACACAAACACCAGTTCAAAATAATATAGTTTTAATTTGAAAAGATACGAAATGATACATATCATAGAGAGAACAGAAACAACAATGTAGAAGGAAATTAACAAACATAATAAACTTCAGGGGAGAGGTAGGTCAAAATAAATTACCCAGAACAAGATTATCCCAAAAAGAAAATACATTAAACTTCCCTCTCTTCCTATCTGCCCATAACCTCCTTATGAAAAAAAAAAGAAAAAAAGAAAAGAAAAATAGTTTCTAAAAATAGGTCACTGATTTAAAGAAAAATTGTATTCCATAGGCTGTTAACCCAGCAATTGTAAAAATAACATTGAAGGTGAACAGGCCAGTGTTTACAATTTCCAAACCATATTATGTTCCTCTACTGTCATGGATGAGGGTGAGACTCTGCGTTTCTTTTTTCCTGAGAGGAAAGGAAACATCAATTTCGTGCTCTTTTTATTCCCTGAAGAAAGACCAAAAATCACCCCAAAGGATCCAAATCAAATCGTTTTTACTTCGCCACTCTTCATTAGGAAGAGTCAACAAACCCTTATCAGCATTCTCTACCATTTCAGCGTAGATAACTGATTATATTTGGGAGCCATGTGGTATTGGATGCGCATCTTGCTAACGGAAAGAGATACAGCGCTAAATTAAGTTTACCTTCCGCAGGCTCGACCAGACAGAGATGCAGTGACCCCTGTTGCCGAGAAAATAATCAGAATGACAGTGGTGAATGAACAAGGGACACATTTTTCACGCGGTAGCAGCACGGCGGCTGTTTTGTTTGTGTGAGTTTGCCTGCATGCATTCATTCACTGGCCTGTATCATACCCACACACACACACTCAGCCAGGCTGTGTTACCCTTGAGCAGACCGCATTACATTGCTTGCTTTATTTCATTGAAATTATGAAATTGAATGTTCAAATTCCCACCGTTTGCCGACAGCATCATGCAGTGAAGCATGTTTTCTATTGTAGGAGGTCTGACGAGCTGTGATAAAGGCCCTGAAAGCATGACGCTATTAGCAGCTGCATTACGTTCAGCTTGACTTAGCTCATCTATCACACCTCAAGATTTATCTTCATTATGTGAGATGAAGTCTCTACTCCACATCTGCTCTGTAATTTTCCACAACTCTTGCTACTTAAACAGTGTCAGCGTTATTAAACTCATTATTCTGATTAAGGGTGGGTTTTTTTCACTTCTGGCCTGCTAAAATAAACTCAGTTTGTATAATTTGTCGACAACTTGTAGTCTACTGTGTAACAAATGGTGTCATGATAGAAATTATAATATTTGAGATAGACTCATTTGTTTAAAGGGATAGTTCACTTTGAAATTAATTGAAATGTGAAATGTTTTAGCTTACATCAAGGGCATCCAAGATGTAGGTGTATTTGTTTCCACAGTATTTTCAATTTTTATATTTTTAGGTCAAACCGTTCAAGTCACGTCCATTATACTCTGAGGGCGAGGGCGTACTTTCCGAAAACTTCCGAAATCTCTGTGTAAGCAATTAGTGACATAGCCTACACACGCGACAGATCACTTCCTGGGCTTTCCGGCACATGCGCAGACAGAAGCGCTGTTGCTGTGATTACAAGAGGTAAAAATGATATAAATACTGTTCGTTTTCTTACACAAACTGCTCGTTTCATGTCTTAGGCCATCATTGTGTACTTACATTTATGAGTCATTAAATCATGTTTAAATCGGACTTATCTGTGCATGCTCTGTGAGGAAGACTCCATAAATCTCCATTATGTGACTGACAGACAAGAACGGTTTGAACTAAAAATATCAAAATTGAAAATACTGCGGAAACAAAGACACCTACATCTTGGATGCTCTTGAGGTAAGCTACAATATATCAAAAATTAATTTCAAAGTGAACTATCCCTTTAAGTCTCATTTTATGGCTACACTCTAAAAAATGCTGGGTTGTTTTAACCCAATTTTGGGTCAAATATGGACAAACCCGAAATGTTGGGTTAAAAATGTAATGTAAAAATTTAACCCAACGGCTGGGTTAGTCCATATTTGACCCAAAGTTGGGTTAAAATAACCCAGCATTTTTTAGAGTGTAGCATATTCTAAATTCAGAATTGAACATTTTCACACATTTCACAAGATTTGGACTGCACATGGGATTTTAATTATGGTTCATTTAAAGATAAATTTGCTGTTTAATGCAACGAGCAAAACGTAGGCTAATTTATCTCTTGTTGTTAGGCAGCTCATTCTCATCCCAAGGTGTCATCTACCTGACGCTTTGGGAAGCATTTTGACCATGCTTCAATATCTGACGCTTTAGGCACCCTTTAGCATCAGTTAGATGACGCCCTAGGATCGTGTCATGTAACTGACGCTTAAGGGTGCCTAAAGCCTCAGATATTGAAGCATGGTCAAAATCGTCAGTTAAATGACGCCTTGGGATGAGAATGTGTTGCACCAGGACATACTGTTTTGCAAAATGCTTAAAAATGTGTTTTTTTCCTAACATTTATTTTACTTTACAGTGGCGTTACTGATGGATTTCTCTATGTTAAGTGCAAAAATATGACTAATTAGTATTTAATTTTTGTGGATTATTTTCAAGATCAATTAATATTGCTTTTAACAATTAGCTTCAGAACTAAGTTTTAAAGAAACTAAAAAAAAAAAGATGTGGTGAAATCTAAACTCATAATAATTAAAGGTACAATGTGTAACTTAAAAAAAAAAAAAGTTAATACAATTTACATGACTCAATATATCATCAATCCTTCTTCCAAAATTTGTTTTTGTCAAACTCTGATTCACTATGATAAGACCTTTCTAAGTGTTTATATTTTAGACCTTGCTTTTCATGGGAAATTGCATACACCCGTCACCAGTCCATGTCTGTCTCATCATAATTATGAATAGATAAAGGTTGCTTTGGCGTGTGTCTGATGGCGGTGTGGCATAGATTAGTTGTCATAAAGACAACTTTGGTGCAGTCAATAGGCCCCTGGGGGCCCGGGTGAGCCTGTGCATTAATGCACCCCTGGTAACGTCTTCAGCTACTTAGCTGGTTAGATCTCTTAAACCTTGTAGTGAATGATTATCAGCAGTAGGATAATCTCTCTTTTAGTGTTTTAGTAATAAGAAAGAACCAAATTCATCTGCACAGTCACGCACAGCCTAAGCACAACCAACACAATGTTCCTCTGCAAAATGCATGCAGTTAACCACTAGAGGGCTACACGTTATACAGCAGTCTTCCTTTAAGATATTATGTAAAAGAAATAAAATGATTTAAACAGAAGATTTAAATACAGTACAGTTGATTGTGAAAGCATGTATTTTAAATACAGTACAGTTGATTGTGGAAGCATGTTTTACAATGGACATGAATACAATGTGTCAATACAATGAAAAAATGAAATACTTACATTTTTTTAAAGGTAAACTGAAAAAAAAAGGTTTCAAATTTTAATGTGACTTTCATGTAAAAGTCAACCTCTTTCTGCGACATAAAAGTGCCCCAAAACACCCTTAAACCAACATCAGAACTGCCAGTGAAATAATTTATGTCTCAGAGACTTGCTTGTGTTATTCGCTTTGACCCAGCTGGTTTAGTTGCAGTGACACATTGGATGAAACTTAGTAGATCAGCCAATTTATTTCCCAGAATGCTGTGGTTGTGTATTTAATGGTGTGACTCTTTGATACAAAATGTTCCATACGTTTTTATCATGCTGGCCTTGTTCCTCAACTGGCTTGAGTCTCTTGACAATGACAGGCTTATTTTGTAGTAGTAAAGTGGCTGTGGGATCCTTTTATCCTGTTCACCTCACCATTCAACAGAGGCTGATGTGGAGAAACTCACTTTGTTAGAGAGCACACAATGTGCTTTGTACATAGGTCATAAGAGCAGATTCAATGGTTTTGACAATCTGGATAAACCTCAACACCACATTGTTTACCTTTTCTATGGACTGTTGCAAAAACACACTTTAGAAAGCTTAATATTAAAGTTCCGCAACTATGCTTTTTAAAGGTCCCTCATTTTAAGTAGGTCCCCTACAATACGTTTACATGCATCCAAGGTAAAAATAAATAAATAAATACTTTATTTTTCTCATAATATACTTTGCAGCATCATCTCTTTACTCACAGTGTCAGAAACAGTTCAATTTAGTCTCTCCAAACTCTTCCTTTCCAAAAGCTTGAGTCTGCTGTGATTGGTGAACTGCTAATTCACTGACAATTCACTGATAATTATGTTACTTTCCTGTTTATTTTGTATTTTTTTTTCTTTTGTAAATAAATCCTTATGCTGCATTTGAGTTCTCCCTTCCTGTTTGTATCGTGACAGAATGAACCAACCTTTTTGGAGGGACAGAGATGGATGTCGACGATTGCATGGATGACGATCTCTTGGACTGCCCGGATTATACCATCGCAACTTTTCACCTCACGTCTTCCCAGCGAGAGACTGTTCATGTCACGTCTGCCCAGTGAGAGACTGGTCACGTCACGTCTGCCCAGCGAGAGACTGTTTATGTCACGTCTGCCCAGTGAGACACTGTTCACGTCCCGTCTGCCCAGCGAGAGACTGTTCATGTCCCGTCTGCCCAGCGAGAGACTGTTCACGTCCCGTCTGCCCAGCGAGAGACTGGTCACGTCCCGTCGGCCCAGTCAGAGACTGTTCACGTCATGTCTGCTCAGCCAGAGACTGTTCACGTCCCTTCTGCCCAGTCAGAGATTGTTCACATTCCGTTTGCCTTCCTGAGCTGGGACTATCGGGAGCGGCTGGCTCGGATATTGGAGAGGCCGGTGTTTCTGAGCTGAACCCATTGCCTGTTCCAGAGCCGGAGGCAGAGCCAGTGCCTGTTCCTGAGCCGGAGGTCTGCACCGCCCTGGCCACCTGAGAGGTCTGCTCCGCCCTGGCCACCCGAGGGGTCTTCACCGCCCTGGCCACCTGAAAGATCTGCTCCGCCCTGGCCGCCTGAGGGGTCTGCACCGCCCTGGCCACCCGAGAGTTCTTCACCGCCCTGGCCACCCGAGGGGTCTGCACCGCCCTGGCCACTTGAGGGGTCTTCACCGCCCTGGCCACCTGAGAGGTCTGCTCCGCCCTGGCCACCCGAGGGGTATTCGCCACTCTGGCCACCCGAAAGATCTGCTCCGCCCTGGCTGCCCGAGGGGTCTGCTCCGCCCTGGCCGCCTGAGGGGTCTGCACCACCCTGGCCACCCGAGAGTTCTTCACCGCCCTGGCTGCCCGAGGGGTCTGCTCCGCCCTGGCCGCCTGAGGGGTCTGCACCGCCCTGGCCACCCGAGAGTTCTTCACTGCCCTGGCCATCTGAGAGGTCTGCTCCGCCCTGGCCACCTGAGAGGTCTGCTCTGCCCTGGCCACCCGAGGGGTCTTCACCGCCCTGGCCGCCCGAGGGGTCTTCACCGCCCTGGCCACCCAAGGGGTCTTCACCGCCTTGGCCACCCGAGGGGTCTTCACCGCCCTGGCCACCTGAGGGGTCTTCACCGCCATGGCCACTTGAGGGGTCTTCACCGCCATGGCCACCCGAGGGGACTTCACCGCCCTGGCCACCCGAGGGGTCTTCACCGCCCTGGCCACCTGAGAGGTCTGCTCCGCCCTGGCCACCCGAGGGGTCTTCACCGCCCTGGCCACCTGAAAGATCTGCTCCGCCCTGGCCGCCTGAGGGGTCTGCACCGCCCTGGCCACCCGAGAGTTCTTCACCGCCCTGGCCACCCGAGGGGTCTGCACCGCCCTGGCCACTTGAGGGGTCTTCACCGCCCTGGCCACCTGAGAGGTCTGCTCCGCCCTGGCCACCCGAGGGGTATTCGCCACTCTGGCCACCCGAAAGATCTGCTCCGCCCTGGCTGCCCGAGGGGTCTGCTCCGCCCTGGCCGCCTGAGGGGTCTGCACCGCCCTGGCCACCCGAGAGTTCTTCACCGCCCTGGCCACCCGAGGGGTCTGCACTGCCCTGGCCACTTGAGGGGTCTTCAACCCCCTGGCCACCTGAGAGGTCTGCTCCGCCCTGGCCACCCGAGGGGTATTCGCCACTCTGGCCACCCGAAAGATCTGCTCCGCCCTGGCTGCCCGAGGGGTCTGCTCCGCCCTGGCCGCCTGAGGGGTCTGCACCGCCCTGGCCACCCGAGAGTTCTTCACCGCCCTGGCTGCCCGAGGGGTCTGCTCCGCCCTGGCCGCCTGAGGGGTCTGCACCGCCCTGGCCACCCGAGAGTTCTTCACCGCCCTGGCCATCTGAGAGGTCTGCTCCACCCTGGCCACCTGAGAGGTCTGCTCCGCCCTGGCCACCCGAGGGGTCTTCACCGCCCTGGCCGCCCGAGGGGTCTTCACCGCCCTGGCCACCCGAGGGGTCTTCACCGCCTTGGCCACCCGAGGGGTCTTCACCGCCCTGGCCACCTGAGGGGTCTTCACCGCCATGGCCACCTGAGGGGTCTTCACCGCCATGGCCACCCGAGGGGACTTCACCGCCCTGGCCACCCGAGGGGTCTTCACCGCCCTGGCCATCTGAGAGGTCTGCTCCGCCCTGGCCACCTGAGAGGTCTGCTCCGCCCTGGCCACCCGAGGGGTCTTCACCGCCCTGGCCACCTGAAAGATCTGCTCCGCCCTGGCCGCCCGAGGGGTCTGCTCCGCCCTGGCCACCCGAGGGGTCTTCACCGCCCTGGCCACCCGAGGGGTCTTCACCGCCATGGCCACCCGAGGTGTCTTCACCGCCCTGATTGAGTTCTTGAGTGTTTGAGTTCTCCCACCTGTCCCCTCTTGATTTGTTCCCTATTTAAGTCTCCTCTTGTTTGCAGTCTTTGTCGGTTCATTGTCATATGTTTCCCAGTTTTGTCTTCGTGCCTGAGTCGCTGGTTGTTTTGAGTATTCAGTTTTGTTCATGTTTCTTTGATTATGTTTTCCCCCCCTTGTGGGTTTTTGCTTTGTATTTTGTTTTCTTTTGTAAATAAATCCTTATGCTGCATTTGAGTTCTCCCTTCCTGTTTGTATCGTGACACGGGCACGCTATCCGTAGCCTCCTACCTTAGAAAACTTTTTGAAAAAGACAGGCTATGGACCCAACCAACTCTATTTGGAAGATGGGAGAACTCCCTTACATGATATAACCCATGCAGAAGCTGTGCAGTGCACTGCAGTGTTATGCGGAACGTGTAGCCTTTAAGAGAAGATAACAACGTGAAAAATGTAAAAAATACTACTAATAATAAATTCTCGACTGGCCCAAAAGCGAACCGGTCCACTGGGAATTCTCCCGATTTTCCCGATGCCCCACCCAGGGCCTGCTTCTGTTGCTGTTCACGCTCTGGAACTCATTTTTTTCCCAATGGAAGGAAGGGTTTTATTGATTTTACTTCATTGCGTTGATACATATTTTGATTTAGCTGTAATATTTGTGTTGTGCAGCTGTTTTAAAAAAAGCAATACGATAATCGAGACTAGTGCTGTATTGTGAACAAGTCATGGCTGAAGGGGTTGCACTACCTTATTGTTTACATATAAAATGCTATTAAAAATAAAGTTGACTTAACTTAAGACAGATTCTGTTCTCGGGTACTGCATCACTGACACCAAATTTGTAAACCTGCAAATCCAGTGGCTAGTTCTTCCATGAAACTGTCCATTAAAAGCTTTACTTTTACTTTGCCAATTGGATTGGATCTTGCTGTTTTGGAAATGCTCTTGTAATGTTTGGGTGATGTTTGCATCAGACACTCTGCAGGCATGATGCCTGAGGCTAGCAGTCACCAAATTCAAACTCAGTAAACACAATTGAGAAAGGCAGCCATAAAAAAAACCTTGAAAATCTAAATACTGTAACTTTGACATGATCACACTCTTAGACATAGTAATAAGAGCGAGGGTCTCTCTCACTTGCTTTTTTTCTTGCACCAAAGAGATAGCATTGTCATTGGTTAAGGATATGCATAGTGAGATGAGGAGATTATTGAGGAATGGATATTCTAGCCAAAAGACTTAGTTAAATGAAGACCTGAAAACTGTTTGAATCAATTTAGTCACAACCTATGTTTGTTTTCCTCTCTTTCCGCATGAATCCAATTAAACAAATGACCATCAAAAATGAAAGTGAATTCTGTAGTACCAGAAGTATCACATTAACCCTTAGGGAGGAGCATTGAAGATCAGAAAAACCATCCAATTTCAAGGCAGAAAGGCAGATCAAAAACAAGTAGAGCAGCAAACGTCCCTGTGTAGAGTTGGCCTTGAGGAAAGAGTGGGGCAGTGGAGCACTGCTGGAATGACAGCTTCTTCCGACCCCCCAAAAATGGGATGCTTTTCCCCACACCTGAGGCTTGTTCCGCAGCCAAGCTCATTCACGGGGACCAGATGGAGCGCCTGGATAAATTAATAGTTGGGGGAAGGGAGGGTTTTTCAAAGACCATGTTTAAATTTGCTACTGTATCCTTGGTCCAAGTGGACCTAGCATGATTGTATGCAGAAATGAACGTTTTAAAGCAAATATTCTTGAGGATGCTACTTAAAATATATGTTGTCGCTCTCGATTTGAGGAAATCTCCACATTTCGTCATTTTTCTTTTTTTTTCCAGAAATCATTACTATTGGTGACCCTTACATCTGTCTTTTGCAAATAGTTAACCAACGAAAAGTATTATTATATTTTAAATGTATTATTTTTTCACTATGCAAATTAGGTTGTTGTTTGCAGGGTTTGAGAACCCCTGGGGGTTTATGAGGGAACTGCAAGTGGTCTGTGCATTGATGAAAAGGCTAACTGTAAAATAAAAATAAAGAAATGTGGCAGCAGCATTAATCAAAATAAAACTGAAATTGTGGTATAGCTTAGTGCCGTTATCAAATCAAAGGCTGCAAATTAATTAAGTAAACGGACTGTGGTGTGTTTCAGAGAGGCACTACACGTGAGAAGCTTACAGTTTTTCAGCTTGCCTCGGTTCACATTAAATGCTTCTTCTCACCAGCTCCATCTCTGTATGCGCAGTGAATTTAACAAGCATTGTGGGAGCACAATGTGCTCTAGGTTTACTTAATGTACATAACTGCATCATTTTCAAAATTTCTGTGGACAGTTACAGCATTTCACCGGTTGGCTTACTCCCCCAAATTAAAAGCGTGCAGAATTTGATGCATAAATATTCAGCCGTAAATATTAGTATAATATATATTGATCATTTTATTGATTATTTTCTAAAACAAAACAAACTATGATTGGTTGATTTGTATGCTGGGAGTCCAGACCAACATCAGATTTCTCCTTAAATTATTTACTTTTTACAAAACAGTTTGATTTAACTAGAGTTTCAAAGCACCTTTCCTTTGATAGAATGTGATTTTAAGAGTATTTTATTAAAAGTATTATTTTTATGTCTTTATTTGTATGGGGAAGAAATCAGGATCTTCCACACAATATCTGAGAATCTTAAAGCTCTTCAAATGGACAGGACCTCCCTCCTCAACTGTGTTTAGGCTTAATCTCTTGAAAACCCTGATCAAATGAAGCCTTTTAAACTGTCTGACATTTGCCATCTCTTTGGTGGTCTTCTTGTGTGCGTTATATAAAATGAAGTTTGTGTAAACTGCAGGGAAGATATATATATCTTAGCTTTAAGTCTTTCCCTCACTCCATTTGGATTAGATGAGGATTCTCTTTTATGTCCCAGAATCTCTTTATACAGCATCTCAAATACAGCTTTCTCTATAGCGTGTCTGTTATTTTATGCATGTGTTACCCATGCCGGTGTATTCTCAATACACTAATGAATCACACCTACCCCCATTAACCTCCCAGGAAAATGAAAACACATTGCTCCTCATGACAGGCGTTATGACATTGTGTATACAAGCTGAGATAAGTGTCTGGTCCCGTACTGTAGGTGTTCCATTTAAAAATACCCATTAAACACAAGGCGAGCTAATGGGCGTAATGCACCCTGATGATATCAACCCTGGACAGAGAGAGAAAACGATGACTTGACACTGGAGGAAATTATAATTTAATCTGATGGAAGACTTTCATTCATCTCCATAATTAAAAATAAAATAAAATAAATAATTCTCCGCATGATGCAGAATTAATAATGAGGTATAACTTTGCATAATGATGGTGGCAATGTTTTGGGTGGGTATCTGCTGATGTTTCTAATCAGACAATTAAATGGGAAAATTGCCAGATAATAACAAAAAACACACAGACTGTAGTGAAATATAATAAAGGGAAGGAGGATTTTCTGTTGTGGCCTCCGCTTCACTGGGTTGCCGTTGATTATGCGTCGTATCATTTGTTGTAATACACGAGTCAAAATGTTATCAGGTTTCATTGTAGCGGGAGCAAAAGTTTTAAACAAATTTTGTTATTTTAAGCTTCATTTTATCACTTATGTGCCAGTAGTGTCTCCAAATTACAAAAAAGGATTGTTTTGAAACTGAATTCCAGAACACTCCCTTCATTACAGATAGTCCTGCCCGACACCACTAGAAGTGCCAAGGTGTTGTGTCAGGCTGATCACTACTTATTGTTTCACTTTGCACTTTTAATGTACTTCAAATTAAGAGTATACTTTCATCAATTTTTCTTGAGACACTTTAAACTTAAAGAAAGTGCATTTTGTAATAATGTCAAAAGAATTGTTTTTCTTTACTTTAAAGGACATTTTAAATCATTAGGTTTTAATAACATCTTTAAATTTAACTCAAATGTAACTCATTTGTTAACTAGGCATTTGATTATAATCTTTCTTATAATTTGTTATTCATGGGTTGGGTGAAAATCAAAGTTTAAATGTATGCATGTCTTTTTTGTGTGTTTTTAATGTGCTTTAAGACAAACAGTGTTCAAATTCATCAGTCAACACCATTTCTGAGTATTTTCTGAGTGTATCAAAGACAGTGTTAACCATTCCTGCTTCGGTCTCCTAATCCTGATTGGAAGACACAGGGGAGATTCATCTTCTCCAGGGCCGGAACTTCATTTCCCGGGGTTAACCCCCAAAACTTCACAATTCACGCTGTGTAGGGTGTTGGTAGCATAAAGAAAACAAAGAGGCCGTCTTGCCGAAGACCTTAGGTGCTTTATTTTACTGGCTGCACTGAAATACACTGCACATAACTAACTATCTGCACCGATCACCGCATCACTCTCTCGCACACACTCTTCCCCGCTCCTTCACGCGCGGGAGTCCAAAGGTAAAAGAGAAAAGGGGCGCGCCTCGGACATGCGCACTCTCTCAATCTCATTCACACACACACTGAGCTATGATGAACTAAACACATAGGAGACACATCCCACAACACTACCCCCACCATGGATTGGCAATTAACACTAATTCCATTCCATCTAAATACACTAGCACACAATCTCTATATCCGTAGGCCTAAAATGTGAAGAGATAGCTGTGTCCCAAATAATATGTAAATCCAAAGGGGTAGGTTTAATTTAAGTGTCTAAACAGTGCGAAAAGCTCTAAAGCTCATTCAACAGTGAACACAGGAGTGAAAAATTAACCCTCTGAGACCTAAGGGTATTTTTACAATAAATTTTCCGTCTGGTGTCATTTACTAAAAAAGCTTGTAAAATATCAACCCTTTGGTGCACAGACAATTGACACACCTCTTTTTTTTCAGGACAAATTGAACTTTCAGCATATTTGTGTTACATTGATGTCACCTGAATGTAAAATAAGTTATGGGACCATAAAGACAAATGAAAAAATAAATCGGAAATGGAATCACTCAATTATTTATTGAAATCACACACAAATAAATAAAAGCTAAGCAATTTTCCTCTGGAAAATAGTTTGTTCATGTCTTTGGAGTCCTGGAGCACAGGAATAAACATTATAACTTGTACAGAACAAAAACTATTGACATTTTTCCAAAAGAAGTCCAGGCGTTTGGGGCCTCATGAAATTCACTGGTGCCAAGCCTCAAAACAGTTCCTATCAGCAATCACACAGAGGGCCACATCACAGGTTTTGCATTTCTATTTTATTTATTCTTTTATTTATTATGTTCTTTTTATTCTTTTATAATACATTTATACTACTATAATACTTTTTTACAGTAAATAAATAAATGGCACTTCAGCTGGGTCTATCCTGGTAATCTAGTTTCTCATCTGTCAAAAAGCTCTGTTCTCCTGAAAATCCTTCATCCTGCAATGCACCAAAATAGACCAGCGCTTTATTTACGTCCATTTCGCTGTGTTTCTCTGTGAATCGCGCGTCTCCGTGAGTCTCTCTATCTCTCTACACTATATCAGCGCTTGGTTCATGCGTAATGACGCACACCAATGTTTACAACGGATCAGCCTGTAATTGGTCAAAAACCATCATGTGAAAACATCACGTGATATCCAGGATGTCCGCTAGCATTGAGCTAGCGGCAAAAATGACCGAATATTTATGAATTATGGGCTTCAAGATTATCAAAGTTTGACATAAAGCGTTTGGATTTATTGCTAAAAACCTCTGAAAGGAAGCACAAGTTCCAGGCTGGATAGAAAACCTTCTGTAAAGGCTAGAAAGACCCGAAAGACACCCCCGTGATGGCTAGCTCGTTAGCTTTCTGCTGGAAAAAACGGTAAGAAAATCGATAAATCTGTCATCGAGTTATGTAAACATTTATCGGAGGTGACGTGTGGCATCGTCGACGACGCCGTCGGGCTCATGGGGTTAATAGAAATGCGATAGACTCTAATAAAATATAAGAGTACATTAACTTTCAAATCCTATTCTTCGGTGATCAGTGCTAATACTGTCTGACTAATCTGGTAATAGTCAAAAGATACATTAGATGCAATAAGTGCAAGCATGTAAAAGCATCGAAAAGCTCCTCAGTTTTTTTTTTTTTTAAGAACATGAACAACAACAAAAATATATATACCTAGAACAAACTAGACTAGAGTCCAAAAACGTAAGCTGTAAAGTCTCTAGTGCAAATATGAACTGTCGTAGGTGACTCACTCAGTAACCCAGTCCCCGTACCGGAGAGGTCCCCGGCGCTGACGTTGGGGCCGAGGTTCGCGCGGAGACTGGCGTTGTGGCTCTCCCACCGCACCCCCACCATGGTCAAGTATCACATGGGAAGGAATGGGTGGAAGAGACCCGGCAATGCGAGAATTAGTAGCAGGTGGAGCAGACAGCCAGGAGTCGCTGGAACCATCACCCGAGGCAGTAGCGTAGAGGCTGTGTAGACCAAGATCCTCCTGGTCTGCGGGGTGCCCGTCCACAGCTGGTGGCAGGATCTCAGAAGGCGTCCAGTTCTTGGATTGGTCCAGGACCCAAGTGTTGTCCAGGGGCTCACGGCTGCGGTAAGCCTTAAGTTGATCATGGTGGACGACTTTGACCTTAGCTCTGGGGCTCTTCTGAATCCGGTAAACTAGATCATCCAAATGTCCCATCACAAAGTAAGGTCCTTCGTAGGAGGGGAGAAACTTTTTGACTTTGTTTCTTACATGACGTGTTCCTTTGATAAGATACCACACCGCATCGCCGACTTTGTACTGTGTGTGGCAAGCATTTTTGTCGTATTGTCTTTTCGCACGCATAACTGACTCACAGAGGGCTTCTCGGGTGATGTTATGGGCCAGTTCCAACCGCTCGCGCATTTGTTGCACATACTCGGGGGCTGAAGTGGCATGGTCAGAGTCTGGGGGCAAACCAGCCACAAGGTCCACTGGCTCACTTATTTCACGGCCGAACATCATGAAGTTGGGGGTGAAACCAGTAGCGCTGTGCTTGGTCGCTCTGTAGGCCATAACTGCATATGGAATCATCAGATCCCAATCCCAGTGACAGTGTTCGGCAGTGGAGGCCAGGATCTTTTGTAGTGTGGCGTTAAAGCGCTCCACTTGGCCGTCGGACTGTGGTCTGAATGGTACAGTGTGGGTTTTGTCGATGCCAAACAAACGGCACATTTCTTGGAATACCTCTGATTCAAAATTGCGCCCTTGATCACTGTGCAAAGAGTGAGGCATTCCAAAGCGGCACACCCATTCAGTTGCAACAACGTTTGCCACTGTTACAGCCTTTTCGTCAGGGATTGCGAACGCTTCAGTCCATTTGGTGAAATACTCCTGTATTACGAGTATATAACTGTTTTTGCGTTCTGTCTCATTGAGTGGGCCCATAATGTCCAGTGCAATGCGCTCCATGGGAGCTCCAACTCTGACAGTTCCCATGGGTGCTTGTGGAGTCTTGTGGGGCCTGGCTCTGCATGCGCAGTCTGTGCAAGTTCGGCACCAGAGGGCCACATCTTCTCTCATGTGGTACCAGTAGTATCTGGTTTGAAGTCTGGCCACAGTCCTTTCAATACCAAAATGTCCACCTATTGGCCCTTCATGCATTTGTCGCATAACATCGGGTTGCATCTTGCGTGGGAGAACAATTTGAGGATAGAACTGTGTATCGTCTAGACAGTAAAAACGGCGGACCAGCACTCCATCTTTGAAGTACAGTCTTCTCCATTGACTCCAGTACGTTTTGGTGGCTGGGCTGCATGGAGAGACTGCGACCCACGAAGGCCGCTCACTACTGACCTCTAACCAAGCTCTGATTGGTGCAATGTCTGTATCAGCAGTTTGAGCCTGGCGCAACTCCTCCATAGTCCAGCCAGGAAACAGTCTGGTCTCATTCGTGTTCATCACATAAATATCCTCTGTTTGTTTTAAACTGTCTGTGTTGATAACATTTCCAGCGCTTACCCCCACCGGACTCAGCAATAGGAAACTGGTGTCAGAGTCCAAATCACACTGAATTGCTTGGTGACTTATGGTTCTCAGCTGCAAAGAAGGGTCCTGCAGATTACAAGGACAGGACTGGCGGCAGGGCCTGCGGGAGAGGCTGTCAGCATTAGTGTGGACGCGACCTGGGCGATGGACGATTTCGAACTCGTACTCCGCTAGCTTCTCAAGCCACCGGGCTAACTGACCTTCCGGCTCTTTCATTCGTGTGAGCCAGCGCAGGCTACTGTGGTCAGTTCGTACCTGGAAAGGCCTCCCAAGTAGGTACTGCCGAAAGTGCGATGTGAAATCGACAATGGCTAGCAACTCCCGTCTCGTAGTGCAATAGTTCTGTTCCGCTTTAGTTAGTTTGCGGCTGCCGTAAGCCAACACACGTTCTGTGCCACCCTGCATTTGTGACAAGACCGCTCCAATACCGGTGTCGCTGGCATCGGTGTCCAGGATCATTTCACCATGGTCCAGTGGATAGCCTAAGACAGGGGCTGTGGTAAGGTGGTGCTTGAGCGTGTCAAAGGCAGCTTGGTGTTCAGCGTGCCATTGGAAGTGGGCATTCTTCTTAGTCAGATTATGTAATGGCTCAGCAATGGAGGCAAAGTCTTTAACAAATCTGCGATAGTACGAAGCGAGACCAATGAAACGTCTGACCTCTTGGACTGATGTGGGAGTGGGCCAGGCCTGGACTTTGCTGACTTTATTGGGGTCAGTGGCCACCCCGTGCTCAGACACAATATGACCTAGATAGACAACTTGACGGCGGAACAGGCAGCATTTGGCGGGTTTCAGTTTGAGATTTGCCTGTTTAAGTCTCTGGAACACTTGGCTTAGTCGCTGCAGCATCTCGGGCACATCCTTGGCCAGCACGATGATGTCGTCCAGGTAGACGAGGCAGGTCTCCCACTGCAGGCCAGCAAGGACACGGTCCATAAGACGTTGGAACGTCGCCGGCGCGTTACATAACCCGAACGGCATAACGTTCCATTCAAATAGTCCGTTACGGGTGCAAAAGGCAGCTGCGCGGCGGGCCCTTGGTGTTAGCTCAACTTGCCAGTAACCTGCAGCAAGATCCAGGGTACTGAACCATTTGGCAGTGGCGAGGGTGTCCAGCGTATCTTGGATGCGAGGTAATGGATACGCGTCAGTGATGGTGAGGTTGTTGAGAGCCCTATAGTCTATACAAAGACGATAGGTGCCATCCTTTTTACGCACCATAACGATCGGCGAGGCCCAACTGCTGTGGCTGCGTGTGGCAATGCCGCTCTGAAGGCCCTCACTGATCTGCTGTTCCGCGCTTCGCTGTTTTTCCCCAGCCATTCGACGAGGAGACTGCTTCACTGGAGGTCCCGGCCGGGTTATGATGTCATGCTGCACAAGACTGGTCCGGCCCAGATCACCAGGTCCCTTGGAAAAGACACTTTCATAGGCACACAACAGATTCGATAATTCAAGCCTTTCCCTGCCATTAAGACCCGTGGAACTCTGGGCATAGAGCTCCTGGAGGTGCTCTGGAACTGCAGGGGGGCTGACTGGAAAGTCTGCCGCGATGGGGACACTGGACGGAGACAGGGCTTCCGCTGGCTGGAGGAGGCCTGCAATGGCACCTTCTTTAATAGTCACAGCCTTGTTGCCAGGATTAAAAAAACGTAATGGAATGATGTTGGTGGCCTGTGCGTTGACTAGGGCTCTGGCAATGAGTACTCTGTGCTTTTCAACAAAGCCTTTAGTGGGGCTAAGCATCATGTCTCCCTGAGCTTCTCTGCAAAAATACACATTGCCCTTGGCTAAGTACTCTTGTCCCGCTTCAACCACAACAGTTCTGGCTACTCTTACAGCGTGTGACTTTGGAACAGTCTCTGGGTGGAAGTAGGGCACTTCTTCTCCGAACAGAATTATGCGGTGCTTACCGAAATCCAGGCGGGCCTCAGCTTGGGTGAGGAAAGGATGGCCAAGCAGCACTTCACTGCCCTCTGTGTCCGCTACTAGGAAGTCTACTTCAACTTGACGGTTGTTAATACTGACTGGTACCTTGGCCTCACCAAGCACTGGCACTTCTCCTGGCCCCACCCCGAGCAAAGTCTCTACAATGGATGACTGGAGTGGTGGTCTCACGTCTTGGTGAATGGCGTTATATTGGTGAAGGGGCAGCACGCTCCTCCGCGCTCCACTGTCTAGGACTGCACATACCTCCAGCTCAGATATGCGCATGTGAATGTTCATTTCACGACTCTGGCTTTTAAGGTGGAACACGGTGGTCAACGGGCTTTCTTTGGCGGCTTTTGAAAAGAAAGTCTCTGTGTTTCTTTGCGGGGACGAGCACTGGCTTTGTTTGTGACCCCAACCATTACAGTTATAGCAGCGAATGTCACCCCTATTAAAGTTCTTGTGCTGCTTTAGTGCTTTTGCAGGTGTGCGTGGGACAAAGTGATTGGGGAATGGGCTAACCGCAGAGGAGGTAGTGGTAATTACAGTCTCATTTTTGTCCCTTTCTCTGACAACAGCGGCACGGGGTCTGCGTTCAATGAAGTTGCGTGCCCCTGGCTGCATAATGCTGGTGACATAAGAAGCAGCTCGCTTGGTAGTGTCATGACGGTGGGCTGTCTCGTAAGCTTTAGCTAGTGTAGCTGGACGTTGTTCTAAAAGTCTCTGGACTAGCTCTGCATCACCCAGGCCGTTTGTGAAAACTTCAACTGCTATAGCGTCTTGCTCAGCCTCTTGCCAATCACCGTAAGCTATTGAAACTTTTTCATAAATGTCATCTCTAAACACATGAAGAGCTTCACCAGATTTACGCACTCTTTGCCTCAGCTCTACTGCTACAACCGCTGCATGATCTGAAGAAGGGCCATAAGCAGTTTCGAGTTCCTCCAGCAGGCGGTGGTAGTCCCATTTGAATGAACGAGGATTTCTATGGACGATGGCACCCGCAGCCCCGGTGAGGCAGAATTTCAGCTGAATGGCCATTGTTTTGACTGACCAGTGATTTGCCTCGGCGCAACTCTCAAACCTGTGCAGAAACTCTCGCCACGGTGTGCTGCCGTCGTATTGGCCGGGACGCAGAGTGGGGACTCTCTCTTTGGAGTTATAATCCTCATCACTGTCCGACAGAGGAGGCTGCGGGCCGCAGAGTGGCTCTTATGTTTTGGAGATGAGGGGCTGGGCTGGCCCAATGGGAAACGTCCATGTTTTACAGTCATATCTGGATTAATAGAAGAATAGGGCATGGGAAATGTACTGGCTTCAGGTTTGGATATAGCTGGTGTGCTGTGTACAAAATTTCCCATGTGAACATTAGCAAAGGGATTTGTGACTTCGTAGTTCCCCTTAAATGGCATTTCTGGAGCGGGATATGTGAGAATGTGCATATCTGGACTTTTCACGGGGCCTTGGCTTTGACTATTGCCTCTACAAAAAGGATTTGTGGGCGAAAGATGGGCGGGGCTGTCGAACGGCGCGAACAGATCTTCTCCATTAGCAAGTGTAATAGTGCAACTTTCATCACACAGGAATGGGTTATAATGTTCACATTTTCCTTCAGCCTTACATTCGTGAGCTTTCACAGTACCTTCATTGTTGTCCTCAGCATTAGTTAACGACATGAACGGGTTTGAATAGGTGGTATCATGTCCGTAAACATCGGAGAGATAGCGCGCGGCCGCCATATTAATTAGTTCAGCCACGCAGCTTCAACAGTGCTCTTAACGGTCACTCTTTATTGTCCTTTTTGATGCTCACCAGTCTCTTATAGCAACGTGAAGGTCCTGCCGGGGTCGCCAGTGTTAACCATTCCTGCTTCGGTCTCCTAATCCTGATTGGAAGACACAGGGGAGATTCATCTTCTCCAGGGCCGGAACTTCATTTCCCGGGGTTAACCCCCAAAACTTCACAATTCACGCTGTGTAGGGTGTTGGTAGCATAAAGAAAACAAAGAGGCCGTCTTGCCGAAGACCTTAGGTGCTTTATTTTACTGGCTGCACTGAAATACACTGCACATAACTAACTATCTGCACCGATCACCGCATCACTCTCTCGCACACACTCTTCCCCGCTCCTTCACGCGCGGGAGTCCAAAGGTGAAAGTAAAAGGGGCGCGCCTCGGACATGCGCACTCTCTCAATCTCATTCACACACACACTGAGCTATGATGAACTAAACACATAGGAGACACATCCCACAACAACAGTTTCATAAATGTGGTTTGAAACCACCCCTGTTTCCTACCTTAAACAGAAGTTGAGATTGTCATTTTTTCCTTGTCGTGATGTATATCCGAGCGAAACGGCTTCTGAAATTAGAAAAAAATGTAGGGCAGGGCTTGATTTCGTCCTTCGGGAATTGATTGGATCGTTGGAGGTTGGGCGTTGCAAACAAGATGGAGGCAGATTTGAATGTGATTCTCTGAGAGGCGGTGCACCGAGCCGCACCCTCATCGGATTTGGCCGCACCCTTTCGCCGTTCCACGTGACCGAAATAGAAGAGAGGTCATTTCGATGGGGGAGAGAAGGGTAATGTATTTGATTAAAGATTATAAGGGTACATGAATTAAAAAAAAATAATGAAGTGCACAGATAAAATAATTTAAAATAAACACTACAATATTACATATAAAAAGATTTGTCAAATTCTTTCATTGAAGAATTTTCTTTATGATGTTCAAAGCGTTTCTATTTTTTGAAGGCAGTTGTCAAACTCTGAGATGGCGAACGGTAGAATGGTTTGGTTAACGCAATACATTGCTCACCTGTTTAACATGAACACGAGATGGAACCAGTGGTCGGGATGTTACTGGCCGAGAGGGTTTGTGGTGGATCAGGCACCATCTCTATCAATAGCCCATTTTGTCAGCCATCTAGGATTATTTTTTTTCACTCTGCATAATGCTTTGTGATTACCCTGTGTAAAGCCCTGATTACCTTGTGATTTTAGTCTGGTTTGCTTTATATATGCTCCTGTGTTGTTTTTTCATTTTCTTACAGTTCCTCACCACTGCAGTCAGTTTCCTCCCCTGGCAGTCTAGTGCTCAGACAGCAGCAGTTCTGTGTTTTGACCTTGAGGTTCATAACAAATAGCTGATCTAGCATGGCGGATGCAGGCCTGCCTTTTTTTCCCCCAACTTCTCTTTCTGCTCCAATATGCAGTGTTAATATAGAGACTCTTTCTGGCGGATTCAGTGACAAACAGATACTCTTGTTCTTCTTTTTTTTTATAAGAAATCTTGCATGTCAGAGGAGGTGAGAGAGTTGTATTTTTAAGTTTCCCTTTAGGCAACATGTCTGTAACTCAAAACAGAGCATTTACCACAATATTAAGAATGGAAGATACTGTACTTGCTGCAGTCGATGGCAATATATCTGATAACTTTAAATAATCCAAACATTCTTTACGTCATGGGAATTCACTATCTGCACCATCCGATTCTCATTTCCAATGCTTCCTAATCCTTCTAAGCCAAGACTTTGCAATTCGATTAAAATATTAAGAATATAAAAGTCAAGTTAGATTTTACTATGAGACATTGCCAAACAAATTCCCTCCAGGACTTCCCCAGCTCATTTTCCCACTTCTAGAAAACATTTTAATATTGTATGTCCCCAGCTAGCAAGCATCATCATGATTGATGAAGCAAATAACGTCATGAGGCTCAAAGAATTTAACTTTGAAACCGAAGTGAGACACAGTCACTCATGGAGACAAATGTACCTGCAGCATCTTTAACAGTGCTGTTTCTGTCACCGCAAAGCATGCAGTCCTTATCTGCTTGCTAATTGGTTATGTTTGACATGGATTTATTCTGCTTCCCTTATTTGATGGGATTAGCTCACTACCCTCCAGCAGCACATTTACAAATTCTCAACCCTTCTCTCAGATTTCTCTACAATGCTTTTTTATAACATCAGTGAATCTGCTAGTTACTAAGTCGATAGCTAGCTTTACATTTACACGGTTGTTCATTAAGTAAAGCTGGACATTATGGATGGTCATTAAACAGCAGACTAGGTGACTTATTTCCCAAGCCAGTGTCAAATATAAACTCTGCAATTAAATCCGATTGTCAGTTCACCTTGTAGTGCTTAGTCCTTTTCTGTACACACACAGTTCAGTGATTTATGGGTGTGACAACAGCATTCTACAACCGAATTAACTCCTGATAAATGCAGGTAGTGACAACGGCGTTTTCCAAAAACTCTACACCGTGTGTGTGGAATTGAACTGAACAACTAGTTAAGAACGTATTTAAATGAGCATCAGATATGTGTCTCTCTTCTCTATGTGAATATGGCAACATTTCAAGATCTCCGTGAAGCAGCCTTACAAACAGAAACAAAACATGACACCTCTGTAATTGGTGGTTTAGCTCAAATTGCAGAACATAATCATAAACATAAGAGTTTTTGGTCACAACAATTTTACTTTTGGCAAAAATAGCCAGCCCGTTCTCATCCCAAGGCGTCGCTTTTGACAATGCGTATACATCCAATGCACATGGCACCCTTTAGCGTCAATATGAGACGCAGATATATATGTGCCAGAAGGCGCCTCCTAGTCGTCTAACCCTAACCCTACCCCAGACCTAAACTTACCCATGACCGAAGCGTGTTATATTGATGCTAAAGGGTGCCATGTGTATACGCATTGTCATATGACGCCCTAATGCGTTGAAAAAGCAGATACCAAATGCTGGGATGCCAGAACATTGCTATAGTTACCATGCGGTCAATTATCGCTATTTCATAATCAATATGTTACGATCATTTAAAGGACAACTCCAGCGCAAAATGAACTTTTGGTCTAATTACACATTGTTACCTAGTCAACTGTTTTCTGAGATTTGTTTTCCTGATTGCTGAATGTAAATAGTTTTATCTCTAAAAACAGTTTAGCCTATAACGCTAGTATAACGGTAGTATATGGGGCATAGAGTAATGACAAATAAAAATCGCTTGTTATTACCACTAACAAGGCTCAAAATAGCCCCACAGTAACACGACAGCATAATAAGGGTCCCTACATTCAAAGTGAAGCATTGAGAACTTTGTAAGTGTCCATACAGTTTAATAAGAAGATATTTTATACACACAGTCAACTTCGCGAATACAAGGAGAAGCCATCTTTGAAAAATAGTCTCTACCAGTCGATCTACGAACACCGATCCATGTGCGCTGGTGAGATGTGAATAAGGTGATAAAGTGAGCGCGAAGAGTAGGCTACGTGTACAAATTGAAGAGAAGAAAACAGTCCGTGTTTGTGTTTCATCCAGAAACAACGGACAATATGAGATTCTGCACAGTTCAGCGCTCTTGGATCGGCGTTCGTAGATCGACTGGTAGAGACTATTTTTCAAAGATGGCTTCTTCCTGTATTCGCGAAGTTGACTGTGTGTATAAAATATCTTCTTATTAAACTGTATCGACACTGACAAAGTTCTTAATGCTTCGGTTTGAATGTAGGGACCCTTATTATGCTACCGTGTTAGTGTGGGGCTATTTTGAGCTTTGTTAGTGGTAATAACAAGCAATTTTTATTTGTCATTACTCTATGCCCCATTTACTACCGTTATACTAGCGTTATAGGCTAAACTGTTTTTAGAGATAAAACTATTTACATTCAGCAATCAGGAAAACAAATCTCAGAAAACGGTTAAAAGGGGAAACAATGTGTAATTAGACCAAAGGTTCATTTTGCGCCGGAGTTGTCCTTTAAGGGATTCACTTAAATGCGATCGTCACTCCGAAAACTTTACAGTGTGTACACAGCCAAATTGTAATACTAATTATAAGAATAATAACAGTTATTATTATTATTACAATAATAATACAATAATAACATTGACTCTCTTCAACTTATTTTCTAAATAAAAAATTGAGTGAAAAGTAGCTTTGCCAAAAGTCAATGTGAATGCAAAGAGAACAATTCTAAACACGTAAACAACTGTTTTTACTGGCAGAAGAACATAGGCAGACAAAAAGCTTTGGATGAGATCTGTTTTAGTGTGATAGTAGTTTTTTTTTTTTGTTCTTTAATCCTCGATATCTTGGCAGCAGAAACATAACGCAGTACAAATTGGAGCCGCAATATTTGTCAAAAAATAATCACAATATTATTGTTTGTTCCAAACCTTGCAGCCCATTTTCATCCCGGGAAATAAATCACAGAGCATTACAAGACAGTAGAGATGCGTGTTAGAAAATGTCAAGCCACTAACCAACCAGAACATGATGTATATTACAGCCTCATTCTCCCAGAATACCCGAAGTCTGGTCTTCTGCTTTGGAGAGCAAACTGAATCTCAGAGAAATGTCATAGAGAATCTGCCCTGCTGACCGGAGACTAAAGCGGACAAAAACGTGCTCCCCTGCTGTCTCTGGGCATTTCAAGCAGGCTGTTCATCTAACACAATGTGGCAAGGTCTGGATACACTTTGGTCCACTTTACATGGCCACTGGCAAGCTATCTCTAGACCTATGGAGGTGATTTCAAAAACCACTGAGTGTTTTTTCATCGAAAGCCCCCTGTGGAGCTACAGAATAATACCGTAATATACAGCATGTAGAGTCCCAGGGCAAACACAAACCGACAGGACCCTGATTTGTTGTTCTAGTCTTGCTGAGGATTTCAGCCTTGATCTGTCTCAGAGTTTTATCAGTAACAAAAGCTCTTTGTTTACAGCAAGGGCCCAGGGACACACTTTCCTTGCATCACAAAGTGCTTTTCCAGACTTCACGTTTGGCGCCTCTAGCATTGCCTAAAACTCACCGGTTCCTGTTCCGAGGAAGCAATGAGCCTCAGTTAAAGGTATTGTCTCACTAGTCACCACAGGCTAAGAGTTTGGTCTTCCCAGACGTTTTTTTTTTTTGTTCATTGCAGGATGGCAACGTCTTCTCCTTGAAAAGGTATGATTGACTTCTTGGCATCAATTACCGTCCAACATACATTTAGCTTCTCTATCCAAACATTGGGTCTATAAAATGCACAGTTGCCAAGGAAACCATCCAAGCGTAAGTGTCGTTCTATACTGACCAAACCGCAGTGCCAGGGAATCTAAAGTGATGTGTGGAATAAATAGTGTCATTGTGATGCTCAGGATGCAATGATTCCATCTGAATACTAATATCTTCAATGTATTCTTGTTTACAGAGAGCTCAGTGGAGGGCTTCAAACCTAATCAAATTAAACAGCTAAGAAATTGTTATCCCCTGAATGAAAGATACGTAACATTTCTTTCTAACCTCAGATTCAGATCACATTTGAGCACCAAATCCCATTTTAAGCCACTCAGTGAGCTGAGATGAGTTTAATTTAGTTTGAACTCAACATCTCTGGCGACATGCCTTGCATGCTGATTAGGGTGTCCACCATGACACCGGTGCCACAGGAAGATTTAGTTTAACTCTGAGACACGTTGTTATCAGGAACACTGCCAAACGACGGCAGTAAAACATAAGGTTTTAGCTCGGCTGAGGTTGTAGAAACACCTGGGTGGTCGGTCTATTGGATTCTGAGATACGAGATGCATCGTATTATGCGCCACTATATGCGAGAGAGCCATCGGAGGGCATGACCTGCATGCAAGAGTGGCATTAGCATGAATCCTCCTCTCTTGTCTTCTTTTCTGCTGGGGCTCTTCATTTAGTGAGATTAAATTCAGAAAAAAAAAATGCAATACAAATTCTGTACTCAAACCTTTCTGCAATGTCAGGCATTTTAAGGTGCTAGGGATTGATTTTTTTTTTTTTTTTTTAAATAACACTTTACGTTTGTTTTAGTTATATCTGTCAACGATTCCTGTCTTGTGTTTTCCTTGTCTTGTGTGGACTTTAGTTATTTCCTGTTCCGTGCCATGTTTTGTAGTCCTTTGTAGTTTTTCTTGTTGATTAGTTTCCCTAAGTGTTTCTGATTTGATACGCCACCTTGTTCCCTTGTTTAGCTTGTTTGTCTGTGTATTTAAACCTCTGGGTTTCAGTTGTTGGGTGTCGGTCATTGTTTGAATGCAGTCACTATTTTAAATAATAAATCAAACACAAGGGTAATCCAAGGAAAACAAAGAAACAGGAAAACTTAGAAACAGGAACTCAGGACAAAGCTACATTCAAACAACGACCAACACCCAACAACTGAAACCCAGAGGTTTAAATACACAGACAAACAAGCTAAACAAGGGAACAAGGGGGCGTGGCAAATCAGAAACACCTGGGGAAACTAATCAACAAGAAAAACTACAAAGGACTACAAAACATGGCACGGAACAGGAAATAACTAAAGTCCACACAAGACAAGGAAAACACAAGACAGGAATCGTGACAATATCATGCTCACATTTTGCTTTTTCCTTTGCCTTATTCGTTTTGTAACTAAATTATATAATGATCTAACCAAAGAGTGAAATAAACACAAACTATTTCAAAATGTATTGTCTGAAAATATTTTTTCACTTTAAAAATGAACTGTTCCACAATTTTGACGTCATTTCTATAACATCAAGGAATTTTTATCAGGGAGACAACAAGTGTGAGGGAAGAACATGAAATATGATGTGTGTTAATATAGCTTATTTACTAGTGTTCAAAAGTTTGGGGTTGGTGTGATTCTTTTTTTTTTCTTTTTCTTTTACAAAATAATTATTTTTATTTGGCAAGATGCAATAAATTGATCAAAAGAGGCAGAAAATACATTTAAAAAATGTTACTTAAATGTCTATTTTAAACAAATGCTGTTCTTTTGAACTTTCTATTCATCAAAGAAGCAAAATATTAAGTGGCAAAAACCGTTTTCATCCGTTTAATAACTGCTAAATATTCAGCTTTTCCATCATTTTCCACATTTAATTAAATTTAAAACACCCTAAAAAATAATTCAGTTGTTTAGTAAATATCACAGTAATAATGGGCTCAATGCACGGGTGATACCGTATTGCCGTATTTCCGGTGAAGGTCTAAGGATGCTGGATTACTTCAGCCGATCGTAGAGTCCAATGCTATACCGAGAATTTATATTGGCTTCTATACTCTATGGCTATACTGAAGAAATGTTAGTCACAAAAACAGCCCCCCCCCCCCCCCCCCCCCCCCCCTCATTTTGTTTATGCTTATTTGTTTATTATATTAAATAAACTACATATAAAATAACTTCTAAACATATTAAAGTTACGTTTCAAAGACGGGAGGACAGTCAATTTTGAAGACTCTGCCATCCCGTTTCCCTCCACTTTTTCCCTCCACAAACACACTGCGTCCTATAGAGATGCATTTAGTGTGATCTCTCACTGCTCACTGAATAACTTTTGTAACTTTAATAAGGATAACGTCTCAGGTTACACATGCAACCATAATTCCCCGAGAAGGGGAATGAGAGACTGCACTATGGGGAATGCCTCTGGCATGACTATTTTGAAATCCTTGAATCAAATGCGACAATGACATTGGCCTGCAAGATCCTGTGACATCAGTCTAGTGCAACCGTGAGAATAAAAGGGCTGGAGACATGACCAGGTATACCCACAGCATGGCAGCGAGATGCAGTGTCTCATTCCCTTTCTCGAGGAATCATGGTTACATGAGTAATATGAGACTCTTTCGGATTGGAACACTTTGGGGAACAAGTACCCACTTTGCCATGCTGAGGGAATTACTGCCTAGATGGCCTTGACAAGCGGACTTAGATGCCGGAGACCAATCCCTCACTCGGGTGATGGAATTGTCAGTGACTTTTCCCTAGGGCCACAACATAAGCTTCGTGCAATATGCAAGGAAAACATGGCGTTTAATTATTCCTCACCGGGCTAGGTGCCAGTGCCCGTTCTAAAGGTCTCTAAAGGAGTTCAAGGTCTGGTCATGCCAGCCCTCCTGTCAGGTCATTACCTCAAGTGAATACTGGTAAAAAAAGCTCCTGTTATATACTGTATATGGATATGGTTCAACCCCCCAAAAAACCCAGGGGGAGTTGTTTAACAAAATGCTCAACCATGCTTGATTCAATCAGCATCTCAGAGCCACATAATAGAGCCTGAGACGGATTCTGCAGGCCTCTGCAAAACGACTCTCTAAAGCAAGAGGAGGACAACTATACTCAACCAAGGTGGCCTCACAGTGGGCCGAAACACTTGGTGTCACTGTCTAACTGGAGCTCAGGTGAGCAGATGCCTCAGCAGAATGACTCTCTACGGCAAGAGGAGGCCAACCATACTCAACCTCAGAGACAGTTTTCCAAGGTGGCCTCGCAGAGGGCCGATATTCGAACCACGAACGCCGTTCATACAGTTCAGAAGTTCGTCTTCAGATGGCACGTCGTTCGTGGTTCGACTTGTTGAGACTGTTTTCCAAAGATCTTGCTAGGGGTCTTCCAAGGAAATATGCTACTAGTTATGCGATTATAAAGTGTGAATGTAGAATTTTATTTCATGGATCATCTCTAAGTGAATATGGGACAGACATCTAATAACAAGAGCACTACCGACAGTGTTAGATGTGGCACCTTGAGAGTGTATTGCACCCTGTCACAGTTACCATATATTTCTTAGGGCCCAGGGGCCTCATGTACAAAGACTTGCGTTAAATTCATACTAAAACATTGCGTACGAACAAAGCTGTAAATGTGCGTACGCACAAAAAAAAAAAAAAAAACAGAAGTATGAATGTTTCGTACGAAGGATCCCATGCATATTCTCGGTAACACTTTAGAATACGGTTCCTTCGTTAGTGAATAATTACACAAGAACTAATGAGTAACACAATATTAACAATCTAGTAACTATTATTAACTAACAAGAAACTCTGATTAACGAACTAGTAAGTGATAGCGCACAGACGGAAGTGGTAGTTCACTATTAAGTAATCAATAACTACTATTTTTTTAATACTTCCCAGAGAACTACTGAAAAAGTTTATTAACAATCTAATAACTACTATTAACTAAAATAAATTCTTATTAACGAATTAGTAAGTAATAGCTCACAGATGAAAGTGTTACTAGATACTTCTGTGGGAGTTACTAATTATTTGGATTCGTATTATAAAGTGAAGATCATTGGAACTAACTAGTAATTACTCAAGTGCTACTAAAGACATTTTCTAAAAGTATACTAAAGTTCACCAAAAATCTCAAACGTTTGCACAAATCATGACTAGATCATGTAGTAACACTTGAGTAATTACTAGTTAGTTCCAATAATCTTCACTTTATAATACGGATCCAAATAATTAGTAATTCCCACAGAAGTATCTAGTAACACTTTCATCTGTGAGCTATTACTTACTAATTATTTGAATAAATACATCCCTAGGGGCAGTTTAATTGTGTCAAAGGAGTTCTGCCTTCTATTTTTACTGCAAAAATAGAATAATACACTATAATAGACTTGCAACGGATCAGATAATGGAGAGTTTGGCCTAAAGTGAGTTTGAAAGTGACATCACATGGTTATAACTGTCATCTGAAACATAAGTCTTTTTGAAATGCATTTCCAGTATTTATGAGCTAGAATCAACCATCCATACACAACACGCCCACCGCAATCCTTCCTCCCACCTTAATGCACTTGTACTTCAAATGCATTATTGATCGGTCTGTTACGCTCCACTCGCCTTTTCCACTCGTCTCTATGTACATACATTGGTATCAACCACACAGCTTATTGTACACTGTGTTTCGATGGTCACCATTCAAGCACCTTTATTTAAAAGCAGTGAGTCAGCACTTGAGGTGTAATTAAGGAATGCATTAAACGGCAAAAAGCACCTTTATACCTTTACCTGCTATAAAGACTATTTGAGAGGAAGGGACTGCTTTCATAAGAGCCGAGTCCTTTTTAAAATAATACATCAGCCAAAAGTAAAATTGTGGCAGTGGCTTGTGTTATTTAGAAACTGACTTTACATGTAATGTGATGTATAAAATGTTTTGTAGAATCTCAGTGCTGCTCTTTTTCACTAAATGAAAAGAACATTGTGTTAACACTTTATTTTAATGACCTTGTTACACATGTTATATGTTACGAAAGTGATAAAAGTAAATTGTGCTTAATTACTAGCCAAGGAAAACCCAGACAACTTCCGGCAAATTTTGATTTGCTCTGCAAGTTAGTCTGGCAAAGAGCTCATTCAAGCCCATTTCCAATCCATCAATATCGCAGCACCAATCAGAAACATTGGGACGGGCTTTACACTATGACGACAGCACAGCGACGGAACTACGAGGCTACGTCCACATTAATCCGGATACATTTGAAAACGGGGTTTTCGTTTAAAAACGCTCTCCGTCCACACTAGCGTTTTCAGGCGTTTTCCGACGTTTCAGTGTGGATGAGAAAATTCTAAATTCACTTTACAGCGCATGAGTGAAACTTCACAAAAGCTCACTGAGATGATACAGATGGGAAAATAAATAATATTGTTATCGCACAATAACAGGATAATTTTATTTAGCAAAATATCTCACCATCACTGATGAATCCAGATCGAATTCAGTCACCATATGTTTGGTCTAAAACGCAACTGCTCTCCTGTTTTGCGGCAGGACACAAATGTAAATACATTATCTGTAATCTCAACTTCCAGGTAATATGACAGGTATACTAATATGCATTAATACATGATTAATTACTTCATTGTTAGTGCAAATTCATGTGCAAATTACTACAATTACTAAATGACTAGTTAATAATGATGTGCCCCATCAAGTAAAGTCATAGCATAATGATACCTTTGAAAATCATTAGCTAATGATTAATTAAAGCAGACAACTGGAAGTTGAAGTGCATAGCTTTTTTTTAATTGTGATAATTACATTGACATTGATTTACACTCTTAGTTAAGAAAATATGTTATTAAGGAATTAATACACAATGACACATTGAATTGATAGCAATTCATGTATTACTTAATCTATTAATCATATATACTTTTTATTAGTTGCTGATGCAGTAATCATCAATTAATGGTTTAGTTCTTCATTAGTTATACATTAACTCATGATTATCTGTGCATTAGTTAAGGATGAATTAATGGACATTAGTGCACCTGTATTGTAAAGTGTTACCATTTATCTATTGGTACTACATAGATCACATGACTAAACTTACGTCATCGTTTTGAAATACCTCCGGTTTCACTGTCCACACTACAACGTGAAAACGGCGTTTTCAAATTTATCCACTTTGGAGAGCGTTTTCCAAACGATACGTTTTTGTTGACTTAAAACTGTGTCTTAGTGTGGACAGAAGGGCAAAACGGAGAGAAAAATATACGTTTTCAAACAAAAACGTATTAGTGTGGACATGGCCCGAGTGTGACTGTTATAGTTGAACACCGTCATTAGAACTCTATAACTGCCAAAACCATGTTATTCAAATATTTTTTCACAAACAATTTGTATCATAGAGAATGTTTCAACACTAATATCAACTTACGAGGGAAATGGGGGCGGAGTTAGTGGTGCTTTGGAGTCTGCCACTGCTGGAGATGATTCGGAAGAGGTCTGTGCCTCTTTATCAATCAGAGCGCACGCTGACACGGGGTAAAGCCTTGTTTATATGCAACATGTCCACACCATAGACTGTAAAAAAATATGGACAAAGCACCTGTGACATCATCCATAGACTTTCTGAAGAACAGTTTTGAGGCTGTTTATGGGCGGTATGGGCAGCGCCATATTTGACAATCTTGAGAAATTCAAAATACATATGTTTAGAAAGGATACAGAGGAGTGATCGGGTCACTCGGCGCAGCCCGTTATCAACTGTCAATCAAAGTTAACCACCCTTATTTGTCATACATTTTATATCTAAATACGATCTAAACTAACGAGTTAGAAAAAAATACACCCCCTCAGAGTTGTCAATCACTCGGAACCTATCCGAAAATACAATAAAAGTCCATGGGACCAACCTGTAAAAGAATGAATTTATGTTGTGAAAACGGACATTTTAACATGGTTTAACATTACCCCCTTTTGGGACCTCCCTCTAGTGGATTTTAGATGTAGAATCTTAGATTTAAAATCTGATTTTTAGATTTTAGTCGCACTTCCGGGTAGGCTTCATTTTTCAGATTAGAATGTTGCTGCTTGGTCCACACAAGTGCGAATGTGCATGCGGAAAAAAAAATGGTTTTGGGTCTATCCAATTCCACCCAGAGGTATTTGAGCTACATCCATTGGTGACGTGCCTTTGGAAATGATTTGTCTACGAAAATTTGTCAGACCATAACTCAGTTACAACTGAGAATTATCTGGTTTTAACCAGGCTACTTAACTAACTCTAAACCAAACCTAGTCCTAATAGTAAGTACATGCTCTTAAGTACTGAAAGGGGTCATATAATGCCATTTTCATACAAATTTATATGATTCTTTAGGGTCTAAATGAAAAGTTTGTAATATACTTTAATAAAAAATTCTCATTTGTATTTTAAGAAAACACTAATTTTCCCTGGTCAAAAACAGCTCTGTTTTCAGCATGCCGTTTCAGTGCATATGCCTTTTAATAATAATGAGCTTCGATCACCCCACCCCTCTGTTCTGCGGGCCTTTTGACACAACGCACCTGGAGTGTTGCCTTGACAACAGTTCAGGGTATATTTTGGAGAGAGAATGGCAGCGCAAATCTCTGAGGACACATCTGTGCAACCATATCAGTTTGAACCGGAGTCGGACCCGAAACAAGACGACGGCCGCAAAGAAGTTCGACAATTAGGGCTTGAACAGGATGTTTCTGAATGGTTGGTTAACGTAATGTCACTTTGATCTATCTTTGTGTACTGGCAGGGAGTAACTTATTGAGATGTACGAACGCTATGTGTTTACAGATGTATGTGTATCAGTTTGTAATAACACAATAACCACAATGCATTGTTCATTATAAACATGGGATTATGAATTATAATAAGAACGTTGTATAGAAAACACACTATAATATACCCTAAATGTAAACCTTAGCCGCATTCATCATGAAGTGATTGGCAAAGATGAATATAAAATATACTATTTTACACTCGTGACTCACTTCTTCTGGAGGTGCTGCAGGAACGTAAAGAGTTGGTACCGATTCTTTTTTCAGGAGCAGCTTCTTTGCAAAACCAGCTTTATACTGAGTCTGACCCTCGTTTATTAAGCAGCCTGGTGAGAAAAGATTTGTGAATCGCACAAACATGAGAGAATTGACATTGCTTGTGGGGAATATTCCCTTCGAAAGCAAAACTCTGCCACTGGGCTTCAACAATGGCGGACTATAGACGTGTCTCCACCGCAGGAACTTTCCCCAGGAACTAGGAACTTTGGGGTGGTACTCGGTGTGTTTACAGATGGCAGAAGTTTTATTTTTGGTTGAACTATTACTGGGTGAAAGTTTTACTCTCTACACATTCCCCTGATGTCATTAGTGTGTACTTAAAATCTTTGGCCTGTCAACAGCTTGAGAATATTTCAGCAAACTAAAATAGAACAAGCACAGTCACATCTCAAAATAATTGAAGACGAGCCATCTGAAAGTGGGCGGTAGGGCAGTCAAAACTTCCCGTGGCAGTCAAGCTTAGCGTTTCCATTTGTACACAGCTATAGATGATTAAGGGTAATTGGGCCCATCATCAAATCCCCATTACTGCTTACAAATGAATCTAGATCATGCTATGCAAACACCTCTGGGAAAGAAGGCCTGTATACACAGACTAAATGACTGGTGGCAGTTAAATGTAGGCTGAATTCAAACTGACAGAATTGTCTGGTGCATTAGTAAATGGTGAGCTGGAACCATCTGTATGGTGCAGGAAATGGGCCGTCATTCAATAAATATGGAAAAAGAGTGAGCACTGAGGCATTTTACTGCAATATCAGGATTTGATCCAAGCATTAACCTTTGATTTGAGCCAATAAGAGGACATCAGTCAAGGTGCTATTTGGCACAACCGCAATGTGGTTTTAGAAAGTTATTTGGTACTGAGAAAATATATCACAAAACATGATCTATGTGGTAGCAATTTTGATGTTGACCAGGATGTTGATGCATAAACATGAATAACAGGAAGTCCATGAACTATGGGAACTGAGGTTTCATGCATGCATGGATGGAAACTACCCCAGATGTGTCCTGAATGCTAAATCGCATTATCAGATCCTCATAGTGATGAATCTGCCAGACCAAGCAGATAATGTAATAAAATAAATAATGAGGGACGACATTTTAAATTTGGATCTAAATGATGAGCCCCTGGACATGCTCTATTGATCCCACTGCCCTGCATGTTTCGCTTAGTACTCTGACCCCTCTGCCCTCCAAGCGAGTTACACATGGTAAAGTAATAGTGGCAGGTTGATTCTTATTAGATATGAAGCCTTCTGAGGACGACTTTCTGAGGTAGACAATTATTTTTAGTCATATCCTTCCCTGCTTTGAAATAGACGAAGTGGTTTAACTATAGCCCAGAGGATTTCTTAACCATATTGCCAGGACATTCACTAGGACAGAGTACACTAGTAACACAAGTTCATTCATTTATTATGAACAAACATGACTGAAAAAAAGTTTTAGGTGTGATACTTAAAGAAGTTCACTTAAAAAAAAACCCAAAAAAAACAAAAAAAACTTTTGCTGATAATTTACTCACCCCCATGTCATCCAAGATGTCCATGTCTATCTTTCTTCAGTCGAAAAGAAATTAAGGTTTTTGATGAAAACATTCCAGGATTTCCTCCATTTAATGCACTTCATTGGGAACCAAACGCTTCAAGGTCCAAATGAGAGTTTCATTGCAGCTTCAAAGGGCTTTAAACGACACCAGACGAAGAATAAGGGTCTTATCTAGCGAAACGAACACTCATTTAAAAAATAAATAAAAAAGTTTAAGTTATATAAGCACAAATGCTCGCCTTGCTCTGTTCTGTAATGAGTGTTTGTGACTCTCCTGTTCAAAAAATCTTTCTAGAATAAATCTTTCTAAAAATCTAGATAAGACCCTTATTCATCGTCTGGTGTCGTTTAAAGCCCTTTGAAGCTGCACTGAAATTCTCATTTGGACCTTGAACAGTTTGGTTCCCAATGAAGTCCATTATATGGAAAAAAATCCTGGATTGTTTTCATCAAAAACCTTAATTTATTTTTGACTGAAGAAAGAAAGACGTGGACATCTTGGATGACATGGGGGTGAGTAAATTATCATCAAAAGTTTTTTTTAAAAGTGAACTACTCCTTTAATGCATTAGTCTAACCAAGAGTGAATTATAGGAATCGTTGATTATTTTGACCAATACAGAGATTGTGATATGATGAATATTTGAAATCAGATTGCTGCTGTTTAGATATCGTCAGGAAACATCAGACTCATAGAGATTCAGTTAAACCTAGGTTATTTATTGATAAAGATGAATTAAGAGAAAGCAGGTGACTATAATGGCACAGTAAGAATAATGATGAACAAACTGATTCCCTTTTCTTTTTCAAGGGTGACACCAGAGCTATGACGACTGGAGCATGATAATAAAGAGAGCACACACCTCTTCACAGGATTATGTTGAGTAGAGAGCTACATGTAATATTCCAAAGAGTAATTTACATCAGACAAATCTGTAATCCGTAGTTGAGACCAGACAATGAATAATTGTGAGGTGTATGCTCTTATCCTGGTGCAGATTGGAGTGCTGATGGGAAACAGGTGTGGGTGATAGCTCAACGTGTACAGGTGATGAACTGGGAGATGTAGTTTTTGACTAGATGACTGGACTGTTGAAGATGAGCAGATGGAGTGCATATGTGACATTACCCCCCATTACTGCTCCATGGTTGGCTCATGATGCACACAGAAATGTAATGGTCTTTGATGACAAAGTGGATGGCTAAACAGAGAGGAAAGAAACTGTCAGATTCATCACCCTGAAGCAAAACGCCATCACGAACAGCCCAGTAATAGCCCGGATATACTTTTCCATGTTCTGCTCCATCTCGCGCACAGTCATGTCCGCACAGCTTTCAAAGTATACTCAACAGCGGATGAGCGCAGATGGAGTTTGACACATGCGCAGTGCAATTGCTTTTATATACACTACTCTACAGGACATTCGCATGGAAGGATAGAAGAATAAAAGTAGCAGACACACAATTGCATGTAAAGCTTAGAACAAGAACCATAACACTATAGAGAAAATGAAGTATGCTGCTTTGTTTACTGTTCTTGGAATAGTGTTGTTTTTAGTGCTGTCAAACAATTAAAATATTTAATCGCGATTAATCGCATTAATGTCGTATTTAACTTGTGATTAATTGCACATTTTCATCTATTCTAAATGTCTCTTGATTTCTTTTTCTCACATTCTTTTTTTTCTCATTTTAATGCTCTTATCAACATGGAAAAGTGGATCAGCTTGCTTTGTGCAAATGCTTTTTATTGAAAATAACATTGGCATCAGTTTCACACTAACATTCTCACTTGGAGCAAATAATCTCTCACACAATGTAACACTGTCCATCGATAAAAGGGTGAAAGAAATACTGACAAGGTCCTGATATTGACGAGGGGGCGGAGAATTTGCATCATCTGTGTGTGTGTGTGTGTGTGTGCTTGGCAATCAAGTGGTATTTCAACTTTCAATCATGAGTTCACCGTGACTAAACACAGATCACTTTGGTCTTGTCAACTGAACCATTTGGCAACTTTTTAGTAAAGTAAAGTTTCCATTCAGAATCTTATTGGCATCCATTTCGGCGTCTCACTATCCACTCAAAATGTAATGTTAATTAACTTTTGGCCGGATCGCAAGCTCAAACGAATGTGTGCGGCGTGCCTGTTGTTTTGTTTCCGGTCTAGCTAGATCCGCTTGCGCTTTGGTCGTCGATGCAACAAAACATCCTCTTTTTATGGCGCAAACCATTGAAGTGAATGGGTTTCATAGCGCAGCGCATGCCGCATCCCGTTGCAAAATCATATGAAAAAAACCTACTAAAAACTAAGTTTGCAAGGCCAAAAAGACCATTAATTGCGCAATAAAAAAATTGATGTTGTTAATTTGTTTGCTTTAACGCCGTTAATAAGGCGTTTAATTGACAGTCCTAGTTGTTTTGTATAGCTCTTTTCGCCTAATTCTTCGACTACTGCATAATTCATCTGTGTATTTCCAACCCGATCTCACATCAATTTGTATGAATTTTGCGAGGTGGCTAATTTGTATGAATTCATATGACCTCACTCGTTCGAATTCGTAAGATTTTTGGTAAATCGTATACATATTTTATGAGTTGACCAATTCATACGAATGACCTATCCATGACCCATTACCCATCACTGGGGTTTAGACAAAGGGAATGAATTCGTACAAGTGAGGTTGTATGAATTAGCCACATTTTACTCACTATTACGAATTTGTACAAATTGGTCGTGAAATAGCGTTGGTATTTCCACCCAGTGGACTCTAATGTAACATGATATCCTAACATTTTGAGTTTTCCAAATTCTTGCTAGAAAACAGCAGCATTTGGTGATTTGATTATTCTTTTCAATTAATTCTAACCAAAAACTAAAGGCCCTTTCATATGGTATGCGGTAGTCTCAAGTGTCTATTTTCAATAAAAGTGTCCACGAGGACACAAAAATTGAGCTGCTTGCAGGCGTGAACGTCCGCGGACCCTCCTGATGACAAAAATTATGTCATGTGCACAGACTGTAGCGGAACGATGTATAGTCTGGCTGGGCTTAAGAAAGCTGTTGTTTTCATTATTACCATAACAAATAGACATAGTATAATACAATTTTTAATGATAGATCTTCCATTACAATAACTCTCCTGTTAATAACCCTCTATCGATCTGACCGTCTGTGTGTGTGTGGGGGGGGGGGGGTACAAAAATGCAGAAGTATTAACTGTAGTTCTTATAAAAGTTTTCAAAATGCATCATTCTGTGGACTTTTACTGAAAAAGTCCAAGTAACACAGAGAACAATAAACATTACTCATTTACAAATACTAGAGACAATACAAAGCTGGTTAAAAGTAGATGAAGTTACACTTTAAGTCTGTGCATCTAAACCACTGATTTAGAAGAAAACATTAGTAAAAAATTATGAAAAAAACTACTTACATTTTTGTATGTTATAGTCAAATGGTTAAGTTTGAGCTCCCTGAAGAGAGTTCTTGCTGATTATTAAGTTTTCGGTCAAACTGCAATTATTGAATCTTCTGTGCTGCTGTCATATTTTTACCAGCTTTAATGCTAATCTCCCTGAATCCTCTCAAGCACTCTGTTCATAGAGCAGACTGTCTCTCAGCACCATATACAACCCTACAAACATGCCCACTCCCCGGCATTGCAACCACACCGCTGATTTCCTTAAAAGGATGATCACACAAGTGCTAGAGATTAAACACATTTTAGACCCTATAGGCTTTGTGGAAAACCTGGAGGCCATTTTTTGAGGTGATTTAGTGCAACTTGTCAAACTAGCGCTTGCACAGAAGGCTGGCGAATAAGCAGCACTCTGTTTTTACTCAGACAAGTGAACACTGGGGAAAATAAGCTTTAGATTTTGTTAATAGAAGTGCCCTTTATTGCTAGAAATCTTTTATGATTATAATAACCCTGTCACAACATAAAAAGGGAAGAAAAAGCCTTCCGTATAAATTTCTAAAAGGGGATATATAACACATGAAACACAGCTCATATAAAATGTACTCTTGTAATCTGACATTTTATGGTGAAACAGGGTATCCAATATATATATATATATATATATATATATATATATATATATATATGACTGAACAAAATTATAAACACAACACTTGTTTTTCCCTAACAACTCAAAGCTTTAAGACTTTTCTATGTACAGAAAAGGCCTATTTCTCTTTATATTGTTCACAAATCTGTCTTAAATCTGTGTTAGTGTGCATAGAAAATGAGAGATAATCCATCCACCTCACAGGTGTGGCATATCAAGACACTGATTAGACAGTGTTGCTGTGTCCCAATGGGCTCTATTGCACGGCAGTATTTCCGGTGAAGGTGTAAGGATGCTCGATAACTTCCGCCGATCGTAGAGTCCAATGCAATACCGAGAATTTCTATTGAATTTTACACTCCATGGTTATAATAAAGAAACATTAGTCCCAAAACAAGATAAAACAGAGTTTAAGCTTCTTTTTAAAATTATATTAAATAAACATAACTATATATAAAATTACATCTAAACGTATGTACGTTTCGTTTCAAAGACGGGAGGACAGTAAATTTTGAAGACTCTGCCATAATCCCGTTTTCCTCGGTTTTCCTCCGCTTTAATCTCCACAACCGGAAATGGACGAGCATCCTTGCAGAATTTATGCGTGCATATAGCCCATTCGCATACTATCCGTCCTAAATAGTATTCGAAAATAGAATTAGTACGTCCCAAATCGTAGTATGTTGAAATGAGTGTTTCAAATATACCCGGATGGTCTACTTTTTCCGGTCAGAATCCGAAGTGTAGATCGATGCACACTCTAACGGCTGGTATTGCCCACAAACCATTGCGCGTTGGACGAGGATTCGGTTAGAACTACAAACACGAGTAAAAAGTGGTAAAAAACTACAGACGCGTAGTCGATACGGAGGACGCGCGAGTCCCCGCGGTTGTGTAGAGAGGTTTAGATAAAGAGCTTTGAGTGATTAATTATCAATATCTAACCTGACGAAAATGATTTTATTCAATGTTGTTCACATTATATTGCATTTTCAGCCGCATTGTGAACTTTTGTAAAGACACGTTTAGCCATTACGTTTTAAATGCATCATTATATTCAAATTGCAAACACGAGGAGAGCATGAAAGACCCACAACTGGCAGATGAACGTGCTCTCCGAAACGGTAGGAAATAAAATTAGATAGAATGGAGGATTTTAACTGTGACAAGATGATTGACAGGGCAGTTTACGGTGACAGGATGCATGCAGCACGCGACAGAGCTGTCCGTTAACGTGATAGTATGTCCCAAAGCTTGCCTACTCTGTTGCTACACACTCAAAAGTATGTACTTTTTCCTCACAAAAAGAGTACATACTTTTAGGGCGTAGTATACGTAAGCGAATTGGGACGCAGCATATGATTATTGCACAGGTGTGCCTTAGGCTGGCCACAATAAAAGGCTATTCTAAAATGTGCAGTTTTATCACACAGCACAATGCCACAGATGTTGCAAGTTTTGAGGGAGCATGTAATTGGCATGTTGACTGCAGGAATGCCCACCAGAGCTGTTGTGAATTGAATTGAATGTTCATTTGTCTGCCATATGCCGTCTCCAAAGGCTGCACAGAGAATTTCCCAGTACATCCAACCGGCCTCACAACCGCAGACCACGTGTAACCACACCAGCCCAGGACCTCCACATCCAGCATCTTCACCTCCAAGATCGTCTTAGACCAACCACCCGGACAGCTGCTGCAACAATTGGTTTTCAAAACTAAAGAATTTCTGCACAAACTGTCAGAAACCATCTCAGGGAAGCTCATCTGCATGTTCGTCATCCTCATTTGTTGTCTTGACCTGACTGCAGTTCGTCGCCGTAACCGACTTGAGTGGGCAAATGCTCACATTCAATGGCGTCTGGCACTTTGTAGAGGTGTTCTCTTCATGGATGAGTCCCGGTTTATCCCGAGTACTGTACAGGGCAGATGGCAGACAGCGTGTATAGTGTCGTGTGGGTGAGCGGTTTGCTGATGTTAACATTGTGGATTGAGCGGCTTATGGTGGTGGTCGGGTTATGGTATGGGCAGGTGTATGTTATGGACAATGAACACAGGTGCATTTTAATGATGGCATTTTGAATGCACAGAAATACTGTGACAATGCTCCATGTTGCAAGGATCTGTACACAATTCCTGGAAGCTGAAAACATCCCAGTTTTTAAATGGCCAGCATAATCACCTGACATTTCACCCATCGGCTTATACAACAGCGTGTTCCAGGTCCTGCCAATATCCAGCAGCTTTGCACAGCCATTGAATGGGAGTGGACCAACATTCGACAGGCCACAATTAACATGAACCTACAAATAGCTTGTTTATAGCTTTGCGGCATATTAAGCTGAAATATAAAGTTATTTAAAATGGGAACAAAATTCACACTTAAGCTTTAAAGAGCTCTGAGGTGTGGAATAGTTCACAGTACCTCTGATTTACAAATGATCCTCACTTCTTCTTTAGAATAATATAACTATATTTCCGCCGGCAGAGCTTCTAACCTGAATTGTACTTGCTAAGAAAACCTTGACCATTTGTGTCCTGGTGAAGATAACAGGACAAATGTGCCCAGACTTTGAAATTTACCCTTTGACTTTGCACTGGAGATTAGCACCCTCGATATGATGGCTCCCCATGAGGATTGAAGGAGCTTTGAAATCTCAAATGAAGAGTTAGAGGAAGCTCAGCCTGTAATCCTCTTATCTGTAATGCATCGGGTCCTCTCCCCCTCCACACTTATTGCAGAACGACTTCATAACTCTCTGTGTCCTCTCCTCCTTTCTGTCAACATTTTGTGTAGGGGTGCAGGGGTGCCTGTTATAGCTGAGGTATAAAAATAATGATAATAATAAATAAATACATTTATATAGCATTTTTATCAACACTCAAAGTATTTTACAAATGGAAGAGTCCCCCCTCAACCACCACCAATGTACAGCACCCACCTGGATGATGTGACGACAGCCATAGAGCACCAGACTGCTCACCGTACACCAGCTTAGAAGGGGAGACCGAATGATGAAGCCAATTAGTACATACTATGTGTATGATTCATAGCCCATGATAATGGATTGAGGTCAATGGACAAGTTTGGCCAGGATGCCAGGGTTAGATCCCCACTTTTATTTTGTATGTCCACAGAGAGTCAGGACCTCCTCCCTAGTCCTTTAACATTGCATCACAAACTACATTTCCCATAAACCTTTGCTTGGACTGGTATTGTGTATTTACATCCACCTGTGCATCATTACCTTCTTAAATCAGCCTATAGAAGTTGAGTGTCTTTCAGTCAGCCATGGTTATTCGTTGTCTTTTTGAGGATGTGGAGTATGTTTGGCCCTCTGTTCTGGATTTCTTGTTCATGTTTCGTGGGACGAACCAGCCATCACACATTCCCTAGATAGTTTCATGATCAGTGCACAAATAAAAGTCTGAAAGTGTGTGTGTGTGTGTGTGTGTGTGTTGAATTTCTCTCTGTGATAAATTCATTTCACCATTAAAGGGATACTCCACTTTTTTTGGAAATAGGCTCATTTTACCACTCCCCCAGAGTTAAACAGTTGGGTTTTACCATTTTTTAATCCATTCAGACGATTTCCTGATATTTAGAAGAATATGAGTATACAGACAGTTTTTGGTCTCATTGACTTCCATAGTATATTTTTTTCCTACTATGGAAGTCAATGAGACCAGAAACTGTCTGGATACTGATATTCTTCTAAATATCAGAAAATCGGCTGAATGGATTCGAAAACGGTAAAACTGAACTGCTTAACTCTGGGGGAGTTGTAAAATGAACCTATTTCCAAAAAAAGTGGAGTATCCCTTTAAGCTGTGGCATTTAATGCCCGTATGAATATCAATATGATGTAATAAAATAATAATGTACACTAATTGCATATGGCAATTATTTAATTTTCCTGAAATAATTTGTATATGTATATTAATTGTATCAATATATCAGAGGCCCTCAGTTTGTGTGTGCCATTGTGGCACCCTGACTGGATGCTCGAATATTACATCGATTTTGCACTGCAGTTAAGTGGCTCTGCATTTACTGCATTGCCTTAACTTGTCTACCACAGCACTGCCCGTTTCTGAGGCTGTGACGTAAGCCGCAGTGCTGCCTGTTATATCCTTGGCCATTTTGTGTGTTTGGGCAGAACACTGCCAAGTACTCTCTAGGCCATGAGTCTGCTCCAGAGCCCACTCCAGCCCACAAGTCTGCTCCAGAGCCTTCTTCAGCCTGTGAGTCTGCTCCAGAACCCACAAAAGCCCATGGGTCTGCTCCAGATCCTGCTTCAGCCCGTGAGTCTGCCCCAGAACCCACACAAGCCCATGGGTCTGCTCCAGAGCCTGCTTCAGCCCGCGAGTCTGCCCCAGAACCCACACAAGCCCATGGGTCTGCTCCAGAGCCTGCTTCAGCCCGTGAGTCTGCCCCAGAACCCACACAAGCCCATGAGTCTGCTCCAGAGCCTGCTTCAGCCCGTGAGTCTGCCCCAGAACCCACACAAGCCCATGGGTCTGCACCAGAGCCTGCTTCAGCCCGCGAGTCTGCCCCAGAACCCACACAAGCCCATGGGTCTGCTCCAGAGCCTGCTTCAGCCCGTGAGTCTGCCCCAGAACCCACACAAGCCCATGAGTCTGCTCCAAAGCCTGCTTCAGCCCGTGAGTCTGCCCCAGAACCCACACAAGCCCATGGGTCTGCTCCAGAGCCTGCTTCAGCCCGTGAGTCTGCCCCAGAACCCACACAAGCCCATGGGTCTGCTCCAGAGCCTGCTTCAGCCCGCGAGTCTGCCCCAGAACCCACACAAGCCCATGGGTCTGCTCCAGAGCCTGCTTCAGCCCGTGAGTCTGCCCCAGAACCCAAACAAGCCCATGGGTCTGCACCAGAGCCTGCTTCAGCCCGCGAGTCTGCCCCAGAACCCACACAAGCCCATGGGTCTGCTCCAGAGCCTGCTTCAGCCCGTGAGTCTGCCCCAGAACCCACACAAGCCCATGAGTCTGCTCCAAAGCCTGCTTCAGCCCGTGAGTCTGCCCCAGAACCCACACAAGCCCATGGGTCTGCTCCAGAGCCTGCTTCAGCCCGTGAGTCTGCCCCAGAACCCACACAAGCCCATGGGTCTGCTCCAGAGCCTGCTTCAGCCCGCGAGTCTGCCCCAGAACCCACACAAGCCCATGGGTCTGCTCCAGAGCCTGCTTCAGCCCGTGAGTCTGCCCCAGAACCCACACAAGCCCATGGGTCTGCTCCAGAGCCTGCTTCAGCCCGCGAGTCTGCCCCAGAACCCACACAAGCCCATGGGTCTGCTCCAGAGCCTGCTTCAGCCCGCGAGTCTGCCCCAGAACCCACACAAGCCCATGGGTCTGCTCCAGAGCCTGCTTCAGCCCGTGAGTCTGCCCCAGAACCCACACAAGCCCATGAGTCTGCTCCAGAGCCTGCTTCAGCCTGTGAGTCTGCTCCAGAGCCTTCTCCAGCCTGTGAGTCTGCTCCAAAACTCACACAAGCCCATGAGTCTGCTCCAGAGCCTGCTTCAGCCCGTCAGTCCACTTCAGAGCCCACTTCCACTCATGAGTTTCCTGTCTGGTCTGATGCGACCTTGGAGGTCATCCCTGAGTTTTCTGTCTATCCGGATAGGACAACGGAGATCTTTCTTGAGCTGCCTGTGTTGCTTCGACATGACCGCAGAGGTCGTCCCTCTCTGCTCTACCTGCTCTGCCCTGGCTTCCCTCACCTCAGTCTCCAGTTATGCTTCCACTGGACCTGGCCATCCATCCATCCCACAGGTCCGCCTCCGCTCCAACTCCCTCTTGGATTTCTGCTATTGTTTGAGGACTACTCCCTAGACCTTTACCATTGCATCACTAATTATGTTTCCCCATAAGCCTTTGCCTGGACTCTGTCTTCCAGTCAGTCATGGTCATTTGTTGTCTTTGTGAGGATCCAGTATGTTTTAATCTGTGTTCCGGATTATATCTTGTTTTATTAAATTTCTGCTTGCTTTTGGATCCAGACTCCCCCTTTCTTGCATTGCCTATAGAGAGCCTAAGTCCCGCCTCTCCGCTTCCGGCTCATGGGACCTTATTTCGGAAAAAAATATGAGTGGTAGTCAATGGCGAGAGACCATTATTCCATCTGAACTGTGCCTTTAATTACACATGATGTTTGTCAATTTAAAAGATAATTCTGAAAGTCAAAAACGTCGCAGTTTGTCATACAACAGAAGAGTAACATTTAGTTTTATGTGAAAATCGCTCTGTGAACTACATCTCCCGGGAAGCGAAACAAGATCCGCTGCTTGTGTGTGTGCAGTCTGGTACAAAACACTCAGGTAGGATGACGTAACATTACGATTATAACGTAAGACTGTAGAAACAATGACAGACAGCCTCGGTAAAGTTAGCTTGATTCATTGAGAAAAAATGTGCGCCTTTGGGGTTTGTAGTCTTTTACGTATTTTCACAGTCTTATACCTCAACGGTTTTACATCAAACTGCGACTTTCTTTACTTTAAAATGTATCTTTTAAATTGACAAACATCATATGTGTAATTCAGGGTACAATTCAAACGAGATCAAAATATTTGTTGTCTCTCGCCATTGACTACCATTGATTATTTTTCCGAAATAAGGTCCCATGGTGGTCGACCGGAAGGGGAGGGACTTAGGCTCTCTATATGTCATTGGCTGTATGATATTTCAGTACATTGAAGTAGTTATATAAATGCTATATAAAAAGTTATGATATATATATTATTGTAAGAACAAATGAAGTGGACGTCGAAGATCTCAAAAATTAAGTTTATTACAGCATAGCAGTGGCAAGGTACACGAAGCACCTTGGGTTCGCCGGCATCAGAATGAACCCAGAACAATTGAATCTTAAACCTTTTATCCTGTTACTGTTTACCACTCTTGCTGTAAAGGAAGTTGTTCATGTTGTAAAAGCTGTGTTCTGTATGTTAAGAATAACAAATTCGTCTTCTCTCTCTGCATGGAGCTGAAGCTCTGTCTTAAATGTAAATTGAGGACAAGAACAAAAGTGGTCCCTCTGTGCCCACATCTTTGATATTCTTTCAAATAAGAATGGCCAAATGTTTAAGGTGATAACATCTATTTGAAGCCCCTAATCAAGATGGTTCTCGAATACCCGCTGTTGCTCGCACGCTATTGGTGATAACCGTGACTCTGTGGTACTATTTTCATATTACTGAAATTGTAAGGAATTGTTTCTATGTTGAATAAGCTCTTTTAGTGAAGGGACATTTCAAAATATATATTGGATTGGAAGTTGGATCGGAGCAGACTATAATCTCTTAAAATATCTACAAATATTTAATGCTGAATCTGAAAAAAATGTAAAGACATGAAAATGTTATAATATTTCAGGGAAGAAAGTCGCAAAAAGAGACAATATTTTCTACCTATTTATGTAGTGATGTAACCAAAGAAGTAGTTTCGTACAGAGTCCCTAAACGGAAATGTATGACATGGGAGGAAAAATTATTTTTCAATACTTTTGCTTTCTCTTGCAAATGTGTCCCCCACCGGGCTCCATAGTTTTAGCAATGGGTGCATAAATGACATACCCAAAATAAAAAGGCTGCTTCTTTTAATACAATCTGAATAGACACATAATAACCAACATATATTTAGAAAGCCACCACTAGACTCAAATTTACACTATTAAAATGGAGATATATACGTTTAAACATAAAAATTAAAACATTAAGAATATATATTTTTAAAAACATACAAAAATGATGTGGTTTGTGGTCTTAGAAACACAATGAAACTGAAGCCACGAGTCTGCTTATGCTGCATTTCAAAACTGAGCATGATATCTCAACATTTTCTAAGACTTTGTCATGTGTGTTTTTAGAAAAAGGCTAATAAAATGATGTATTACCCTCTTCAAGCTCCCATGTACTCTTCTGTCTATGTCTGGCATAGAAAACTGCCTCATTCATGTTTCTATTGTTCTCACTCAACAAATCTTACTCTGCCGGAAATGAGACATCATTATTCTGTTTTATTTTCAGTCAGCATAAAATGGAAATTAATTAATCTGTTTTCTAAATGCATCTTATATTGAACGATTTATCCATCCATCCATGCATGTTTTTATGTTTGTTTTTGAGCTCTTAGTGTTTAATCATCAATATGTCATAACTTGATCTTCCTCATGAAATTACTGACTTATCTTTGGTTATGCATTTCACCTACCATTTTGTCCACTTAAACTGTGGCGCTTTTGTGAATTCAACCTCAAGCTCACATTAAGATATGCCTCCATCCAATCAGCAACCAATGAGCAACCAATGAATAGAACCAAGTTCCCGTAAGAAAATGTTTTTCTGTTACTTGGCAAATATATTTTCTGCCTCCCTTTGAGTGTGTTTTTATGTTGAGTGCTTTCTATAATGTGTGTGTGGCCTGGTAAACCTATGGGGTTAGAATTGTTGCATTATTCCAAATAAATAGATTGAGATTCACAAACAAATGTAAAATATTTCACTAAAATGTATAAAATTCACAAATATCTAAAATGAGATTTGCAAATAAAAAATTAGTTATTTACAAATGTCACAAACGCCACAGTTTTGTAAACTGCTTGTAAATCACTGCACGCATTTGTGAATCTCTTCTTGTGCATTTGTAAATTCCCTAATGTATTTGTGGATTTTAATACATTTCTAACGTAGACGTGCATACAAATCACAAATAAGTGGACTCCACCCACCGTTCACTCAAGCCAATCAGATAATGGCCACACTGAGCTGACCAATCGTAGAATGTTCCAACTACAACCAATCACGTGAGGCTTTACACTCAGGGCTGGAACTGAATCTGATTCATTTTGCATATATTTGCACCCCTGAAAGGAGCTGTAATGGGCGTATCATTCAAATTGAGCTGTTTATGGGGTTAAAACACCGAATTTCCAAAAGATTGTTGAGTTTAAGGCTTGTTTATATTCTCATCAGGATAAACTCAGGATTACACACAAATTATGATCATCACAGATCCTGAGCATCATATAACACCCTCTTTCGGACTCAAGCAGCAGGACAGTGTGTCAAAAGCAAATAGCTTTATCGTCCCGGCTGCCGTAGCAGTTTCAAATGTAAAACTAACATGTTTGCAATGTTAAAACATTTTGCCCATGAAGTCTTGTTTCTTACCTGGCGATATAAAGTGTCTGCATAACCTTTCTTATTGACTGTGCTGGCAATGATAACGTATAATTCATGATACTGACTACACTGGATGTGGCTCAGCGAGACACGATAATTCACTGACAGTAAACAGATGCCCATTCTATTTCTGAAGTAGGCAAATGATTTGCACAATCAGGCACAAGAAATGGCAAAACAGATGATTTTGTATTTTAAAACACAATTGTGGTGACAACTAGCTATAGGAAATACATATTATGTTGAATACCAAATGTGAGCAAAAATGACCAGCAGTGATGATGAAGAGTACGAGCCTCAAGGTGGTCGCACACCGGACGAGAAGCTCAGAGTCGCTTCGACCAGACCCACATCTTTAAAATTCGAACACATTATTCTCTATGAGTGTACACACACACCGGCGGTGCCATTCGACGTCTGTCCGTGGCGTCCAACAACGGCTCCCGACCGTGTTCAAAATCCTGCTGCACCACAAAGCGCCATTTACATAGTTTTATACAAAATTTTAATAATTTTTGTCTTAAATCGTTGCTAATGTATCCCGACTTCACCCTATGCTGCAATATACATTTAGTTTTGCATTCATTTACAGATTTCAGCTGCTTGAATGACAATTGCTGATGTTATTGGATTTTTCAGGTGAGATTCTCAATTCATTCAGTTAACGGATGCTCTGAGATAAAGTTTTCAGACTGTAGACTCAGCAATGATTGTATTTAATTGTACAGTACAATCATAACATAGAACAGACATTATCTTCATGTTATGTCATTAAACATAACAATATTGCGCGCGTTATTCGTCGACGTTTAACGCCTCGTGACTAAACAATGGGCGCCAATGTGAGTGTTCACACCAACGCGAAAAACGGCACACGTAAAAGCGTCATTTTTTAAAAAAAAACGCGTCAAAACCTATCCGACCAACGAGATTGGCGGGTTTGCTCACGTGTCTGGTACTTCTGAAGTTACAGTAAAACACTACTTGGGGGCGCTCAAACACAAAACGGTCTTGCCGAGCACACATACGCGGCGAAGAAGAGATAAGATACCTATGGGCAAGATGAATGTTGAGCTGCGGAGCCTAAAGAGCTATATGATAATATTTATATTAGTATTTCTGTAATAATACTATAGTATAGGGTGACCAACAGTCCTGTTTTCCCGGGAAATGTGTAAAACGGTCACTTTGTGCTTTATAGAAATCTGAGTTGAGATGAGAACTGTGCATAGTGTGCGTAGTGTCAGTTAGATTTTGACAAGTGAGGAGAGGAGATAACCGCTCTGCCGACTCTTTGTATTCTTTCTTTTATTTTATTTTTCTATTGTGACCAGATGTTTGTATTTTTTTTCTCGCTCGATCCCCATGTATGATGAGGACGAGTGTGACGTTTGAGTGGTTTTATTAAACGTGGGGAAATACGACAACTCTCGTCTCTCGTGCATCTGTTCATCCGACAACTAGTGGCATGTTTTTATCTCTGGGCAACATCTCAACTTTGCGTTACACATGTCCTGTTTCCACGTCCTGTCCTCCTGGCTGTTTTTAAGTGATGAAAATGTCCTGGTTTTCAAAAAAAAAAAAAAAAAACTGCTGGGAAAGATCAGTTCTACAGCAAAATATAGATGGGCAAACAAGGTGGACGAGAAAGAAAAACAAGATAAAGAGAATGAAAACTAAAGACAAATAGATTTTTTTCGTTTTTGTAAGTTTGTGAGAGCTATTTTTTGTTACATTTGGAGGCATTTATTTTAGTTATTTATTATTTATATATTTATTTTTCTAATACAGAAGACATTATTTCTATCATTATTTCATTCGTTTTTTTCTATCTGTCAAAATAAAACAATGAGACATGAATATGATGACCCTAGTATTCTATTATTATTTTTGTTTTACATTAAGCGCCATCTAATGTCAGGGAATGAATTTGCATGTTCACTCGGCTCATCCTCAGCAAAATACGCTTGGGTGTGAACACAAAAAACGCGTTGAAAAACGCTGACGAATAACGCGCGCTGATATTCGTCCCGGTGTGTACGGGCCTTAACTCTAACTAATTTCAAATTTTAAACATCTTATACTGTGTCAATTGTATGGACCTTAGCCTTAAACTTTCTATTGAAGCCAATACAGATGAACGAGCAAAGTTATTTCATGGCAACCATGATTTTGGTGATTTCTTTAGCCTTGGTGTCTAAAGATTGGTCAGCTCTGTTAGGCCGTTATCTGATTGGCTTGAGTAAACTGTGGGTGGAGTCCACTTATTTGTGGATTTGTCTGCACGTCGATGCTAGAAGTGTTTCAGAATCCACAACCTGTGAGGGGATTTATAAATGCACAGAAACAAATCAATACCAGGCAGAGTTGTGTTTGTGACATAAAACACATTTGTTAAAAAAAAATAAAAAATCTATTTTTATTTATTTTTTATGTTTTTGTGTGTATCTCTATTTATTTGGAACAATGCAACAATCCTAAACCCATATTAACCCTACATTATGGGGACAAAATATCCCTACAAATGTGGCAACATCCGAAATCCTTGGTCCCCATAATATATAAGGAAAACAGCTTAGGCCTATAAATCACACTAAGTGATGTTTTTTATTTATTTATTTTGTATGTGCGTTAATGCCAAAAAATCTAAATGTTTTTGTGATTGGTAGATTTAGGGTTATGGTTAGTGTAAAGGAATAGAATATACAGTTTCCAGTATTAACATCATTATGTCAATGGAAAGTCCCCATAAAACATGAAAACACAACGTGAGTGTGTGTATGTGTGTGTGAGAGAGAGAGAGAGAGGGAGAGAAGGAGAGAAGGGGGTTTAGGGCAGACTGAAGCGGTGCTGTGACCTCCTCTCATCAATCTGAACAAGGTCACTCACCTACACTGCAATGCCACCAACAGAGTCAAGTTGTCTTTCCCTCATCTATCACTTACCTTTTTCATCATCTCCATCCCTTTTCCTTTTTTCTCACTATGTCTTTTTCCAGTCTGGTGTTCACAAATGCTTTGGGGTTCATAATGAAGCCACAGGGGGTTCTTAAAGGAAAATTTCACCCATTTCAACATTAATCTTTATTGAAAGTGGATCATATATGAAGTCGAAATGTAAAATAATTTTTGAATTTGTTGCCCTCTTGACCGAGAAAAGACAGAAAATAACCGAAGGGCACATTTGTATGTAAGACAACAACTCCCACAATGCATCACATTGCACAGCTCCGCAAGCCACTAATCCGGAACTGCGCACGCATAAGAGAAATCATTCTTTTGTCAACAAGGCTAACGTTAGCTGTCACCAGAGTTTGAAATTCATTTCAGACAAGATTTCTAGTTAGTTGGCGGTGGCGAGCAGGACGAGGGACGTGAGAGTGGCGTGAGAGGACGGCGAGAGGCCGGTGGCGTGAGTGATAATGAAAGACGGATGCACCGACAGGTCTCGTATCTCTCAAGGAGGAGCAGGAGCATAAAGGGCAGATAGAGAGTCTGTTGTGTGTAGACAACAGTCGTCAATGAGGGACTGCTGGCTTATACTTTTGTTTTGTATTTGTTCATTTAACTATTAAAATGTTTAAATGTTCGCAGATTCCCGCCCTCTTTCCCACAACAAACCCCATTAACGTTACATTGGCAAACTCATATGTGAATTACTCCTCGTTTGTCTTTCTTTCTATATGGTGAATTGCTGCATGATACCTGGATGTTCAGTCAGGCGAAACTAGGATGGTTCACATCACAACACAAACGTCTGTGTGCTTGTCTGAGTCAGAGATTGCCATTGATGAAATTCTCAGCAACAGACGGACTCTGTGTTCGTAGTTTACAGCGAGAGCACTGGTACCAGTAGTCCGCCTCAGCTTGAGCCAGTCCGGGCTCCTCGACCGCGACAGGCAGCCGCCTCCTGTTCCTCCATCAGCCCCAGCTGCTCTTCAGTACACTGCAGCTCGTAAAGATAGCCACGAACATGGGATTTGAGCAGCAGAATTTCAAAATCCTCTTCTTCCATATCATGTTTAGTTTCTTCCGTCATTATCATACTTCCCATCTCCACAGCGCTTGTTAACTTAGCTTCCAAAAACAAGATGGCGGATATTGATTTCAGTTTCTGCAAGTGAAGTCCCACCCACTGATCTGTAATAGGCCTGTAGGGTGAGTGGGACCCACACCCTTGAATAATGAGGAGCTAAGTTTGTAGTCTCTACACTTTTCAATGAAATCTGACTTCCTGCTTATTATGATGCAAAATTAAGATTTTTTTTTATGTCGGTTTCTAAAGATGCAAAGCTTAATTCAAATTGGTAAAGTGTCCCTTTAAAGTTAAATTAGAGAATTAAAATGACACGCTAACACATTTCCCCTAGTTCAACACACTAAGAGAGATTATGTGTAGTTCAGTCTAATTTTAAAGACTGTCTAGAATAACTTAAAAGTCCATTTGAAATGTTCTGACACACAAAACAATACCGCATTTTCAATGTTCTTCAATTGCTATTTTATTTCCTTAAAAACGAAAAGAGCATTAAAAGGAAACTTAAGAAAAAATTAAACAAGTTCAAAGGAGTTCACTTTACTTGAAACAAGCAGAATTTTAGTTAAGATATTTTCTCAGGCCTTGTTTACACCTGGTATTAAGAAGCATTTTGCATCACAAGTAGACGAGGGAGACACATACCCATTTACACGTTTAATTTCTCTCTTTTGTCCACTTTCAACCACTTCTGTCCTGATTTCTTCAAGGGGAGGGTCTGTGGAATGGGTAAATGTATGTTTGTTTGTTTTTTCTTTCAATCTAATGGACAAAAGAAGCTTGCAGAATTTACATACGAGTGTGCCTGGAGACAATAAAATCACATACGGAGCATCGGCTTTGGTTTCTGCTTTGACAGCCGCAGGATCATGTTGAATGCTATGAGTGTGTTAGAAATCAGGAATGGTGAGAGATCATTGTGTATGGAATGTTTTTCATTTTTAAACCAAGCTTGGGTCTCCACCAAACGATGTTTAAATCCCGTCTGACTAAAACATTCCCATAATGCTTGCACATTAAGTCAGTAGGTGGAGAGGGTCGTCTTTTGTGACTGTTCGAACACCTTTGACCACATGAGAGTCTGCAGAATGAAAGCAATAGTCTAATGTGTTTGGACTACCTCTGGAAGTGGTTGAAAGTGGACAAACTCAAAATGTTTTAGACCCCGTTTTCACCTGTATTTAGCGTCGCCCACTTGTGATCCTATCGACCAAAACACATCACCAGGTGTAAACGGGGGCCTAAGAGTTAGTGCCAATGGAGGAAGTGTTTAGGTTCCCATCATAAGCTTGACCTACTATTGCTTATTAGCACCTGATCGTAATTCAACTAGTCCAATTTATTAATATTTCCTGTATAAACAAATTCAAGTTTATAGCTAATGTTCCAATGAGCAAGCTGAGAGAGACTTTGAGTTTTGAGTTTTTGTTTAAACGTTAGATGGAGAAAAAAAATCTTCCTTTATAGTGTTGGGGTGGTGGTGGGGGGTAATTATCAATAAATAAAAAGCAATGAATATAGAGAATATTTGTGATTTATATCTGGCTATATTTTCTTTGGTTAAAGGATGATGTGAAATATTTATGAGCCTTGTGAGTTTAAAAAGAAAACAATATTTATGCATTCCTATTTATCTAACCAGAAATAAATAGAATAACACAGCGATGTGAATCATCCCAGAAATAATTTTCCATCTCAGTTTCACCATTTTTCTCTCTTTTTTTCTTTAGTTTCAAATGACCAGAAGCAGAAGACTCATGCAGCCTGACGCGCTGTAATTGGGTTTTCAAAGCTTGCTGACACAAGAGAGGCTTTTTTATTTGTCCAACCCAATGAAGTAGAGGACAATGGCATCAAACACTTCTTCAAGCATTAATAGTCTGGCCAAAATGGCATTTTTTTTTTTCAACTTTTGAGCCAAACCTAGGATAAAACATGAATAACATTTGGAATCTTTTATTCATTTTTTGTATCTTTCTATAAAGTAATATGAAGATACTTTACATGTTTTCACCTTTAAAGACTGTAATGCATAATAATGTATTATAATAATGAATGTGACCGGTAATACCATTATCTATATAAGCTTCAATTAAAGTGTTACCACTTTAGTTAATCAGGAGATGGTTTCTTTGTTCACTTTACCTTGTTACTGTAGTGTGAATGTGTGTGAGCTGCATTAAATGCGAAGGCTTGAAAACAACGTTCACAGACACAGGGCAGACACACCAGAGCAGGATGACAAACAGCAGACATTTAAGAATGATGCGGCACCTCACCTGTGGATGCATTATTAAAGGCCAGAGGATGGAAAGTGAGAGATAACGAGCTCAAGATGCTGTAATGAGGCAATGCTCTACCTAAAGGCCAGATCCGAACACGTAACTGGGCAACAGAAAATCACCTCCACAGAGATCCGACATCAAGTATTAACATCACAAAAGGAGCAGAAGCCCAAAATTCAACAAATCAGCAGTATAATAAGCCGCACTGTTGCAGAGAAAAACATTAAGTATGCATGCTATGGAAAAATAATTTACATTAAACAGGCTAATGGTCACATCACTGCACTCATGTGCAATTAGTGAACAGGTGCATTGTTGTCAATGCTAAACTCATGGTCAGCAGATAAGTTATGTGTGGCCACATAGGCCATGTTTGAAGGGGAGAGCCGCTATACCTTTCTTCCCATCAGGCAGTAACTCAATTCTGTATAAAATACCTTAAATTAAAAGCTCATAAGAATGTTCCTAAGTGCAATTTAAATCTTATATTATTAATTAGTAGGGGTGTAACGGTACACAAAAATCACGGTTCGGTACGTACCTCGGTTTTAAAGTCACGGTTCGGTACGTTTTCGATACAGCAAAAAGAAAGAAATGCCAGAGAAATGTCCTATTTGTTCAAAGAAAAAACTATTTTTAAATAAGTCATTTTTCCTACAGTAGATCTTGAAACTTTCAGGTTTATAAATGGGGGTCATCTTTGAAGGATGAACAAATTTGGTCATCAAATTAAAAATAACATTTAAATGTATATTTATTTATATAATATTTGAATTTTGAAGTGCTAGAAAAAGATGTGTGAAGTACTTGAAAGCATTTCACCATTCCAGCCAAACTGGTTCCAGTTAGTGTTACTACATTAAATCCATGGTGAATGTTGCTGATCTGTGGACGTAAAGTATTACACTAGTTCAATCACGGCACAATGTTTCTCCTGGTTTCCACGACACCGTTGTTTGATCTAATAGAGATCTACGGTTAATAATGGAGAAATGTGAATGCTTCTCACTAGATCTCGCAGCGATGTTATTACCTCAGTGGCGAATTCAAATGTTTTCTTTACTGGATCTCTTAGCGCGGTGTGTTAACAGTGTTGCTTGATCGAGATCGGCTCGCGCTGCACAGATGTTGCTGGTCCGAACTGATAAACGATCCATGAAGCACATAATTCGTTTCGCTTTCATTATGCTTGCCATTTGATGTTGCGCAACGTTGTGTTGGCTGCGTCAGCACGAATTTTGCCGGCAGGAAAAATGGTCCAAGCAATCATTCGGTTTGTATGCGTACCGAACCGGAAGCCTCGAACCGAAATGGTTCAATACAAATACATGTACCGTTACACCCCTATTTATTACGGTTTTGTTTCTTTAGTAGAAAATGACAGACCTTGGTTTTATCAGATTTTTGGGCAGTTCTTGCCAAAAACTTGCCGATAACTGAATGAAAAACATGCTGTCGTTTTGTGAGGCCAGCAGATTACCCGGTAACACTTTATAATAACTGCATGCTATTAATCATTAGTTAAGCATGAGTAAACCGTTAATTCATCATTAATACATTAATAGACATTAATATGCAGTTTATAAATATAGCTATACATGCTTTTTTCTTGATTTACAAGCATATCTATAATGCGTTTAATGATTGTATTTTCATACTTTGTTAATGATCAATTAATAATTTCTAAATGAAGTATAGCATTATTTACAAACCAGTTGTTTAAGAATTGTCAGTCATTCATAAGATCACTTAGAGAAGAAAGTGTAAGTAAATGTAGTAAATACAGGTAGTTATAAAGCATTTAGTAGTGGTTAGTTAACTATTTTTGTGAGCTAATCTAAAGTGAGGACTATTCATGCTTTGTAAAGCATTTATAAAGGTGATTTAAAGACTCGTCAATCTTCTAAACAGTAAAATGTAACAAACACAACACAGTGATACAGAACATAGAAATATTTAACAGCCTTTAAAAATGCTTTACAAGGCATGACTAGTCCTCACTTTAGATGAGCTCACGAACATAGTTAACTGACCACTACTAAATGCTTTATAACTACCCAAAATTAACCCTTAATTATAGCATTAATACATGTTAATAAAGCATTTATTAACACATTAAGTAACCATCACTATATGTCTGAATAATAAGATGTATGAATGTACATTTAAATAGTTTATTAATCATTTACTTACTCGCTCTAAGTAATCGTATGAACCACTGAAAACTCTTAAATAACTGGTTAATAAAAAATGCAATTCTTCATTTAGAAATGATAAATTGATCATTCATAAAGGATGAAAATACAATTATTAAACAAATTATAGGTATGCTTTTAAATCAAGAAGAAAGCATTTATAAGCTGTATTTATTAACTGCTTATTAATGTCTATTAATGCTTAATGAATGGTGAATTAATGGTTTACTCATGCTTAACTAATGATTATTAGCGTGTAGTTATTATAAAGTGTTACCGATTACCATAATAATCATAGTACGTACGTAAACGCAACCTATTTTCACAGCAACTGGCTTTATTGGAGTTAAGTAGTAGTAAACTTTATTTTGTAATAACTTACTTTTGAAATCTCAGTGTCGTCCCTCGTTCTGCCTGCTCCTCCCTATCAGGGTGGATATCAGCAGGCCTGGGTCCGGCGATTGGCAGCGAGCTTTCCGTCCCACCTGTTGTTCGATCGCTCCAGCACAACTGCCTTAGGCACCCACTGGCAGTCACTGCTCCTTCGTGCTGTCCGACCTCCTCAGCGGTGAATGCTCTCCGACAGTGTTCTGGGTTTTTGTCACCAATGTAACAAGGTTGTTCAGGGAAGAAGGAGACGGGAACCGATGAACATTAAAACGTAACTTCAATTATAAAATAAATAAATAAACATAAAACGTAAATGTCCCAGGCCTGGTCCTCTCTCGTTCTTCACTGTCCCGTCCGTCACTCCTCCTTTTATCCAACCAGAGCTCCCCCATGTGATACAAGGCTAGTGTGGAGGGCAGCTTATTTTTCACAGTAACTAATTCCGTTCCATTGTTACTTTCAAATGTGATGTTTAACTAAAGTCATTTTTGCTCATTGGTATGGCTGAATTGGATCATCGAAGGCCGGCAATAAAGACATTGGTGTAACAATTTTGTAGATTTTGTACAGTAGGTCACATGACAAGCACAGGGAGAACAGTACCAAAAAACAAATGTAGAAAACATAACCCTGAAAATTGGTTAATATAGTGACATTTTGAACTATTCCGTTAAGGCATACATTGCTTGCTTCTTGTTGGAGAGTTACATATCAGATAAAAAAGAATATGTATATTAGGCCTATAAATAGATTAATAGAGGCCCTTAATAGATTAATATTTCTACCATTTTGCACACATGGGATTATAATAGGATATAAATGCATTTTAAGGGACATGTTACACACACGTTGCATTCCGACTTGCTTTATACCTTTCTCCTTTTGGATACTGCCTTAGACAACAGCATATTTCATGTTTCGAATCCAGCCATGCACACACAAAGGGTAATAATCGCCTGGAAGAACTCAGAGTTCTGTCTTTCTTCTTTGGGGTAACACAGGATGTAGTAAACCGTGTTGAGGAAATGAGGCAAAAAGAGACCCATCTGCTGGCTGGGCACAGTTGGAAATCTTTTACACACCAAAACATTGGATCCATAAATATGTATGAGTGGGTGGAGGAGGTAGGTGTCCACTGAAAAACATGCAATTCAAAATGGAAACCTCAGGTGTGGGAAACTCTGTGGAATCTTAAATGATATCTCTCATCTCCATTTCTTTTATCATCACTTTCATGGTTGTGTGTGTGGCAAGACCTGGCAGAGGACTGCTATGATTAATCGTACACATGGTGTGTGCGGCACAGGTGTGCTGTGCTGTTTTTCAGAAAACAATAAGACATCCGCTTCAACCTACGAATCACCCCAATCATCATGTTCTTCCAGTTTCACAAACCATATCATCACCGACATCTCTACAGTGATATCTTCCACGTGTCTCATAAATGTACTTATTTTCTTTGGAGTTACACTCTTTTTCATCATGTTTATCACGCAGCCTCCTCAACCTTCCCAAAACACAGTGGTTGCATGGTACTAAAATATATAGAAGCTACCTGGAATCTGTTTTTACCACAGTAATTACTGTCTCCCAATAGGCATTCATTTGGAGGACAAACTCCCTAGTGAGGAAGGAGATGTAAAACTGAAATGTCACCTTGAAAACTCTTCAAACTTAAAAGTACAGTTGCTAATGACAGTTTACGTTCCTAAGAGATGATGGAAAAGAATGTCAAACTGGAGTTTAACTTTTGTCCGAAGATAATATGATTGGCGATTGTCTGTGCATGTGCCTTAAGATGTGTGGGTTGTTGTCAAGATATTACAATGTAGTTGTTAAGATGTTCTGTCACTTTTATTTATTTATTTATTGTGCAGTAAAAGGTGGTTGCAAGGGTGTTCGAGGAATTTATTTATTTGAGATATACAATATATTGGTACCATATCAGTTATCTGCGAACATATATCATTTTAAATTAGTTTATGTTTATTCTTTAAAAACACTAATAGTTTAAAACCACTTAAAAAAGGTTATTCATAATCAGTTTTCAAAACACATACTTTCCTAGCTATTCGTTATAATATTGTAATGTCTGAATTTACTTGTAATTTTTAAAATGACTGATTTAAGTTTTTAGATGATTACTTATTCAGACAACATTGTACAGACATTTTATATCATCTATTTTGTTATTAACAGCCAAAACATGAAAATAATTTTCAGCTTATGGGTGTAACAGTTCTCTAACATGAGGTTCTATCGTATTGCGTAAGTTGGCTTATGCCACGGAAAGATTCATCTTTTCGTGATATTGAAGACGAAAAATTATCCTTAATTTTTGTATTCATTGTCAAAGCAGTGCAGCTGCTAGCAGACCAGACTAGAGAGCAGACTAGACGGTGCTCATTGGCTGCCCTGCGGCAACTGCAGCAGCCTACCACTGAACCTGGCGTGACGTCATGTTCAATAAAGGGCACTTGTGCCCTCATCGTGTCTAAGACCGCCAGAATGGGCGTGGCTTAGCGTATATAAGTAGCTGTCTCCCTGATTTTCATCTCTTCAGCGAAGCTTTTCGCATCGCTGGATTGTATGAGAAGCTGCCGCCGCCATCTGAGGAGCGAACAGACAGCGCCTGAAGAAGTCGGCCATCTTTGCCGCCTTCAGCCATCCGTGCGAGCTACTCTGTCTGGGCCCAGACCACGCAGCTCTCGCTGTTCGTCAGGAGGCTGCGTCCACTGCGAAGAACTCCTGATGTCGACCCTGCAGGATCGACTCGATGTGTTCAACGCTGAAGCTGTCACTCCACCCTCTGCTGGACCATGCAACAAATAGCGCCATTCACGGAGACCTTCTGATGCGAGGCTGAAGGATGCTGAGGTGACAGCTACTCTGTCCTGGCCTTTCTGCTGGAACTCCACACAGAGTTCTCCTAAGTCATGGAATGCACCATTCTCCATGAGACTCCACTCAAGTGTCTCCTCGACGCTCTGTCAAGTGGACGGAGCCGCCGAGAAGGGAAGGAGAAAGGCCCGGATCCAGCTGCCACGGATTTAAGAAGCGATGCTCCAGCTCAGCTGCAGGCCGCTCACGTGATCAAAGCGACGCACTACCCAGCGTTCAGATCAGCCTCCGTCCTCGCAGCAACGCGAGCATGTGAAGTCCTTCCAGCACCAGTAAGAAGGAAAACATGGTTGAGTCCCGCCGCAGCCAGACCGCTGTCGAAATATCTCGCCCTGTCAGTCCCCTTAGAAATAGGTTACTGCAGTGGTCTATTCGGCAGCAAGCAAGCCGGTAATGCTACTCTCTCGCCTGCACACAACCGCCATTTCAACGGCGACCCAGAGAAATCTCAAGGGTATAACATCTGGTTATCCAGCTCACGCCGTTGGTGTAACGCCATAAGTGTAGAGAATGTGCCCACATCTCAGTGTTCACCCCTACTCACAAGCACGATACGCCCATGTCTCTCGCACTCACAGAGCCCACTTTCATAAAGCTGGAAAATGCCACTCAATTGTTATATGTGCCCACAATTCTGTGCTCACGCCTTCTCTCTGTCACACGGCCATACAGCCTCATATCGGTCAGGTTATAAATGTAAGAGTACGTCCCCGCTCACGCTTACTAATAAGCCCCCGGCGCTGCTCGCGCATCACAAAGTTATCACAAAACGTTCCCCATTCAAAGCAATCGGGACGACACATGTGAAACAGCCAGCCATCGTTGTCAGCGAGCCGCCGCATTCCAGCACCGAGGCCGCGTGTGCTGTGCCCATACCTCCGGTTCAGTTTTTCCGAGCCCATGAAGTGCGCCGTTTTGAACCTATAGGCTATTCTGCTGGCCATGAATGTAAGTTAGATGCCCACTCACACTTACTAATAAACAATTCGCCCCAGGTGCCGCTCGCGCATCATCCTGGCTATCCGGCTCACACCGATGGTCTTTTGAGCAGGGACGTGCACAGAGGGGCAGGGGCTCAAGTGAAAAAGAGGGCACTTCTCATAATTACATTTTTTTTTTTACTTTTTTTTTAATTAAAAAAGTATATATATTAACACAACTCTGACTTTTAAAAAAAAAATATTAAAAAGTTAATTAATTTTATCTTCCTCAAACTCACGCAATTGTTTAATTTTCAAAAGATGTCTACAAGAATAAATAATTCGCTTACTAAAAAAAAAAACGTGTGCAAATAGAAAAAAAACCGTGCAAATAAAAAAATAAGATACAATTAGAAAAAAAACACCAAAAAAGTAATAGCTGCATGTTTTGCAAAATACATAAAGTAGAATTTTAAGCTGTAAGCACCAGCACTTCCTTACCAGGTTCGCCACTTATTTGTTTCCCCTGGAAACATTTCCGTTGTAGCCTGTTATTTGCAGCGCGTTTCTGTATTTCGCTGTGTTGTGAACTTTTGCAGCTCGTTTCTGTATTTGGAGCACAAGTGTTGTGAAAAGTGTTTTTAATTTGCAGGGTTTCACCATAAAATCAGGCCAAACGAGAGAGACCTTTTTCCAGATGTGCTAAAATAATGATAAACTGTAATGAAACAGGTAAACTACTACATATATGAGACATGAAATGAATACAAAATACTTTTCCAGGATTTTACATTTACATTTAGTCATTTAGCAGACGCTTTTATCCAAAGCGACTTACAACTGAGGACTAAACCAATCGAGTCAACGCAAAAACAACACAAGTGCTCAAAATACAAAGTTCAGACATTGCACGGGGTAGCATAAGCTAGATAAGCAGGAATTAAAAAAAAAAAGATTTTTTTTTTTAGTTATGTTAAAGGATTTGTTCACTTTTGAAAAAACTTTTGCTGATAATTTACTCACCCCCATGTCATCCAAGATGTCCATGTCTTTCTTTCCTCAGTCGAAAAGAAATTTAGGTTTTTGATGAAAACATTCCAGAATTTTTCTCCATATAATGGACTTCAATGGGAACCGGATGGTTCAAGGTCCAAAAGACAGTTAATAACTGTTTCAGATGCAGCTTCAAATGTCTTTAAACGATATCAGACGATGAATAAGGGTCTTATCATGCGAAACGATCGGTTATTTCAAAACTTATTCCAAAAATGTAACTTTTCTAAGGACAAATGCTAGCCTTGCTCTATTCTGTGAGGCGCGTTTGCAACGTCACGTATTACGTAATTACGTTCAAAAGGTCACGGGCGACGTAGCCGAAAGTACAGAGTCAGAGTGTTTACAAGTTGAACGCATAAGTTGAACGTGCAAACTAGCTCAAACACAGTTTACAAAAAAAGTAATTAAAAGGAAAAACAACGATGTCGGACGATTTTGATTCTGTACTTCCGGCTACGTCGCCCGTGACCTTTTGAACGTAATTACGTATTACGTGACGTTACAAACGCGCCTCAGAGAATATAGCAAGGCTAGCATTTGTCCTTATAAAAGTTACATTTTTGGAATAAGTTTTGAAATAACCGATCGTTTCGCATGATAAGACCCTTATTCATCGTCTGGTGTCGTTTAAAGACATTTGAAGCTGCATCTGAAACTGTTATTAACACTATCTTTTGGACCTTGAACCATCCGGTTCACATTGAAGTCCATTATATGGAGAAAAATCCTGGAATGTTTTCATCAAAAACCTAAATTTCTTTTTGACTGAGGAAAGAAAGACATGGACATCTTGGATGACATGGGGGTGAGTAAATTATCAGCAAAAGTTTTTTCAAAAGTGAACTAATCCTTTAAGTGCTCATGGAAGAGAAGTGTTTTCAGTTGTCTTTTAAATGCTGACAGGTATTCTGCATTCCGGATGAGGGTGGGGAGATCATTTCACCAGCATGGAACCTTGAATGAGAATGTTCTGGAAAGTGATTTTGAGGCTCTCTGTGATGGTACGACGAGCCGTCACTCATTGACTGATCGTAGACTTCTGCTAGGGATGGAGACTTGTAGTAGTGAGTAGAAGTAGGAGGGAGCTGATCCTGTGGCCAATCTGTAGGCAAGTGTAAACACTTTGAACTTGATGCGAAGAGCGAGTGGTAGCCAGTGCAGAGAGATGAACAGAGGAGTGACATGGGCCCTTTTAGGCTCGTTGAAGACCAGACGAGCTGCAGCATTCTGAATCATTTGTTGAGGTTTAATAGCGCATGATGGAGGTCCAGCCAGAAGAGCATTTCAGTAATCAAGCCTAGAGATGACTAGGGCCTGAACGAGAATTGTGTTGCATGCTCAGTTAGGAAAGGACTGATCTTCCTGATGTTGTGCATAGCAAACCTGCATGATCGAGCTGTCTTTGAAATGTGGTCTGTGAAGGTCAGCCGAACATCAAAGGTTACTCCAAGATTTCTGACTGACCTTGATGGGGTGATTGAGGAAGAATCTAGCTGGATAGTGAAGTCGTGCTGTAGAGACGGGTTGGCAGGGAGGACGAGAAGCTCTGTCTTAGCCAGGTTGAGCTGCAGGTGATGTTCCTTCATCCATGCCAAGATATCAGCTAGACAGCTTGAGATTCGTGCAGGTACTGTGGGATCATCTGGCTGAAATGAGAGGTAGAGCTGGGTGTCATCGGCATAGCAATTGCAAGAGAGACCATGTGCCTGTTTGATGGCTCCCAGCGATGTGGTGTGAATGGAGAAGAAGAGTGGACCAAGCACTGAACACTGGGGAACTCCTGTGGTCAGTTGATGTGCTTTGGATACCTTGCCTCTCCATGCGACCCTGAAGGACCTACCTGTGAGATAGGACTCAAATCAGTGGAGGGAAGTTCCAGTGATGCCCAGTGATGAGAGGGTGGACAGAAGGATCTGATGATTCACAGTGTCGAATGCAGCAGACAGATCCAGGAGGATAAGGACTGATGGTTTGGAAGCAGCTTCGGTGACCGACAGCAATGCAGTCTCGGTTGAATGCACTTGCTTGAAGCCTGATTGGTTGAGATCCAGCTGATTGTTCAGGGACAGGAATGATGATCCTTGGTTGAAAGCAACTTGTTCAAGTGTTTTTGCAATGAATGGTTGGAGAGAGACAGGTCTGTAGTTTACTGAGAGTGATGTGTTTAGCGTTGATTTTTTTAAGCAGTGGAGTTACCCGAGCCTGCTTAAATGCTGTAGGGAAAATGCCAGTGTGGAGGGAAGAGTTGATAATGTGTGTGAGAGCCGGAAGAAGTGTGGCAGAGATGGCTTGGAGCAGATGTGATGGGATGGGATCCAGAGGGCAGGTGGTAGGATGAAGGAGAAGAGAAGCTTAGATACTTCTTCCTCGGTTAATGGTGTGAAGGTGAAGAGAGGGTAGTCTGGGTTCCTGTGTGTGTGACGCTGCGAACTGACTGCTGATAGTAGAAGTTTTGTCAATGAAGAAGTTAGCAAAGTCATCAGCAGTTAGCGAGCAGGTGGGTGGTGGTGGAGGTGGACAGAGGAGAGTGTTGAATGTCTTGAACAGTGAACATGTGTTAGAGGTAGGGTTGGGTATCGAGAATCGAGTATCGATTGGAACCGGGACTAACTTTTCCTTTTTCCCGGAATTGTTTAAAAGTTAAAATTTCAATTCCTAGTTTCGATATTCACAGTCCGCCGAGCGGAAGAAGAAACCGCTGAACAACACCAACGAAGAAGCGTCTACCGGAAGTGTTGGCATAACCGCGCGAGTCGAACATGAGTAGCTTACGTCGGCGGTCCAAAGTGTGGCTTCACTTTTCAAAAAATTAACAAAATCTCGGCAAAATTTGTGACAAGTATTTGTGACAGAAGGAGTATTTGCTCCAGAAAGACCGTTGGTTTACTAAGGTTAGCTAAACTTTTTTGACCCTGCCTCTTAAAAGAATCGAAATCGAGAATTGTTAGGAACCGGAATCGAAACAAGGAATCAGAATCGTTCAAATTCAAACGATACCCAACCCTAGTTAGAGGTGCTGTTGATCTTGTTGTGGAAGTATGAAGATTTCACAGCATGAACTTTAGTGGAGAAGGCAGAGAGCAGAGATTGGTTCCTTCTCAGGTCAGATGTGTCTTTTGATTTACGCCATTTCCTCTCCGCTGCCCTGAGTTCAGTCCGGTGTTTATGAAGAACCTCAGATAACCAGGGGTTGGAGGTAGTAACGCGAGCTGCCCTGGTTGAGAGAGGGCAGATGTTGTCTAAAGACGAGGTTAGAATGGAGCATAAAGTATCTGTTGCAATATTCACGTCCAGGGATGAGAAATGCGAGGGCGAGGGAAGAGAGGATGACACAGCAGAGGAAAGATGGGACGGAGAAAGTGTGCGCAGGTTTCGCCTGAAAGTAACAGCAGAGTTTGTGGTGAGTGGGTACTGTAGTAAGTTGTAGATTGAAGGTAATGAAGAAATGATCTGAGACGTTGAGAGGTTTCACTAAGACATTGTCTGTGATGCAATTGCGTGTGTATACCGCTCATCCACCATAACAATGAACACCGGAGTACCACAAGGCTGTGTGTTGAGTGCCTTCCTGTACTCCCTCCTCACCTATGACTGCAGACCTGTCAACTGTTCTAATAACATCATTAAGTTTGCAGATGACACCACGGTGATTGGCCTCATCAAAGACAGCAACGAGGCCGCCTATAGGGAGGAAGTGATTCGTCTGGCTGAGTGGTGCGACACCAACAACCTGCTGCTCAACACTCAGAAGACCAAGGAGCTCATTGTGGACTTCAGGAGGAATGCTAGCCCACACCTACCCGTCTACATCAAGGGGATGGCTGTGGAGCGTGTGAACAGCTTTAAGTTTCTGGGAGTCCACATCTCTGAGGATCTCACCTGGACGACTAACTGTTCCAACCTGGTCAAGAAGGCTCACCAGCGTCTCTTCTTTTTGAGGACTCTGAGAAAGAACCATCTGTCCTCAGACATCCTCGTGAACTTCTACCGTTGTACCATCGAGAGCATCCTGACCAACTCTATAACAGTTTGGTATGGAAGTTGCTCTGCTTCGGACCAGAAGGCGTTCCAGAGGGTGGTGAAAGCCGCTCAGCGGATTACTGGAGCACCACTTCCTTTTATAGAGGACCTCTACAGGAAACGGTGTCTGAAAAGGGCTGGGAAAATTATCAAGGACCCCAGTCACCCAGCACATAGATTCTTCGCCCTCCTGCCCTCTGGAAGGCGCTACCGAAGCCTCCGGACTAAGACCACCAGGTATCGGAACAGCTTCTTTCCTACAGCTGTCAGACTCCTAAATTCTGCCTCTTGACATCCAACCCCCATTAAAACTTATGGATTGAACATCACTACTGTATCCACATATCTCACCAACTTTTAACTGCACTACTGTAAATACTGTATAGACTCCATGCTGTACAATACAATAATTATAGTTTTTACAGCTGTTATTAATATTAACATTTGCATATTGTATATTTATAATTGTCATAGCCTTTATATCTTTTTTTATATTTATTAACCTTTACAAATAAAATGTTCATAGCATGTACATAGCTTGTAATATATTCTTGCTAAAAGCACTTCTGGATAGATGCAATTGCATTTCGTTGCTTGTACTCGTGACATGCAATGACAATAAATTGAATTCTATTCTATTCTATACAACGCATTCTCATCCTTTAGCGTCATATAGAACGCTATATGACAAAATGGCACTATACTACGCACATGGCACCTGTTATCGTTAATATAACACGCGCTGTGATGGTTAGGTTTAGGTGTGGGGTAGGGTAGGGTAGTCTCATATTACGCTAAAGGATTTATGACGCCTGAATATTAACGATAAAGGGTGCCATGTGCGTAGTATAGCACCGTTTTGTCATATAGCGTTCTATGTGACGCTAAAGGATGAGAACGGGCTGGTGTAAACCAGGTCCAGTTGATTGCCTGACATGTGGGTACCTGTGGTGATGAGCCTTTTGAGATCAAAGGAGGCTAGGAGAGAGATGAAGTCTGCCGCGGACGGCTTCTCTAGATGAATGTTGAAGTCGCCAAATACTACAAGTGGGATGTCATCCTCAGGGAAGGAGGAGAGCAGCACATCCAGTTCCTCTACAAAGCTTCCCAGTTGACCTGGGGTGTGATATATGACTACAATGTGGATCTTAATGGGAGTTGTAAGTGTAATAACATGATATTCAAAAGGGTTGTTATTGCATTGAGAAGAGCGAGTTGAATATTTCCAATTGTTAAAAATGAGAAGACCAGTACCCTCACCCCTCCCTGACTGGCGGGGAGTGTGAGAGGAAAATAAATTGTTAGAGAGAGCAGCAGGGGTTGCTGAGTCTTCTGGATGGATCCAGGTCTCAGTCAAGCCCAGGATATTAAGGGTAGAATGAGATGCAAAGGCTGGAATGAAATCAGCTTTCTTGACTGCTGATTGACAATTCCATAGACCCATAGAAAGAGAGAGAGGTGAGTGTAAGGATAAGGGGATAGCGTGCAGATTAGCAGTATTGCGCTGCCTTTTGTGTTTGATGAGAGGTCGATGTCGAGAGACAACAGGAATATATTGAAAGCACATGTTGATTAGGTGAAATAATTAAAAAGATAGGAAAGGAAAGGGGTGAAGTAGATACTTAAGTGCCTTGCAGGTTCTTTGCTAGGTGGAGTCGCGCAGGTAGAGTCGCAGGTCTTTACCCGAGTCGGTCTTCAAACGAGGAGGCTGAACACGAGAGCTGACGCTTTCGTGACAGCGCTCACGCTGCACCATCACAATAAAGAGTTAGGAGATATTAAAGGGTTAGTTCACCCAAAAATGAAAATTAAGTCATTAATTACTCACCCCCATGCTGTACCAACCCCGTAAGACCTTCGTTCGTCTTCGGAACACAAATGAAGATATTTTTGATTAAATTTGAGAGCTGTATAACTACCACATTGGCTCCTAAAGGACTGCCTCTTGACGGCCCAGAAAGTCAATGAAGAAAATGTTTAAATATCCCAAGTGACTACCGTGGCTCAACTATATGTTTATCAAGCGACGCGAATACTTTTTGTGCGAAAAAACAAACAAAAATAACGAGTTTATTCGACTATTTCTTTTCTTCCTTGTAGGCCAGAACGAGACTTCCTTAGATTTCCACGACGCATGCGCGAGAATTGCGATCTGAAGTAGTGTAAGCTGGTGTGAGCAGATCGCAAATCTCGCGCATGCGTCGTGGAAATCTAAGGAAGTCTCGTTCTGGCCTACAAGGAAGAAAAGAAATAGTCGAATAAACTCGTTATTTTTGTTTGTTTTTTCGCACAAAAAGTATTCGCGTCGCTTGATAAACATATAGTTGAGCCACGGTAGTCACTTGGGATATTTAAACATTTTCTTCATTGACTTTCTGGGTCGTCAAGAGGCAGTCCTTTAGGAGCCAATGTGGTAGTTATACAGCTCTCAAATTTAATCAAAAATATCATCATTTGTGTTCCGAAGACGAACGAAGGTCTTACGGGGTTGGTACAGCATGGGGGTGAGTAATTAATGACTTAATTTTCATTTTTGGGTGAACTAACCCTTTAAGAAGACAGTCTACTAATACTCTAAGAGTTAGTTGACATGTAGTTGCAAAGTTACTCATAGTCAACAGAATGTTCAAAAGGGACCATAAAAAAATAAAGTGTTAGCAATATCTTTTATATAATTAATTTTCTTATCAATTATTGCACATAGACCATTCTCATAAATCTATATCACTTGACGGTTCTTTATCAAATAATTTATGTAAACTGCAAAATATTTCAATCTGGATAGCCTTTCTGGCAAATTTCTGTTCATAAACAACATATGCTAGATTTAATATGTTTAGCAGCTTGGCTATTCTTATGAGTTGCAAATTCGAGACGCTTTAAATGTTGATGAATATGTATGAATAAGTTTTTTCTTTTATCTTTTCTTTAAATAGAAAGAGTCTTTCTCTCACACAAGAAAATTGTGTGCCCAGCTGTGAGATGAAGACAACTTCAGAAAAAAAAAAATGTGTTGACCTTCTTTTGGGTATAAAGAAAGGGGTCCATTCATGGAGGGAAGGTCAGAACATTGTCCACTCCTCATGCCTGCCAGCACTGTTTTCATGATGCATGTTCTGTTCTGGTAAAAGTAATTTTCCTTAAAATCTCAAAAGATAGAAGACAATTACAAACCTTAGTTTTCCTTTCAAGATCTTCCTGCTATTCGCCATTTCCATAATTGCGGCTGTTCTGGTAAATACTTGAAAAATGAATTGTTGTCATAAAAATAATCCAGAATTAAGAATGTGCAGATGGAGGACATTCTGTACCTTTGAAAAGGATGTTCATGATCCATGAATCATTGGTCTATAATTACACGACATTTGATTCTCCGGGAATAAAGAAGCCTGTAGCCAAAACTTGAACCTCATCTATGAATCTGTTTATACACCCCTGTGACCATAAATGTCTAGAATCTCATTTGTATTCTGTCAGGCAAATAAGAGCATTTGGGTTTTCCACTTATCATAGTTCATTAGTTTGATTTTACATCCTCTTTGAGCAGGACGCAGTAAATATGCAAAATGTCAGGCTGAATTGTAGGGTGCTTTAGGCAGGCCGCAATTCAAATGATGGCCTCCCTTCACAGCGACTTAATCAACAATAGATTTTGTTAGTTTCTGAATCCCCTTTCATCCCCATACAGTTCTGCAGAAATTGTCAGGTACATTCATTGTCTTGGATTTCAATAGCTATTCTTGACTAAATTGTCAGGTACATTCAATGTCTTGGATTTCAATAGCTATTCTTGACTTTCTTCCTAAACAAAAATCTAAAGACAAGATAGTTTATCCAGTCTTTACCAAATGCAGATATTCAGTAATACAAAACAAAATCGTTCAGTATTACTCATTGTACTTCCAGTGGATAACAGAAGGCAACAGTAACCTGATTTAATAACACAACCTGTCTTGTATCTTTGTCTTTTTCACCTTTAGATCAAAAGTTATGAAAGGAGCATTTCACCCATTTCAACATGAATCTTTTGAAAGTGGATCACATATGTAGTCGAATAATTTTTGAATTTGGTGCCCTCTTGACCGAGAAAAGACAGAAAATAACCGAAGGGCGCATTTGTATGTAAGCACATGCACCAGCAATCCGCCCAGCTCGAGCCAGTCCGGGCTCGTCGACCGCGACAGGCAGCCGCCTCCTGTTCCTCCATCAGCCTCAGCTGCTCTTCACTTGTAAAGATAGCCACAACATCAGATTCGAGCAGCAGAATTTCAAAATCCTCTTCTTCCATTTCATGTTTACTTTCTTCCGTCATTATCATACTTCCTATCTCCACGGCGCTTGATAGCCTAGCTTCCAAACAAGATGGCTGATATTGAATTCAAGTGAATTCCCACCCTAGGCCTGTAGGGTGTGTGGGTCCCACACCCTTGGATAATAATGAGCTAATGTTTGTAGTCTCTACACTTTTTAATGAAATGTGACTTCCTGCTTATTATGACGCAAAATGGCGATTTTAGGTCATAATAAGCAGGAAGTAAAACACTTAAATGTTTATTTCTCCCATCTCATGGGAAAATAAAGGGAATAAACCATTACCATTCAAAAATATGACTGGGTTTCTAAAGATACAAAGCTTAATGCAAATGGGTGAAGTGTCCCTTTAAGTTTTACTTAGTCTCAGGCGTAGTTTAGTTCATGGCTTAGAACTTTTCTTTATTACTTATGGAGAAATTAATGGGGAAAATATTCCGGGAGCCAAAAGCGCTGAAAAAATAAGTGGTCAGTGTTGCACTCTATTGAGTTCCAGTAGAAGATGTACCTCTCTTTAACCATTAATTGAGAATCACAATTATATTCTATGCATTAATATGCTAGCGACGCTAGGGGGAAGACAAAGTTTTGCAAGACCTTTATTGAATCAGGCCTTTTCTTTTCTAAACAGTCTCAGGAGAGCAGAACGCAGCGAAAGCAAATTAGATCTTCTCCTCGCTGGGAGGTCATGCATCTGTACGCATCGGGCCTAAATAACAATTCCGAAAAAAGGTGCCACTTTGTAGAACTCTGATCCCCTGAGCAACGAGTACAGTCAAATACAGCCACAGAATCATGTCCCTGTCCTCACCTCAACTCACCAACAACAATTACCGTCCCATTGACTTGCAAAGCAGAGTTTACATGCTTTCCCTTTGGGTGCCAGTTAATTATGGTGCACGCAGAAGAACTAAAGACTGATGGTGAGGCGCTGAAGTTATTATCCTGACTGGATTTATATTCAGGCAGGAAATTCTTTTCTGATATTTCCCAGTTAAAGGGACCAGCATCATATTACAGTGTCCTATGTAGGATAGACACCATTTAAATAACAAAAACCTGGAAATACAAATGAAATTGGAATCATCAAATCAATTATTAACAAAAACATGGAAATACAAATTAAATTGCAATCATCAATTCAATTTTCAGCACTAGATTGACTCACCAGACAGAAAAAGGAGACGTTTATCTAATTATATATGAGATATATCTCAGTATTAGTATCATATCTAATGGTCACATTTCTCTCTCTCTCTCTCTCTCTCTCTCTCTCTCTCTCATTCTCTGTACATTTGCCATTGTTGAAAGGGTGTTAGATTACATGGGACTGGACAGTTTTGACTGGCTGGGGATTCTGTCTGGCCTTTTGGTTTGTGGGGAACGGTTGTGCTGATGCAGCCACTTTGTTCCTTGTTGGACTGATTAATAGCACAAAGCTTAACATTCTCTGAAGGGACGCTGAGGCACTTGGAAACAGTTCAAGATTATATCGGCCCCAAATTACCTTTAGTAATGTCAGCTACATGGGTGATGGACTGTAGTGTACCATCTATACATCCAGGCCTGGTTTATATTAGGGAAAATATATGAAGTTTGGGCTCAGTAATCTTTTATGTTTTTGACGAAGGCTGCATTTATTGCAAAATATATATCTTACTGTTCTTATGTTGTTCTATGAGAACTGAACTGAGCTGGGCTGCGTTTCCCAAAAGCATCGTAAGCCTAAGTTGATCGTAAAAACGATCGTACGAATGATATTGATATTATGTTCTGTTTCCCAAAAGCAGCGTAACTTAAGTAGCACTTGAAAATTTTCGTAGAACTATGAGTGCTCTGGAGTAATCGTACATCCCCAAGTGCATCGTAAGAAAACAGAGTTATGAGGTCACCTGCAGGACAACCTGCAGATTACACTTTTATCCAGATTCAATACATTACACTGCAAGGTAAGTAGCCTTTTCATTTCATAGGTTTTCATTGTACACTTTGTTGTACTCGTGTTTTGTTTAAATTAATAAATTAAATAATTAAAAAGTGAAGAAAAAAAACAGAAATACACATATAAATTAAACAAATAAAAAAATTATAAAATAATTAATCTAGGAAATATGCTTTAAAGACCAGGCAAAATAGGGATGAATTCAAAAAAATCTATCAATGATTTGCTGGCGTGCACGAAAACCAGTATTGGGCATTTCTCGCGGACCTCCTTCCCTGATCTTTGAACATGGTTGCAGTTAGTTTGCAATGTGACATGTCCTTCCAGATGTTTTGTTTTTTCTTATTTGTATGGTGTCCTTTAAATCTGTTAAAAATAAAATCTTTGTTTCCCTCTATCTCCTCTGGAAGGATATTCATTTTATCTTTTTGAAAGGTAGCCTATCTTTTCTTGTTTTTTTTTTTTCCAGCCATTTTGTCAGCCTGTATAGGTGTTTTATGTCCATATAGACTTGTCTTGATTTCTAATCCACAACAAATGACGATTATTAGGTTAAACGTTCAGAATACGACTCCATATAAGGTTGTATTTCAGCACTTCGCGAATGGATAGCGACGCTTAAAGGATTAGTTCACTTTTGAAAAAACTTTTGCTGATAATTTACTCACCCCCATCTCATCCAAGATGTCCATGTCTTTCTTTCCTCAGTCGAAAAGAAATTTAGGTTTTTGATGAAAACATTCCAGGATTTTTCTCCATATAATGGACTTCAATGGGAACCGGATGGTTCAAGGTCCAAAAAACAGTTAATAACTGTTTCAGATGCAGCTTCAAATGTCTTTAAACGATATCAGACGATGAATAAGGGTCTTATCATGCGAAACGATCGGTTATTTCAAAACTTATTCCAAAAATGTAACTTTTCTAAGGACAAATGCTAGCCTTGCTCTATTCTGTGAGGCGCGTTTGCAACGTCACGTATTACGTAATTACGTTCAAAAGGTCACGGGCGACGTAGCCGAAAGTACAGAGTCAGTGTTTACAGGTTGAACGCATAGGTTGAACGTGCAAACTAACTCAAACGCCGTTTACAAAAAAAGGAATTAAAAGGAAAAACAACGATGTCGGACGATTTTGATTCTGTACTTCCGGCTACGTCGCCCGTGACCTTTTGAACGTAATTGCGTATTACGTGACGTTACAAACGCGCCTCAGAGAATATAGCAAGGCTAGCATTTGTTTTAGTTATTTTTTCAGACGCATTTATAATAACTCACCTATAAAGCACTGCGGGAAAAATATCATAAATAGGCTATCCATGTTCTAATTTGGCCTTGGAACACCAGTAAAATCTATATTTTTTCCCCATATTAATTTGTGAATATTTTAAATGTTTTAAAGGGGGCAAAAAGTCATAAACAAATATCTGAAATTTCGTTGAGGTGTAGCCTATATAGCGCAGAATTGGTGTGGTCAAACTAAAATGATGGTGTTCAAATTTGCGTTTTAAAAATACAACAACCATTCATTTTTCGTTTTGCAACGACCATTTGGACATAATACGAGATAGAGTTCTTTATTAAATTCATTTAAAAAAAGAAACAATAATCATTCGCCTCTCTAAACCTCAAAGAAATGCCATGAAGACATCGAAGCAGAAATAAGGGAGAAACACTAGAAAATCACCAATCACTGGGCGTGTCAAACAATTTAAAGAAATACTTTATTAACATACATTAATAATCATGAAAAATATTTTGAATTGAACTCGAGTGGACTCGGGAATAAGTCCGAGTCCTAAAAAAAAAATGTCCATGACAAGGCCAAGACCATTAAAATATGGTCTCGAGACCGAGTCCGAGATGAGTCCGAGTCTCGAGTATACAACACTGCAAACCATAACGTCATAACGGAAAGTCCAGCTAAAACAAGGAAAATCAACATTCTTTTGTACCAAATTAGCACATTAGAATATTTCGGTAGCGGTCGGTGCATTTCACACCTAGGCCTTCAGTGGTGTCTTAGCAACTGCGCATGACAAATTGTAATAAAATTACTTTTAACACCACCTACTATGTGGCCTTTTTACCCTAAACTGATCATATTTTTTAAACTCTAAGTAAATTCAGTAAAATAAAAAAAAAAGGATTTCTCTAAGTAAATAAAAGTAAATTAGGTAATCAACCCTCACTGGTCTCGGTCTCGACTCGGACTCGACCGTCTCTGGTCTCGACTTGGACTCGACTCTCTATGGACTCGGTCTTGACTCGGACTCGACTCTCTCTGGTCTCGGTCTCGACTCGGACTCGAGTGACGTGGTCTCGACTACAACACTGATGGTTTGTATTCTGTACAAATTGTATATTCTATCTGCCTGCACTAACCCAACCCCTAAACCTATCCATCACAGAAAACTTTATGCTATTTTAGATTTAAAAACTTAAATCTATTAGATTTGTTAGGGATTAGATTTGTTTCCTCATGGCGACTAAAAAATTCTCCCCACAAGGTCAAAATGAACTGGTATTACTACCCTACAATCCATTTGGTCATTTCATATGGTCCCCATAACGAAGGGAATGCCAGGACCATGCACACACACACACACACACACACACACACACACACTTAAAGTAATAATTATTCATGTAATTCAAGACTAGTGGATTAAGGAAATGTACCATTCTTTTTATACATTTAAATAAGAACACATAATTAAATGAAGATCAAATGACAATATAACCATACTTCAGAGTGGTCATCAAATATAATTTTAACCTGGTTTGTTCCTTTGAATGACCAAAAATGTTTTCATAAAAATATACGGGATCTGCTAATTTTCAAGTATATAGAAGGTTTATTTTCAGGGGAGGAGCCACAAATAAAATGGCCTGTTTCAAGCAGTTGGTGAAAAGAGAGTTGTTAAAATTGTCTAACAGTGATGCTAAAATTAGTCCTGAAGCCTGACATAGCCACACTGTGCACTGGAGATTTGTTTACAGCAACGTGTCTGCACACTTGACAAATACATTTTTAAAAGTACAAATATTTCATGTAGCTAGTCTCTAAATAAATATGAGCTTGTAAAAGTTGCATGCGTAATAATCTAAAATGCTTTTTTAAATATTTTTAAGATTGATTAGGACATGTCACACCACAGGACATGTCAGCTCTCTATAAATATGCTATGTCAGCTACCCACTTACATCTAAAATATACATTTGTGATAGTGGTGTTACATCATTCCAGTGGCGTAAACATCTCAACATAACCAGTTAGATAGTTTCATTATTATTAATAATATTCTAGCATGTTTTTGTTTGTCAGAATGATGATGTAAATCCACAGAGACCATACATTTTAGCCAAATAGTTAGAAAAATGCAAAGCACTGACAGAAGAATGTAAAATTTAGCAGTCAAATCATTATAATGTTATGTTTTGTTCAGTTTATTTATTTCTTAAATCCTTCTTCAGTAGAGAAACTGGGGTGGGTCGAGGGGTGGTTACAATTAATGTCTGCAGTGAATAAATTGTTGTGTTTGGAGCACAAAATGCCTCACAATACCCAGGAGCAGGCAACAGTTAGGCGTGACAAATTTGGAGCTAATCAGTTTGCTTATTCTTGGTGCTCATAATGAGACCCATCGGTCATGGGAATTTAAACAGTCCTCTTGTCTAGATCTTGCTTGGCTTGACTGAGTTGTGGTTGAGAAATGTGTAGTTGACTTTGATTAGCATGAACGGTGGAGTTTAGCATACTAATGCCAATGAGGGGCAATGTGACAAGCATGCACCCAGACTGTCCTATGGGCTTAAATGGGCAGCTCGAGAAGAATGGTAGCAAAAAACTGATTACAATGTTCTGTCAGGGGGCTCGAGGTGGAAGAAAATTGCTACATTTATTATGTGGCAACAAGAAAAACTAGGAGAGCCAAATGTTTAATTGCCAAGCAACTTTGAGACTAGGCAGTAAAAGTAATAGCTAGAAAAATGCTTTTCCTTATAGGGGCAGAAATGGCATTCCATCAAATGAGTTAAAGGGATACTCCACTTTTTTTGGAAATAGGCTTATTTTACAACTCCCCCAGAATTAAGCTGTTGAGTTTTACCGTTTTTGAATCCATTCAGGCCATATCCAGTTCTGGTGGTACCACTTTTAGCATAGCTTAGCATACATCATTGAAGTGGTCAAGACCATTAGCATTTCTCAAAACTAAAAAAAAATGACCAAAGAGTTTCGATATTTTTCCCATGGTACAGCAGTAAAGTATCTAAGTATCTTGATTATTACAGGAATGAGGGTATAGTTTCTAGCCATATCAGCCTAGAAAATCGCAACTTTACATTTTCCATCAGTCTTAGTGCACGATGTAACTACAGAAGATTCAAGTTTTAAATATGAAAAATATCAAAACACTTTGGTATTTTTTTTTTTTGGAGAAATGCTAATGGTCTTGTCCACTTCAATTATGTATGCTAAGCTATGATAAAAGTGGTACCGCCAGAACCGGAGATCGGCTGAATTAATTCAATAACGGTAAAACTCAACATTTGTAAAATGAGCCTATATTTCCAAAAAAAAAAAAAAGTGGAGTATCCCTTAAAGCCTTAATTGCTCCAGCCTCTCTTAGAGGTTTTAATCTTCATGTTTTGACTGTGGCGAGTTGTTTAAAGGGGGGGTTGACTGCAATTTCACTTTTTTCATTTTAAATAGTGTGTAATGTTGCTGTTGGTGCATGAAGAGTATCTGCAAAGTTGCAGCGCTGAAAGTTCAATAGCAGAGATATCGTCTTTTAAAAATCAGGAAGTATAATTGCCTACAAAAACGACTCGATTGGGACTACAGCTGGGTTATGGTACGTCACTAACCCGCACATTTGCATCAACCCCTCCCTCAGAATATGCAGAAAATGGCATGCATATATATTTCTGAGGCACGTACTCGTCGAGTGTGTTGTTCACGCAGCTGTCAGGTCTTCTGTGTTTGAGCTTCCCATGGATGCTATACTTCCTGCAACAATGGATACAATTTATGTTTGATTATGTTCCTGAAAATGACGATCGTAATCTAGCTCTCTGTGCTGCGCATTTTACGGAAGACAGCTTCCAGAATCTCCACGAGTTCAACTCCAGATTCAACAAGAAACATTAAGTAGTTCCGACTTTAAAACCAGAGGCAGCAGTTGTTGGGCCACAATTTGTAAGTAGGCTAACACTTCATCATTTTAAATGTATTTGCTTGTATAATTCCAGACATAACGTTAGCCTTGTGTTTTATTTTTTTTCAAATGCCAGCGCTGGCTTTATAGCCACTACTAGTTAGCCTATCCCAGACAGCAAACTGACATTGAATCAACGTGGAAACGACGTCTCTCATGACATTGAAACAACGTTGATTTGCTCATCGAATTAACGTTGAACCAACGTCAGACGCGGCATTCTTCAAAGTTAAATGAAATCGAAAATTGGTTTGCTTTCATAACGTTGAAACAACGCGTTGATTTCAAGTTGATTTTCCATTAGTTTTGAAAGAATGACGCGTCTGACGTTGGTTCAACGTTAATTCGATGAGCAAAACAATGTCAGATCAACGTTGTTTCGATGTCATATTTCCACGTTGATTCAATGTCAGTTTGCTATCTGGGATGCTATTTTGTGTCCACGACAAACTCGTACAAACATTATGGATCTTAATTTTCTATAAGTACTAATGTTTCAAACGTGTTTTTCATATGCTTTATGACGTTATTTTTGATTTGATCAAGAACGTAAACATGCCAACGCTGTTTGAGTATGACATTAGTAGCCAGTCAGTTGCTATTGTTGCCAGTCAGATGCTATTGTGTAAAACAAACGTGCAAAAAGTTAAAAAATGTAGCAAATTATCATTCAGAAACGTTTATTAAGAGCCGTGTGTGGTGAGGTTCTGTTTGACTCGCTTCATCGCGGGTTTCTCGGTCTGATTCTGCCTCAAACTGATACTGCAGTTCGACACATATCTGGACCGGAGCTCACGTTCCGCCCATAAAGGTAATGGGCATTAAACCTTCCGGACAATGTAAGCGACAGTTTAGCCAATCACAACACACCGGGCCAAACTAACCAATCTGAGCCTACAACGTGTTTCTGAGGGAGTGTTTTCATAGAATCAGAAACTGCTCGTTAAAGTCCCTGTAAAGTCAAAATTAAGTATGTGTTCTGAGTTTGTCACACCACAGAAAAATGTGTAATTAGCCACCCAGCCAAATTTGAATGATAAAAAAGTCGGGAAGTACATAAAATAAGCTATCAAAATCATGAAAAAATGAGCAGATTCTCTGCTCTCATCCACTGGCTGTGCTGAAACCACGCCCACTCACGGGAAAGCTGTTGACGGTGATATTAGCTGATTAGCTTTTGGAGACGGGAGGATGAAAGCTGAGGCGGGAGATCGTCGTTTCGGCCCCGTTCACCAGTAACAGCGGATTATCAGTGAATCCAAGTTGTCTCTGAGGAAAGTTTATAAAACGATCCAGTGTAAAATGATCACTACAGAGGCGGGTGTTGGGGGTGATCCTCAGCTCTTCATCAAGGTAACGTTAAGCTCTCTAAAAACCTCTTCTTGATGTGATCGTTTTTAAGGGAATTTAAATGAAGATACCGATCTGTTTTGTACATGATCGCATCCAGGTAGTAGCCCATGCATGTCTGTGTCGAAGGCATAGCTAGCTAAAAAACTGTAGGCTCAGCTGTAGTAAGTAATAGTACTGACAGTCACTCGCGATTGAGCGGTGAATGCGAATGTGTTCGGGGAGTGTGTATGGAGAGAGGGAGATCAGACGCTGTGCGTCATCAAATGGGGGGTGTCCAGCAGCTCATGGGTTCCAGTGCGTCACGGAGCCCTGTTTTAGCCCCGCCCAATTAATCCGTAAAATTGCAGTGGTGAAAAACTATTTAACGGTCTAACTCCACATTTCAGTACTTCACAGTTCACAGACTTTGTAATATGTTTTAGCAATACATATGTAACATTTATAATGTGTTTAGAACTTTTTTGTAGAATTGACTTTACAGGGACTTTAAGGGGACAGAGGAGAGCGCGGCTGACAATAAAGCCGAAGTTTATGAAAAATAAGACTTTTAAAAAAAAGAAAAACCACGAATACATGTTATATTGCACCCCATAAATACAATTATGCAAAGAAAAACAGTCAACCCCCCCTTTAAATAATGCTTTGTATGATGTATGATTAGTTTAATAAATTCTAATTTGACCTGTGATCATTTTCTTTACAGTTATTTAAGTTTTAGTCACAGGTTTTGTCTTTTGACTTAGTTTTGTCAATATTTCATCATGTCATATTCATTTATTCAATCCATTTTAGATTGAAGATACATTAGGGAGCAATATCACTTTAAATATATGATTATTGGATTAAATGATGTTATCATAATTGTGTGTTTCTGGCACAAAAACATTTTATGAATGAACAAACAACCTCAGGTAAAGTGACTGAAATAAATTAGGCAATATAAACGGCTGAGAATCTGTCATTTTATCATCAGAATAGAGATGTTCTGCATAGTGTCTCCTGATATAGATTGTTCATTAAGATTTCACTGATTTTTATTTATTTTTTCTCCAAGGAAATACATGCTACTTAAAGCTAATGCTGTTTTCATTCCAGTTCCTGGGGACCCACCGCTTTGCACATCAATGACTTCGTTGGAATGAATTTGACTTTTCAACACTAAATATTAGGGAAAAAAAGGGTATTTAAATAGAGCATGTTTGATCTATAAAGATGTGTGCATATACCATGTTAGGTTTATTATATTGACTTTTTTTTTATTTGATTTTCTTGTTTTAAAACAGTGCAGTGTTACTTATTTATTCTCATAATTTCATCAACAGTTCACTTTAAAATATGTTGAAATGTGGGCTGAAATATACTGAAAAATGTGGATTATAATTTATTCCGATAGTCCACTTATTATACGTAACTTCGTGTAGCGGGGTGGGGGGGGTGGGGGGGGTAGGGCGCTCAAGGAGAGAGAGCTCTACGACTACCTCTACATATGCATGACTACGCCACCCTGCTTAACAGGGAAATATTAATACTCATGAATTTAATAACCCACAAAAAGGACACAGGAACGTTATTAGGGCCAGAGACATGGATACAAAAATATAAACAATTTTATTTTAGTCAACAACAATCTTAAGACAACATGAAAAGACCTGGTTATCAGGCAACACTCAAGCCGAGGCGTCACAATGGCAGGTACACTGCTTTAGTGAGCACAAGGCCCCTATAATCACCCTTACCACCCTGTGCACAGGTATCACACACACACTCCAAAACGGTCAAGCATGAACTCACAGCACTCAGTGACAAAACCAGCCTTGAAGCCTCGGCTCTAAATAGCAGGAATCCGACTATAAAGCAGCAGCGTCAGGTGCCCCGCAGGTGTCACCGACCAGTCTATTCCTCCTTCATTTCATAACAGTCGCACATCCACGTCACATGCACACAAGACCACGCCATAAGGAACCCCAAAGGAGAGTACCCCTCAAAGGAGAGTAACCCATTTTTAAATGTTCCCACATCGTTATGATTGAACTCACGCCCAAACGCTTTAGGTTAATTGGACGTGCCAATACGTCCCACTACATTTGCAACTACATGTTGACTAACTCTCAGATTGTTCGAAGACTGTTAGTTTAGTTATGTGTTGACATGACATGTAGGTCCCGTTTACACTTGGTATTAAGAATTGTTTTGGTTGATTGGATCACAAATGGACAACGCTAAATACAGGTGTAAACGGGTCTAAAACATAAGGGTGTCTACTTTCGAGCACTTCCAGGCAGGGGCGCCGCTAAGGGGGGGGAAGTTAAGAAGATTCTAAGGGCGCACCCCTCCTTCCAGGTAGTCGAAAACACATTTGACCGGATTGCTTTGGTAGTTTAAACACTCATGTGGTTGAATGTGTTCCAACAACCAAAAAAGACCTACTCTCCACCTACTGACCTAATGCGTAAATATTATGGGAAGTTCACTAGTCGGATGGGATTCAAACTTTGCTTTAAGTTAAAGTTTGTTTTGAAGACCAAAAACTTGCCAAGCACAATGGTCTTTTACCATTCCTGATTTCTAACACACACTCACAGGGTTCTGCATGGTCTTGCGGCTGTCACAGCAGAAACAAACGTATGTTTTTTTCCGTTGTCTCCGTTCGTGTTCATATGTCAATTTCCAAGCCTATTTTGTCTATTAGATCGAAAGATCTGAAAAAAACAAAAAACAAAAAAAAAACATACATTTACCCTCCCATAGAATGTTCCCTTGAAGAAATTGGCACAAAATTGGTTAAAAGTCAATAAAAGAGACGGATTAAAATACAAGGAGTAAACGGAAACGTGTCTCTCTTGTCTGCTTGTGATCGATTGACCAAAATGCATCCTAGTACCAGGTGTAAAAAGGGTGACAGAATTAGTATAGTTTTATATGTGGTTTAAGGACTTTGTTATAGTGCCAGAATTCCTTTTTTTTTTTTATCCAGTAGTTCATCGCAAGATCAGCTAGAGAAAAGAAAAGTATCCTCGTGGGACATGTTTTGTTTATCCCTGCTGACTGAACACCAATCAATATGCCACTCAGAACCTATTAGCCTCCCTGAACTGCTTAACACAAACTGACCCCTATTACCCAGTGCAGTCAATGATGTCTGTCACTATAATACTCTTAATGCTATTTTCAATTAGAGTTATCAGGGACATCAACCAGTTGCTTAAAGTTGGTGCTTAATGTATTCAATCTGTAGAAAGCTAGAACAGCCAAGGCTTCATTTGTAGTAAATCGTGACCCAACTGCATTTTGCAGCTGCAGTGTTTTTAGTTCTTTAACTGCAGATTTAAAGAGCTCTGATTAGATCACCATGTCAAGTAAAGGGATGAGGGTAAAAGAGTCTTGTAGCTGGAGGTGTTGAGTCTGTTTAAGTCTTGTGTTGTGGAAGGGAAATTTTCAAAGTGATTGACTGATTTATTGGTATAGTAATAAACCGCCCTTATCCTTCACCTCACAATATTTTAGCAGGTTCTGGTTAACAGGTTATAAAGGGAGAACACAGAATCATGTAATGAAAATAACAATAAATGAAGTTTTATTAACAAAGTTCAGGGGGAGCACGATCAAATTATTATCACATCATTCCAACCAGCTCTTGAAAATCAGTATGAGGGCTTGAATACAAAGGAGAAAAGGTGAAACAAAAAAACAGATGAACAAAGCAAACAGTAACCATGCCAACAAATGATGAATAAAAACTCAGGCAAACAGGGAAAACTAAACTAAGAGCAACAATGTTATAAAAATGGAAACTTTTTTCATTAATTTTTTCGTTACAACGTTTTTAAAATGATCCCCGTTTACACACACGTGAGAATGGATAAAAAGTCTATATTATGCTGCCGGGCCAGTACTTGGCAATGTCACTTAACAAAAACTACCTGTCTACAGACTGAACACGTAATATGTCACCTAACCCCCGCTGCTCCCGATGAGCTGGATGGCGCCTTGCATGGCTGACACTACCGTCAGTGTATGAATGAGTGAGTGAATGTGAGGCAATATGTAAAGTGCTTTGGTGGCCATTGGGTCTGTGAAAGCGCTATATAAATGCAGTCAATTTACCATTTTATTTATGCACGACATCATCGTTTTCCAAATTAGCATTTTTGCAGTGTACACAGAGACGAACGGTATAGTTTTCAAAATGTTTGCATTTTTAGGCCCTCAAAACGCTATTGTTGTGTAAAAAACTTTATCCGTTTTAAGTTAAAAATGGTGTCATGTAAATGGACCCTGTAACAATGAAATGCCTCGGTTACGACTGTAACCTCGGTTCCCTGAAGAGGGAATGAGACATTGCGTCATTTGGAGCTAAGGGATCGCAACGCGTGTCTTGAAGCATGATGTCTTGAAGCACATGTAAAATCAGTCTAATGGCCTGACGGGACGTCAGAGCGGGTGACGTCATGAACCAGGATACTATATAAGCTGGATCAGACCCAGCCACTACAACTTCGTAGGGTCTGAACAAGTCGCTTACAGGCACGCAGGAGATATGGCAGGAGACGCAACGTCTCATTCCCTCTTCGCGGAAGGGTGTTCCCTTTCAAGGGAAATCGTGTTGCGTCATTTGACGCTAAGGGAACGTCTATACCAACGCCCCCATAGAGACAAGTGCCTGTTCAGTGTGAAATCAGGCGAGCAGCACTAGGACGAAAGCACTCAAGACCCTGGTGTAGAGTCCAAGTCCAGAGCATAAAACCTAACGAAAGTGTGAGGTGAAGACCATCCTGCCGCATCACAGATGTCTTGAAGCGGAACTCCAGACAATAAGGCCTTAGAGGCCATCAGACAACTCATAAGCAAGTGAAATGGCCTCCACCACCCACTTGCTCATTCTTTGCTTAGATGCAGGAAACCCTTTGTTAGGGGGTCCAAAACATTCAAACAACTGTTCGGATTTATGCCACAGGGCAGCTCCTTGGACGTAAGCATCTAACACCCTAACAGGGCAGAGCAAATTGTGCCTTTACTGGTCCGCATCCTGAAATGGAAGAGGACAGAAGGCCTGCAGATCTATAGATCGGGCCACATTAGTGGGAACCTTCAGAACATAACCTGGTGTAGGGTGGAGGAATGCTTTAACCATGCCAGGTGCAAATTCCAAGCACGAGAGTGCAACCGACAGAGCCTAAAGCTCTACCAGAAAGACTCAGGAGAATAAATACTGTAACAATAAATACATTTATTGAGAGCCCAGCAAGCAATTAAGTTCTTTGGCATAGGCCCCATCCACAGCTCGCAATCCGAGGGTACCGGACTCTGCATTTCCTGCCTGAAGACAAAGGCAGGGGCGCAGCTGACCCCCTAGGAGGTATAGGAAGGGACCATCCTGGTGGTGGTGGGGAGGATGGAAGGGAAGGAACCATCTTGGAGGTGGTGGGGAGGATGGAGGTCAATAAAAGCATCAGCATTTGCAAACTCAAACATGTGTAAGTATCGGTCTTTTATACCGCAAATATTAGGCACGATTGGATAGATGAGAAGGTAAGTAGTGACACAACGATCTCCTATTCTTTTGAGAGATGAAATAATGAGGAGGAACAGAGTCTTTAGTATGAGAAAACTAGCTGAAACATCCTCCAGGGGCTCGAAGGGAGCCTGGGAAAGGCCCTGGAGGACAATCGCCAGGTTCCAAGTCGGAACCCTAGTGCGCTCAGCAGGCCTCAGCCTCAAAGTGCCACGAAGAAACCGAGATACCAACGGGTCTTTCCCCACTGACATACCACCCAAAGGAATGTGCCTATAGTCACCAGTGCCGCCACATAAACCTTTAAAGTGGATGGAGATAGACCTGCAGTAAACCGTTCTTGCAGGAATTCCAGCACTGTACCAATCGGGCAGTTAACTGGGTTTAACTGATGGTCACTGCACCAGGAAGTAAAAACTCTCCATTTTAAAGCATACAGTTTCCTCGCAGAGGGAGCTCTGGATTGCAGAATGGTCTCCACAACCTCGGTTGAGAGACCCGAACTTATGAGCTGCGCCCCCTCAGAGGCCAAGCCCACAGGTTCCACAGTTCGGGACGAGGATGAAATATCGAGCCTCCTGCCTGGGACAACAGATCCCTCCTGACGGGGAGCTCCAGAGGAGGCCTGTTGAGGAGAGACACTAGATCGGCAAACCATACTCTGCCCGGCCACCGCGGGGCTATAAGAAGCAGGCGTAGATGGTCCCTGCGAACACTCTCCAAAATTCCCGGGAGCAGAGCGATCAGGGGAAATGCATACAAACGTAGGCTCGGCCACGTCTGTACCATTGCATCCAGTCTGAGAGAAGCTGAATGCGTGAGGGAGAACCAAAGTGGACAATGCGAGACGCAAATAGATCCACTTGAGCATGGCCAAACTCTCTCCATATCAGCTCCACCACCTCAGGGTGGAGCCTCCATTCCCCGGGCCTCGGCCCCTGTGTCGACAGGATATCTGCTCTTACATTCTGGACCCCAGGGATATAAGCTGCCCTGAGTGATAGCAGCTTGCCCTGGGACCACAAGAGGATTTGGTGCACCAGTTTGCACAGTGGACGCGACCGCAAACTAGGCTTGCTGCGGTAATCGGTGTTACCGGTGTTCAGACCGTGTCTCTGTCACCAATGGCTGTCCGAATTCGCTCACTCGTTTTTACTTACTCCTTCTCATTCACTCCTTCAAGTGAACAGTATTAGTGGACAGTATTCAGTATTCAGTAACAGTATTCAGATTCAACCCATGTTCTCAAGACACTGACAACGCGTTGACAGATAAGACCGAGTAGGTAATATTTAATATGAAACATTCTCAACTTTCAAATTTGGTCAGTCAAAGAAAATCAAACAATAAATAGGCCTACCATTTTGTGGCTCTTTAATTTGTCGTGACAGATTGCCTGATAAGTTCCACTGACTTTAATCTATAACTCTCCTGACTGCTTTGTCGGACAAAAATGGCGGATTTTCAGATGGTCATATCACATGTCTGTCAATCAAAAGTTAGTTTCGTTTTCAAACTAGCGCATATTCAGAGCACAATAACAAAACAGTTCTTTCCCGCACTGCTGCACCGTTATGTATGCCCGTGAAAACGTGTGCATTTTACATTTGCCTTTAAATTAGCGATTTAAAAGCCCCTGCCGGTGACACCGGTATTACCGGTGTTGTCACACGTCGATTAACCGGTGAGAAAATATCCTCACCGTCACAACCCTTCCGCAAACCCCCTGGATGATTGATATAGGCGACCACCGATGTGTTGTCTGTGTGGACCAACACATGGTGGCCCCTGGGGTCTGGGAAGAAAAACTTGAGTGCAAGAAAGACGGCCATCATCTCCAGGTGATTGATATGCCAGGAAGGATGATGGTCCCCCACAGACCCCGAGCCGAGCATCCCTCTGGGATCGCTCCCCAGCCAGTGAGGGAGGCATCTGTCGTTAGCATCCAATGTTGGTAAAGACATTGTTAAAATAGTCCAAGTGAATACAGTTGCACATTTGTCGATGACTTCTCTTCTTTTTTTCTTTTTTTATGACTTCGATGACTTTTTTTTTTGATGACTTCTCTTCTAAAAACAGATTTATTTATTTATTTTTGAGTAAATGGTGCGTTCAGGTCATGTCAAAAAGATGGTATTTACAAGATGAACGCACATGAATGCCACCACAAAGTCATAAATAAGAGTGGGAAGACGTGTCAGTGAGAAACATGGCGGAATACCACATTATTTTTTTTTAGGAATTTAGCAGTGACATTGTCAGACTTTTTTAATTATTATTATTTACAGCAAAATAAGCTAATTCCTTGCACAATATATAATGGCAATGTGATATGACAATATATAACGATAAAATTGACAGTGGCTTTATAATTTACTTCAAAACAATAAAAAGCAAAACACACCCAATGGCACACAGTGTTTTGTTCTTCATTTTCTGCAAGTGGAGTTTAAAACCTTGCATTATATTTGTATAGTTAACTAAAAGATGGTACACCACCATCTTCCTCCAACAAAAGTGACTTCAACGACCCTAAAGTCATCAACACGGCTTTCTACCTCATTAATACAAACTTCCCTTTTTGTCAGCTAGCCCTATGAAAATTAGCATCTTTTAAACCAAGGCAAACACTGACAGCTGCCTCAAGTCCAGCTTTAGTCTCCAGGTCACAGAGAATAAATGGTCTACCGTCCCAGAGGAGCTGAAGCAATAGAGCCATATAGAGCTATCAGGACCCCTGCACATTACAGATGCTTTTGATATAGGTTTGTTTCCCCCTGAAAGAATAGCATTTATCTTCAGGCGCTGAGCCTCCTGATTGAGGAGGTTAGTTCCCTTTGTGAAGATGTCATAGGCTGCATTGGGGATGTCCACCTCAGTTGGAATGCCACAGCAGGCCCCTGTGATTCCTAAGATGCTGAATGTTGGGGATATGTCAGCCTCACATGAACACTCATTCTTCAAGAATGCCCAGCCTGGGAGATTAGATCCTCCTTGTGCCAGATGTTACAATGTAATAATCTAATTTCTCCTCCGTCAGCATCTGGCATTGTTTCTGGTGATTTAGCTTGATGATTATTCGTGTTAGTATTGTTATTTTCTTGGAGCATGCCATTTTACACAAAGGGTACATTTTTATTTAGTTTGTTTGGGAACGTTTAGTTACTGCCACTAAAGGGCTTTCATTTGCAAAAAGTGAAATGCAAAACATGACTTGAATCAATAAATACATTAAGTATTATTTAAATACTTTAAAATGTGTCTATTTGATATGCATGGATGATTCTTTGTGGTTTTCTAAAATGTGCATTTTTAATATTTAGCATTTCCTCTACAGACACCTCTGAGTTGATTCAATATTTACATTAGACAAGCAAACTCTTTGGAAGAAGTGATGACAGCTTCACTTCTGTGCCATTGTAATTAGCCCCTTTGAGAATTCGTCATAACCTGTTACAGAAAACATCTGATTATGCTCTAGGCATGACATAAATACGATAGCTATATCTCTGACAACAATTATAGCAAAAGCGTCATGTTTGCTGCATTTGGATTTGTATATACTCTGAGGAGGAATGCTTGGATTTCTGAAAATGCATTGTTTGATAAGACGTCCTTTGAGCTTCTATTGATACATCATTTAAGGCTTTGTGGTATGTTTATATATATATATATATATATATATATATATATATATATATATATAGTCCTTTTTTTCTAAGAAACTGCTGACAATATGTTATGCAATTCCCTGGACTAAATTACTCTCAGATGTACCTCCTTGATGCAACCGCATGAAATATATCACTGCACAAGGCTAATGACTAAATGAAAGATCACACTGTATATGGTTTACGTGAGGAAGAACAATGCAAACTGGCTTGCTTAGAGACCCTAGAAAATACAACTGAAATTAAACTAAACAACTGAACCAAGGTAGGAAAAACAAACCTTGAAATTGCCTTGGAATGCATAAATATTTTATTTTATACAGATCATATTCTTGAGGCCCATTAACATCAACTCCTCGTTAGTATAGTGGACTGTATCTCCGCCTGTCACGCGTAAGACCGGGGAAGACCCGACCGGGAGACCTAGACATTGGGGTGGTGATGCACAGTGGACAATACAAATGCCTTTGGTGTGAGAGATGCTGGTTCGAATCCACTGTTAGATACCATTGTGTCCCTGAGCAAGACACTTAACCCCTAGTTGCTACAGAGGTGTGCGACCTCTGACATATATAGCAATTGCAAGTCGCTTTGGATAAAAGCGTCAGCTAAATGAATAAATGTAATGTAAATGCAAACATCAAGGATGATAACAAGTTATAGAAATGATTCCAAATATAATAGAATGGCAGAGTCCACACCACAATTAGCTATAACAATTAACGGCACAGAGGAACAATTTCGTTGGAATCACATTCAGATTTTTTTTTTTTCATCTGATGAATGATGAAATCAATGACAGCCAATCAAAATTCATCCTGCTTTAAAGAGCTGAAAGGGTTAGTTCGCCCAAAAATGAAAATTCTGTCAAAAATGACTCACCTTCATGTTGTTCCAACCCCGTAAGACTTTCGTTCATCTTCGGAACACAATATATTTTTGATGAAATCTTAGAGCGGGCTCACTCCTCCATAGGCTGCTATGTAATTTCATCTTCCAGCCCAGAAAAGTTAGTAAAGACATTGTTAAAATAGTCCAAGTGACTACAGTGGCACATTTACAGTACATTACATTTACAACTGTAAATTTATTAAGCGACGAGAATACTTTTTGGACTTTTTTTACGATGTCTTTACTAACTTTTTTTACCTGTGTAATGAAATTACATAGCAGCCTATGAATGAGTAAGCAGCTCTCAGATTTCATCAAAAATATCTTAATTTGTGTTCCGAAGATGAACGAAAGTCATTTTAAACATGTTAACAAAACTCAGATTTAAAATATATTTTAAAATGCCTTTGAGCGGGCAGATTATTATTTTTTTACTCAGAGTTTATATAAAAATGAAAATTCTGTCAATAATGACTCACCTTCATATTGTTCCAACCCCGTAAGACTTTCGTTCATCTTCGGAACACAATATATTTTTGATGAAATCTTAGAGTGGGCTCACTCCTCCATAGGCTGCTATGTAATTTCATCTTCCAGCCCAGAAAAGTTAGTAAAGACATTGTTAAAATAGTCCAAGTGACTACAGTGGCACATTTACATTACATTTACAACTGTAAATTTATTAAGCGACGAGAATACTTTTTGGACTTTTTTTACGATGTCTTTACTAACTTTTTTACCTTCGTAATGAAATTACATAGCAGCCTATGAATGAGTAAGCAGCTCTCAGATTTCATCAAAAATATCTTAATTTGTGTTCCGAAGATGAACGAAAGTCTTACAGAGTTTGAACAACATGAAGGTGAGTAAAACCTGACAGAATTTTCATTTTTGGGTTAACTAATTGCATGATCAATTGAACCTTTGTGCATTTAAAGTGGTGACACTGATATAGTTATCTTTATCATTATTGCTGTAAATGTTCAGTGTTCAAAATAATGTTACAAGTGACTTTGTGTGCATTGTGAGCTAAGTTGATTGTAGCGAACATTGGTGCCAATGGATCTACGATCTACTTAGGCTCATAATGCTTTTGAGGAATGCAGCCTTATCAGTCATTTTTGCTACCATGTTCGCAATGGTCGCGATAATAATGAAACAATCTTTCTTAGGTTCACCTTTGTTGACTTTAGCTATGGATGCTTTGCCATTGCTTGTTTTATTGCTTGTTTTATATGAAGTATATTTACTGTATATATATATATATATATATATATATATAGATGCATGTTAACCAATTATATTACACCCAATTCACAAAACAATGAACTTTTAAAATAGAATCTTATGACTACTTAAACATGTTAACAAAACTCAGATTTAAAATATATTTTAAAATGCCTTTGAGCGGGCAGATTATAGTTTATAGTAGATTAGAGTTTATACCCTAGCATGTATACCCAAGTATTTCATCTGATGATTACCGCACAACTGAAACAGTTAAAATCAGCTACAGTAGTGCATGTACAGAATTACAATTGGACATAAAGGCAAAATGATTGGAGTTGCTCTGCAGTGGTCTTTGATGATAATTGTAGATGCTATCAAATGAAATTTAGGGTAGATTATTTATTTCAATTTCTGTGTGGTTGGTGCTTAGTGTTCTGATTGAAAAGAAGGCACCACACTGTTTCTCTTTGATGGATGGTCTTACATTCTGATGTCATACATCAGAAGAACATGTTCTGCTTGGAGCCGATGATGCTTAATGCGCAATGATGTCTATTTCTGGATTCTGGAGCAATCAAAAGCTCAATATACGGAGTTGAAAATATGAAAGAAAATACTTTTATTTGTATTATTCAAAGTGCTATGTCTAATGTCTGATTACAATTTAACTATATTTTTATCTGTCAATCCGACTCATGCATAGCACATATATTTTTACACTGGCATGGTGGGATGTGAATGGATAACGTCTACAGGTCTAAATGTGTGCACATCACAATTTCAGTCCCAAAAAGTAGAGCAGTCAAAAACTGAGGCCAAAATATCATTATTTCTGTCTGTGAGCTTTATTTAAAGAAGCCAAGCTAAAAGAGTGATCTGTTTTTGCCTTTTCAGAAATACTGAATTTGAGCATCGTCTCAAGTTGTTTCTGGAGGAGACTGGAGGAGATTTAGACAAGATTTATGCAAGTTTATACATATATTAGGTAATGTATTTGAAATGAATTGCAGTTTTTATATTTATTTTTTGTAGATATTATGGAGTTCATACAGTAGTGTGGAGTGTCAAAATACTTTGTGGGGCCACTGTTCACACACATGCATGTTTTTATTTTATTTTTATGTAGGCATGTATGCATGTCTGTATTTATTTATATTTAAGAACTGTTTGACTGACTAACACCTTACTCAGAGTTTTAAGAATATTTTATTGTTCTGTTTAACATTTTTATTTGTCAGTCAACCAATCTTGTATTCAAATAGTACAACCTGCAAATGTTCCATTGGTGTATCCAACATCTATCATAGGTCTGGCCTTTGGATCTCAGAAGTTTTTCTGAGGATATGTCACCAATTTTTAAAGGAATACATTTATTTGAAAACGAATGGCAGGTAATATCCAGCGTGTTGTGTGTTTTACACTACAATTCAGGAAATTAGAATTTTTTCCAATAAACTGTTTTCGGGAATGGTAATGTTACAGAAGAATGCATGAACAGAAATGTTAAAATACTGATTCTGCTCAGAGTGAACCGATTGATTCGATTGAAGGTCCCTCAGTGGATGGACCACATTGAAAACTGAAATGAACCCGGTTAAATCCTTAGAACATAGCACACAAGACTCCTGACAATGAAAATAAACCAGACAAAATCGTAATCCTCTGAGATGTGATACAGTTATACAAAGAAGAAAACTGTCAGATAGCATACTATATTAAAACAGTGTGTACAATGATATGATCATTTGTCAACAACCACAACAATGACCACTAAAGTGATCTCATTTGATCAAAGGAATCCTTACTAAGCAAGTGAGATGACTCAATGATTTAACACTTCTGTAAAAAAGCAATAAAACAGATGGACTACTAGAACAGAGGGCACTGATTCAAAAAATCTTGTTGTGAGAGACAAGTAGTAGTATTGTCTCAGTCAGTGAATCTGTGAACTGCTCTTTAATGGAGTTCACGAGGATAACAAGACAATTTATCTCCCACACCCTTTTACCCTTAAGACAGCAAGCTCGGATCAGGTTATCAAGGGAAAAAATAACTTTTCTCACAGCACCACTATAGAGATGATTTCTCTCGTGCTCTCAATGTACTACAACCCATCAGGGCCCTTTCAGCCTCAGGAGGGAAATAAGAGTAAAAAGGCTTGTAAACTGTGACACTGCACGTACACTGTTCTAGATTAATGGATGGAAATATACAATACAGGGCTTAAAGTATTCTGGCACCATGCTGGATCTCCAGCCATTAGGAAAAATATATAAATACATTTGTGAACTTGCATGTGGTTTAATATTTTCGTGTCAATGGGCTCTATGCATGGCGTTATTTCCGTTGAAGGATTAAGGATGCTCGATAACTTCCGCCGATCATAGAGTCCAATGCAATACCGAGAATTTATATTGAATTTTATACTCCATGGTTATACTAATGAAACGTTAGTCACAAAAACAGATAAAACAGACACCCCTCGTTGTGTTTATGCTTCTTTTTAAAATTATATTAAATAAACATAACTATATATAAAATTACATCTAAAAGTATGTACGTTTCGTTTGAAAGACGGGAGGACAGTAAATATTGGAGACTCTGCCATAATCCCGTTTTCTCCGGTTTTCCTCCGCTTTACTCTACACAACCAGAAATGGACGAGCATCCTTACGTCAAATGCGGAACTTATGCGTGCATATAGCCCATTGATTTCACCTAACAATCATATGAGAGGAACGCAGCTCTAACTAATGTTACAAGCCTATCAGAAGCAGAGAAGGGTCCTGGCAACATAGTGTGGTTGAGGTCCTTACGTCATGTTAGTGTTGTCGGTGAAAGCATGGAGCGCAAGTTCATGAAGCCTGGGGATGATGTCTTACCCATAGATAAAGGACTTAAAGGGTTAGTTCACCCAAAAATGAAAATTAAGTCATTAATTACTCACCCCCCTGCTGTTCCAACCCCGTAAGACCTTCGTTCATCTTCGGAACACAAATAAAGATATTTTTGATTGAATCTGAGAGCTGGATCAGTCCTATGGACTGCCTAAGGGACTGGCTCTTGACAGCCCATAAAGTCATTAAAGAAAAGGTTTAAATATTCCATGTGCCTACAGCGGCTCAATTATAAGTTTATCAAGCGACGAGACTACTTTTTGTGCGAAAAAAAACATAAATAACGACTTTATTCCACTATTCCTTCCTTATGAGCGCATGCGCGAGAACAGAGACGTGGACGTTCTCATTCGTCTACTTCTTGTTACCGGCTGCTCACCGCTTAGGAGTTTTACCGCCCCCTACCGTATAAGATGATGTGCTGATATAGCTGGAAGCGCAAAACTTTCTGTTTACAAGCAGAGGAAGATGCGCGCTGTACATACGCTTTTCGGTTTGCGTATTTTCCGCACTATAAGGTGCACTTAAAAGCCTTTAATCTTCTCAAAAAACGACAGTGTTCCTTATAATCCGGAGCGCCTTATATATGGATCATCATTTTATACGGTAGGGGGCGGTAAAACTCCTAAGCGGTGAGCAGCCGGTAACAAGAAGTAGATGAATGAGAACGTCCTCGTCTCAGTTCTCGCGCATGCGCCCATAAGGAAGTAATGGAATAGTGGAATAAAGTCGTTATTTATGTTTTTTTCGGACAAAAGTAGTCTCGTCGCTTGATAAACTTATAATTGAGCCGCTGTAGGCACATGGAATATTTAAACCTTTTCTTTAATGACTTTATGGGCCGTCAAGAGCCAGTCCCTTAGGCAGACTATATAGGACTGATCCAGCCCTCAGATTCAATCAAAAATATCTTTATTTGTGTTCCGAAGATGAACGAAGGTCTTACGGGGTTGGGACAGCATGGGGGTGAGTAATTAATGACTTAATTTTCATTTTTGGGTGAACTAACCCTTTAAAAATAAATGCCACTTATATGGATAGAAGGTAGGGATGACAAGCCTTTTGGCAGTTGGAGCCAGAAACTGAGAGAGCCTTGTGCTTGTTTCTGCATGTTTTGCTTAAGGAAGCTACTATATGCCAGCAGCGATAACAAAGTTCTTGCTCTTCATGAGTTAGACCCCGGTCATAGAGCCGCTGCCCGTGCACTCAAACTTACCACGACGTTGCATGGAGCAACTGTTACAGCTGATACACCTTTCTATGACTGACCGCGTCTACGACTTAAAAATACATGTGTGCACATTTATTGCGGAACATGACTTGTCATCCACAATTTCGCAGCCACTGGTGGCCTTAACTATCCTATCGGTTTCAAATTAACATGCGAGTTACATGAACACTCATGGCATCACACTACAGTTCAAAAAATGTTTGTCTTAGAAGATAAAAAAAGGAATGTTCTCCCTCGATATTGATTGATTAATTATTTACATATTTCAGTTACAATTTGAACATACAGCCGAGCCGTAATACTTGAAAATAAATGGTGCCATTGAAGATAAGTCCGTCTGTGCACTTTCTCTTGGATGTGGTTAGCTAGTTCATCCAAAATACTCACCATTGAGTTGTGTCACACCCTTTGAATTTCATTAAATGGAGAAAACCAGGTTAACACTTTCCAAAATAAGTTTATTAGAGTTTATTCAAGTTTTTAACTGAGTCGAGGGGTAGGGCAAAGGGGTAGGGCTACCTAGCCCTCAAAACTGAGTTTTTTCAGAGGCACACTCCAAACGGAGGGCTTCGAGATAGTTCACAGAATGCATCGCAAATCACCGCCGAGATGGCTTCACAAACGGTTAAACATTTAAGATGACAGATGACACCACCATGCACTTTATTTACTCTTATAATAATACTATAGCCATTTAAATGTAAGAAATTGATAAATAAATTACCTTTCTGAATCAGAAAAGGCATACATTTTGAGGAAGGAATGTTATAATCATCATGTTTCCTCAAAGTTAAGAGCAGCTGCGCTGATTGTCAGTCATTGTCATGGAGAAATCCTGTAAAAACTATGTAACAGCAGAGCCATCGCCGACGACGGATGACGTATCGGGATCATGAAGGGTTGTTGCATTTCGTAGGGGAATATTTCAACCCCTTGGGCTTTGTAACTCTGTTTTAAGGGCCAAGTGGTACACTTTCTCCTTAGTCCAAGAGTTTTCTGTCCCTCCTTTGAAAATGTATGTATGGTATACTGTCCTTGTCCAGAAACGAAATAAAGACATCATCAAAGTAGTCCATGTGACATCAGTGGACATAGTTAAAATGTTTTTAAGCATCGAAAACTATGACTTTAACCCTCTGAGGACCAATGTGTAGGTATTGGGGTCCTTGAGATGAGACCGGCTTGCGAATCCACATCTGAATTCATTTAGGTTTTTGAATTTTGAATGATTCGTCATTAATATGATGAGAACACAAGATTCGGGCTATACTGTTGTGGTATCGTTGCAAATATGAACTCTGACCATTGACTATTCACATGCTCGTCCCTGGACAATGGAAACAAGTGGCTGAACTGTCTTTGCAATATAGAACACAGCGTCTTCTCGACATGATGCGATTCAGCTGAAGTATTTGAATGTGTTCTAGACGTCAGTTCAAGTCTGCGCGCGCAGTTGTTGGGAGCGGCAAATGTCCTATCTACGTCACGACGTAACAGCTAATGACTCGTTTCAAAAACAATTCATTTCATAGACTCAGAGTCGACTCTCCCTTTTGAAAGACAATAACTTTATATACGGTGCACTTTCAGATATAAATCTTTGAAGGATTTTTTCATTCCCATAGAGCTATATTCCACACTACATGAACAGTCAATTTCAAAAATCCATGATAGGTGCTCTTTAATATGTGCGAGGGAGAGAGAGAGAGCAACGCTTAGTTTTGAGACGGTGAAGCCTAAGCGAGAGAGCGCGCGCACGACCGGGGCTCTCTCTCTCTCTCTCTCCCTGCTTGTTCAGTTTAACATGCGCTCTGTCACAAGCGCAGCGGTTCATCACTACAGAGAGAGAGACAATTTTACTCACAGATCAAATAAGGCTTTGGCGGTACAAAAATTCACTTGGGACAGTTATGAAAAAATACAAAAGGGACAGTTGTGAGTTCAAGGTCTGTAGCCGACATACTATGGTTGATTCAGAGCAGGAGCATCGATAAGAGGAATCGTTAACGTTGAGGGCATCCAATATCGATGGATCGTAAAACTTAGAACCGGTTCTCGAGTGGAACCGGTTTTCAACTCCCATCCCTATTCTTGACTTTAAAATGTATCTTTTAAATTGACAAACATCATATGTGTAATTCAGGGCACAATTCAAACGAGATCAAAATATTTGTTTTCTCTCGCCATTGACTACCATACAAAATTTTTTCCGAAATAAGATCCCATGGTGGTCCACCGGAATGGGAAGGACGTAGGCTCTCTATTTAGTTCTAAGCAACACAGTTCAGTCAGAAAGGGAGGAAAAACCAAGGTGTAATCCATCAGCCGGAAGTTGAACCCTCGCTGGAGCCGCCATTGTGGCAGAACTTCATCTGCTGTTAGCATCCCATTGACTCCTATTCATTTTGGCGTCACTTTGACAGCAAATAACTTTACATCTGAGGTGTTTTTGTGAAAAATAGGCTAACGATTGCGTCATCATCACTACGCAACTTTCTTTCGCACAATAGAGACATTACTGTATATAGACAGGAGGAGAAGTTTGCAGGCAATCTTTTACTGTCTCGTAGGCAATTGGTGGGACATGGAGGCATTAAATCGAGGGAGAAGCCTTTTACTGTCTATGGGAGAAGCCTAGAGTTCATAAAAGCAACGGGACAAAATATTTCAACAATGTTTTGACTTGGCACAGCAGCTACTAGAAGATTTACAACTGTCAGACTGTCGTCACGCTCAGTTTGAGCCTGCACAGTCGCTCAGACATCAGACAGGAAGTGCAAAAATTGGGCTTCAGTCTTCTCCGTTGAAATCAATGGGTTTGCTCCGTCCATTTCTTTTACTGTCTATGGGAGAAAAACATATGCACAATACTACCGCTCTGTTCATTCCTTGATCCACAAAGCTCGGTCCTTATATGGGCATGGCTCACCAGTTCCTGCTCGCAATTGAGAGTGAGGAGTCACACGTGCCGATTTGGGCGGGGTCTGAGCCGGTCGGCCTTGATGGTAGGATACGCTATCAGTTGCCAGGGGCAACACTGTAAGAACTTCACAGAGGCGTGACTAAACATTCCAGAATTAGCTAATTGAGAGACAGCGCAGCTTAGTATTTGTTTGTGCTGATACGCCGCAGTTTTTTTTGGAAGATATGGAGAAGAATTAAGAGAAATGAAAGGGTTTCTATATCAGGAGAGACTAAATAACAATGCTAGCCAGCTTTATTTAGAGAAACTGCTTGTCAATAAACTGCTGCTCCTGACGAGCTGGATGGTGCCTTGCATGGCTGACACCGCCATTGCTGTATGAATGAGTGAGTTAGTGATGTTACGTTCGTGAACGAATCGTTCTTTTTGAACGAATCTTTTAGGTGAACGAATCATTCTCGTTCACGTTATCCATTGACTCATATTTCTCGTTCACTGAAATTCCCCCTTCTACCACTGCGCGCCGCTATTGCGCAGCTCAATGAACCGTGTAGCTCTGTGGCCCGTTTCATTTGTCAAAGACAAAGAGTGACTAAACCTCGAGCCAATAGCCTTCGAGTATGATACGGGACGGAGCATGTGATTTGTTGAATCTAGTGAACGAATACGCCCTTTATTGAGTGGCTTTGAGTTTGAACGTGTCCAATGAACTGTTACATACATCTCGTTCGTGAATGAAAGAACCAGTTGTTTGAACGTCAAGATAATAATGACGACGAAGTTAACAGTGCAAGCTGATGGTTTAATTTAATAAAATTAAGCTTAAAATTTTCGTTTTTACTAAAATCTACAAACTACATCAGGTAATCTGCTAACTTCAATATGAGTGGCACCACTAGCACTGGTGTTGTTTTGTGTGCATTTTGTATTATTTATTTTTATTATTGTTGTTTTATGTTTCAACGGTTTTATACTTTAAAAAATAAATATATATGTCATGTCATGTACTTTTGTTTGTTTAAAAACTGTAAAACATTTAAAAAAAAATAGAGTATTGATTATTTGCGTCACGTCATTCCAGCTCATTTGCGTCACGTGACTCACGTCAGCTAATAGCATTTCAGCTTGGGCTTAGAAGGCACCTGTAATTGGTTGGATCTACTCTGCTGAATGAGTCTGAACGAGAGAGAGATCTCCCGTTCGTGAACGAATTGAACGAACTGGTTGCTATACCCAGTTCGTGTACCAGGTCGGCCATTCTGTCAATCTAGTTCATCAATCAGCAGAAAGTGAATGCAAAGCGCAGGTATCCGTACTGTGAACGCGCAATTCATAACTTACATACAGAAAATAACTCCTCGTTTAACTCGTTATGACCAAACAAATAAAATGTTAACTAGCCTGCCTAGTATGCAAACAGATTAAAAAACACTTGTGATTTGGTCATCCGAAAAGAGTGTAATTTAAAAGATAAAAAGAGTGTTGAGACTTTGATCGCTTATTTAGACTTATTTTATCAATTTAATGAGTAGCCTAGGGCACAATTTTTAATAAAGTCAAATCAGTTTTTATTTTGTAACAAGTAAATACGTTGTTAACACATTTTGCCGCACCTGCTGCTGATGTATATGGAAAAAAAAACTGAACGAATCAGTGAACGAGTCTGAACGAATCATTTTGGTGAACGAACTAAAAATGAACGAGTCTCTGAAAAGAATCAAAATTTCCACCACTAGAGTGAGTGAATGTAAAGTCCTTTGGTGGCCATTGGGTCTGTGAAAGTGCTATATAAATGCAGTCCATTTAAACTGACAGCAGCAACAGCGAGCAGAAGCATGATTTCAAAAGGAAAACATTTCAGCACAGTTCACCTTTTATTTAACACAAACAAAATGAATACTCTGTTATTCAACTAGAGTTGTTTAATTTTTTATAGATATACCTGTACCGCAAAATGTTTTAAAAAGAATTTTTTTTAATGACGTATGACTCGCATTGACAGAGGAATGTCCGATCACTTAACATTGCACGGAAGGTGTCTGTATGTACTGCATGTATCTGATTCATATCAGATTTATCTCGTTCTAATTCTATTTTTTTCTTCTCTTCTTTTTAGGATTGCGCCAGCTGCTTCTCTCACGCAAGCAGTGTTGCGTCTGTCTCCTGGCCCCACCCGTTAAGGCGGGGCTAACTTCTCACTCATCTAATTGGACCAATCTTCATCTTATTAAATTAAATGACTTTTGTAAATGAGTTTTATGGTTTTAATTGATGTATTTTCCTATTTTCTCTCCACGGATATTATTACAATAAAATAACTGTTTTACATTCTTTTTTTTCCTTTTTCTTACATCAACAGGATTTCTTTAGTGACCTGGATTACACAGGCAAACAGGAACAGGAACCAAACAAAAGCATAATGAAATTAAAGGCTTGTTCGACTTCATGCAGCTTTGTGCAGACCGATCTTGTTGTCATTACAGACACTATTCTATATCACAATTAGAACAAATCTCAGTAGGTTATAGCAATACAGTTTGGATGTGTTCATGTAAAAATAACGTTTACTAATGTAGGAGCAAGAGTAGCCTGGTCAAAACCAGACCATTCTCAGTTTGTAACTGAGTTATGGTCTGGCAAAGCTTCATAGCCAAATCATTTCCAAAGGGGCGTCACCAACAGACGTAGCTCCACATAGCTCAAATGTCTCTGGGCGCAATTTGATAGACCTAAAACCAATCAGAGCGCTGAAGGAGATGATGTTTGCAGAGCGACGTTCGTCTATTTGAATCCACGAACAGACATTCTGATTAGCTACTTGGTCTACGTTTATTTAAAATTAACAGCAAAACAACTATAATTGAATGTGCTTTCCATTATGTAAATCACATAGTAAACGAAACCTTAACAAAAAAACTTTGCAATGAACTTTGCAATTTAGACACACAAACTGCGTGCCGGTATGGTGAGACCTTACTGTCTATGGGTGAGACATACATGCTCGGGCAGATTCTGCTTGAAGTCGTTCATCCTCGGACGCGGCGCCGCTGCAAAAAAAGCTGTGCACACAGCCAAGGGGAATGGGGTCGGTCTTGCGCACCGAACGTGTCATTTTTGCCCGCTCGTGCGGATGCACAGACCTCTCCCGAATCAAAATCAAATACAATTAAGTTAAATTTTTCACAAAGTGTGAGCTGAATAAAGAATGGAGTACACTTTATAATTAGTATGCATAGTATTGACTAAATGCTATTTGACAATACTGTACTATGCATTAATTATTACATCCGAATTTATTTTTAACATAGCTTTAGTAGCTAATGTACATATAGTCTGGTAATGTAACTGTAGTGAGGGGGGCGTAGTTTAATGAGGTCTGTAGCGGGAGAGCGGGGTGGAGCCAAGCGGTAAGTAAGTAGGTCGAGTGCAAAATGACGAACACCTGTTTCTGTTTGTAGTGATTGGCGTGGGGAGACCAGGTAAAAGCCGTTTGGTGCAAGATAACGTGAGAGAGAAGGACTGGGATCTCGTGTACACATGGGTTGAGTTTCTACAGCGAAATATTGCTTTATTGAATGTGCTATAGTTTTTCTATGGTGAAAGTGCTTGTGCGCAACTTTCCATCCCCATTACATTGAACCTTCAACTCTGTTACAGTAAAATTTGCGCTAACATCAGCCCTCAGGCTTTCTGGCCTTCTTTGGCTCTTTTTGTGCTCTCTCCCTCATGAATCAAATGGCCAACTGGTCAAAACAGACCTGTAACCTCAACATCCCAATTAAAGCCAGACAACACAATAAATTCGGCATCATGGTGTGCCGTGGTAATACATATGACCTTATTTGCAACATTAGGCGGCAGGGCCGGAGTGGGACCAGAAAATGTACCGGGAAATTTCGGCCCTCGTCACCGGCACGGTTTTAAATTTTGGACATTTTATGGTTAAATGCATCAATCTCGTGCTCTCTGAGAGGTCACAATTAAGAGCTTCAACCCATGACCTGCTCGTTGACCAAAGAAAAAGTATTAATTTGTACCGCAGGACAATAAAGAGGGCTCAAACATCTTTTTAGTTATGAGAGTCTCAGTCTGCATTACATTATCAATGGTGTTTTAGGATGCCAAACAATTATTATAATAATGTAATAATGATTTATAATTATTCCTATGAAATACTGTAAAATCCATTTAGCCTATAAATGTACTATGCAAATGAAAATGAGTATTTCAAAAGTATTTTTTAACCTACATTACACTATAATATAGGAACATTAAAATACTTTGTCCTAATTTCTTCACTTGCAAGAAATAAACCCTTGAGCTTTTATTTAGGAGAAAACACCAGACCATGGTCCATGATGATCGTGTGAGCAAAGTAATCACGCAGCACAAACTGGATGCTATTATAATGGAGCAACGCCATATCATGGTTTCAATTTTAGTTCGTTGGCAAAATGTAATGCTAGAGATCTTAATGTTAGGTTTTACATTTTACATCTTTACATATGTGTTAGGAAAAGGGAGAAGAAAGAGTTCGGCAAAAGGCGGATTCGAACTCGCGTTCAGCGCATCAAAAACTGCTTTCAAGCACTTCACGCCCTACACCACTGAAGCTGTTACAAGACACGCGTCTTTTTGCTGTAAAGACAGGCACTTAGTGCAAATATATGCTCCGTTATAGAAAATGTTAAAAAAAATATATATATTTTCTTCCCTTGGCTTGGGCCTCAAGTGCACATGGCGAACTTCCAATAAATACATTTTATCAGACCGGACCTCGCGGCCTTGAAACACCACCGGCCCACCGGGAAAACTCCCGACTCTCCCGATTGCCACTCCGCTACTGTTTGGCGGCCACTAAGAAATACCACAGAGACAAAGTCCTGCCCTCTAGTGAATTACAGACTGAAGGCCATTGCACACTGAGTCCGAAATTCGCATCCGAAATTTTCGCACGTAAAAAAAAAAATTCGACCTCACGTTATGTCAGTCACGCTTGCACACCGCCTCCGAAACTTTCGTCCGTCATAAAATTAATCGGATCGGGTTCGATTTTCTGCATTTTTCGCATCCAGAGCCAGCATTTTGAGAGGTCTTTTGACAGTTCAGGGCTGGGGGGAGCTTGTCCTCAAATCATTGCACATATGCGCCGTGCTTTCAGTTTCGGTTTTCAATTCGATCAAGTGTTTATGTTCTCTTTTCTATATTGGATTATGAAATGAATAAACCTCCCCTTTCAATTAGATTGAAATTTAGGATCGAATAAGGTGTGATCGAGCAGCCTATTCGATAACTAATGTATTATTTGGGCACAATATATACACAATAATAACAGCCTAGCTGTTCTGTCTGCCCGGCGCTTCCACCGGGCCGCGCGCGGGTGTGTGTCCATACCTGGTCCATACCAGACACACTGCCAGTCTCCGTTCAGAATCGATTGGTTCACGGAAATTGGTGGTCTTGTTTTTAATATGTGGCTCCAGAATCGCTAGCAAAGCATCCAACTGTCCCACTGACATTCTGAGGTAAATTTTGAATCGCTCAGGATAAATTCGCAACTCCTTGATAAGGAACTCGACTTCCTCTCGGCGCAATTTCAGGATTGGATGGAAGTAATATTTTCTCTTTCTTCTCTTTTTAATAAGAGAGAGGGCAAAAATCATCCTCACTGCTTGACGAATCCATTTGGTATTTTTGCGTTTTTTCCCGCAAAGGTTTAATAAATACGCAACGGACTCGGTGTGCAAGGTTTCTATGCGTGACGAATTTTTAGGCTGACGCACACGAAAATACGCATCCGAAAATTTCGTAATCAGTGTGCAATGGCCTTGAGACTCACCATGACAACAGTCTATGTATTGATGAGGCCTAGAAATCAAGTCCCCAAGTTTAAACCATTGGTCTCAGTATGGGCATGAGCCACATACATTCTTTGCATCTCGATTTAAAATGATGACTCATGCACAAGTTCTGCTTCTCAGCAGGGTAACTGATATGTCTTTGTTCAACTTTAGGACTTTTTATTCACAGTAATTTTGTGCATGGTATTGTGACACTAACGTCAGTGGTACTATCATAATTCATGCTAGCAAGGGTGCTTTATTCACCGCTGGTTGAGAATTGCTTGGTCTGAACACCAATTCAATTCTACCCAGGTTTTCATATAGTTTTATTTGGCTCAGAACTGCTTTACATCTACATGAGAATGGAGAAGGTGCTAACTATGGAAATTGTTCCCTCTTCATCAGAACCACCCCATCTCGTTCAAACACCAATGGCAATCCAAGCTCCCAACGAGAATGGACTTGAGATGAGCAGCATGTGATGAGATACATCTAAAGTCAATTTTGCATTGTCATCAGTGCCATAAAATGCTTTAGTCTCTCTTCAGGAGACCACTCTTCCTCTGTGCTTGTTCTGGTGTCTTCGCATGTCGGGCAAGGGAATAAGTAGGGAAGCTAAGACGCCATGGAAAGTCCAGTCCTACACCACAATATTCATCACTGAGTCACTATGCCCATCAGCTCGAGCTGAGGAACTTAAAGAAGCTTGCATCCCTTGGCTCTGCACCAGAAAGGGATTGCACCTGCTTGACCCTGCTGGATACACTTGGCACATCTGAATGTCTTGGTGCCTCATCACCACTGTCTCCAAATGCTGAGCGCACCTTTTCTCAAGAGACCTGCACCTTCACCCTGTGATTGCACTCTGGTGTCCTCGTGGGTTCAGGAAGGAAGCAGGCAATATGTCTATTCAATTTGTCCAAGTTCAGAAAATAGGTTAGAAACCAACTAAATAAACCTATTTCTAGTATCAAACAGACTCATGGAAGGCAGCAGTGAGATTAGCAAGGCTCGCTGCTGATCTAATGTTTAATCAAAGGGAATTGGGGACATCTATTTACTAACTCTTTCATGTAAAGACAATGAGTCCAATGATGTTTTGATCGCAAAGTAGGTGCATTTTACAGAAACATTCAACCCTTTTGAAAAACCCACTCAATGTAATGGGCCTGGAGATTAGAAGGATCTGTGATTCAGTTCCCCTTTTGTCTTTTCATATCTAAAGATATTATTTCAAACTCTTGCAGCTTCCGATGTTGAACAATAAATGGGTTTCCATCAATCAGACATGGGGGAATACTTGTACCACCAAATGTTCCAGGTTGAAAAGATCCTTATTTTTCATGACTTTCCAATTAATCAGAGCTAAGCCTAACACTAATCATCTCAAAGAGCAACATGGACTAACTAACAAAAGCCCAACACTGTGGCAATGTTTAAAACACTTTCTGATTCAGAGTGGCTTCACGCATCCTTCAGACAACCACTTTGTGTTCCTCAAAGCAGGAAGCTTGTGGCCCAGATGGTTCTACCCTCTTAAGATCCAGCTTCTTCAGAGTGAAGATTGGTGTTTGTCTGTGCTTGCACATCATGATGCTCTTCAATTAATTTACAGCTTGCTCTCAAATTTTAACTCAGGCAATTTCCTCTCTTTCTCTCTCACCCTGCTTTCTTTTTCTCACAGTTAAAGGTGTGAGGAACTCGTCCATGATTGCCGAAAGGCTAACCACAATCCCCCACTGCAGGAGAAAAGCTTCCTCCTACTTCTTATGACAGAACACAGCTCCACTTGCACTTCACACTTCATTACCCTCAGTAATACTTTGGCACAATGATGTATGGTACTATTCAAATTCATAAGAGTAGCTCTTGGCAGAACCGCCTTCCAAACTTTCAAAGTACTAGTATTAAAGTTCACAAACTTATATATATATATATATTTTTTTTTTTTTTTTTTTGTACATATCAGAATTACTTGACATACTTAATGAATGTGATATTTCAAGCTGCTCATTCCAACTGTGACAAATATTTCTCCAAGTTAGATAATAAATAAAGTGGCCCAGATCAGATTGGAAATTGCACATCAGACTGTTCCTGCTGTCACCCAGTTAACCAGATGTGAGGGGGGGAGGCTGATTTGGGCTTAATAGAGGCAGTGTGAACATGGCACATTATGTTAAATTTGCCTTTGTCCTGACAGGAAGATTCCATAGAAATGTGATAAATAGCATTTATAAAACTTTACACATTAGCGCTCATTTACAAAGACCTGACACAGGACTCGTAATTACTTTTTAATATCAAAGCGTGGGAGAGTTGAAGCAATTGTTCTGATGACTGAACATTATCATTGCTGGTCTTCTAATCATTCAAGCAGACAGCTCTGTACACAGGGGACACCTGTCAGTGGACCGAATTAGATTTGTTGCAACGGAAACTTGATTGAACTTATCGTCCCTTTCATTTTCGCTGTGGCTCGTAGCAGTTCAGGTTTATCATTTATTTCTGGTTTCAGTGAACTGACATTTATCTGAACAGCAAAATAAATGAAAAAAGTAAAGCTCACAAATCTGTATTTCCCTATATTTTTGCATACTTACAAATAAAGGACGATATTTTATACAAATAATGATATTTACATCATTATTTCAAGATATTTATTCAGTAGTTGGACTTTATGTAACTTCTCATAATACATAGTTTTGGATAATATTCTATCAAACTTTTAAAAATATTTATGCAACTTTTTACTCTCTGCTTGACCTGCCTCATAAATAACAGTGAATACATATTTTCCTACTTTTAAATTAGTGATGCTTTATCAGTTGAGATTTAGAGATGAACTTCACTGCAAGGGGTTGAAAAATAATTGTATTTATTTATTCATTACTTCCTGCAGATTCCCTCAAATAAATCAATTTGCCTTACTTCAATTTCCTACCCTGTTCAGAAGAGATCATCCAAAATCCTTGGGTCCCATTCGAGGTAACTCGCGCTGCGTTATATGACGACACTTTGGGGAACATACGCCTTATGTAAGCGTCTGAAGCATGTATAACACTAGTCCAATCTTGATGGGTGCTGCGTCATGTGACGTAGCAAACGCCGATGAAAGAGAGTAGGCTCTGCCCTTTAGCCAGGGTAAACTGTCCATCTACAGTATTTGGTGTTATTTATCACTTAGTCAGGAGATGCGAGTTGCTGCAACTGGCAGCTGGCAACTCGGATCGTGGGGATCACAGATGGACGTCTCTCAATAGCTTGTTTTCATATGATGTCACGTCACTGCGTTGCCATGGCGTGAAATGCAATTGGAGGGCAGGAAGTGAATTGCTGTATTTAGAAAGCACTATAACAAACTCAAAATGCCTATGTTTTGCGTTGTTTATCGTTACTTAAATCGATCAAACCACGAGGAGTTTTTGTCGAGTACCAAAAGTTTTTGTTCATAAGGGGGGGAATGCTAGAAATTGACAGAAAAACGGCTTGCAAACCTACTTCTGCAGTTGGGAGGAGCCGAATTGGAAAATGCCCGTGTGTGCAGTGATCACTTCGTCAAAAGTGAGTTAATACAACTTAAGTGGCTATGTTTGTGTAACGTGTAATGTTTCCGAACTTTGTAAAGTCAAAGTATGTCTGCAAGACGAGGTCGTTGCTGATATCTACCGCCTCGATGGCTGGAAAATCTTTCTGTTCAGTTGAAAAAGCCATCCTCTTCATAACGTAAGGATCACGTCCAACATATGTTTGATTTTTTGTTTATATCTTAATAGTGTTTATATCTGTAAAAGTGTGTAAAGTAGTACAGTACGTACTTTTCTCCATCTCGTCCATTGCGCTCTTCACTCCCTGCCCTCCGTCTGAATTTCGCGCGTCATCATAATCACGTGACTGAAACCCAGCTATTAAAAATACAATTTGCCAAGCTCCAGAGCCAGAGCCATCTTGCAAAGTGTGTTGCCGTCAACTGATGCTGTTCTTGCGCTCAAACAACAGGTCATAAACCTCCAGACTCAGATGACAAAGCTCAGAGTCCAAAAGAACCTAGGAAAAAAAAAAAAAAAAGTAATTAAATAAAAAATTAAACAAACACACAATTTCCCAGAGAGAACCATCCTACAGCTGACCACAAGCCACATCACAGGCTCATGGTTACTGTTTTCGAGGTAGTGAGGATGGTCATGTTTCCTCAATTTGCAAAAATGATCCAAGCCCATCCCAGGTAAACGATAAATAATAAGCAATAAGCTTATAGCAATAATAGCAGGTAAACGATAAATAATAAGCAATAAGCTTATAGCAATAATAGCAATAAGCTCTATGGAATAGACAAAATGGTCCAAGTACCTTGCTGTTCCATCTACGTGCATTATAGCTGCATACATTTTACGAGTAACCAAATTCGTATGAATTCGTACAAATGACCTATCCCTGAGCCAGCCCCTAAAGCTACCCATCATGTTGTTTTAGACAAATCTTACAAATTCGTACGAGTGAGGTTGTACGAATTAGCCACATTTTAATCACTCGTACAAATTTGTATGAATTGGTTGTGAGATAGCGTTGTATACTGTAGATGCTTTGACCTGCTTCCACAGCACTTGATCCCTAAGGGAATGTCTGGCAATTCCTCCAAGTGGTTAAAAATTATAATTTGTATTAATTAAATTGACTTTTAACATTAAAAAACAGACATGTTAAAAATCCAAAGTAAGTTTGATTATATTGGTAAGACTAAACTACAGGTGACTTTTTCCAATACCTCCCTTCATGTATTTACAGTAAACAATTATTTTCAGGAAACAAAATTTCTATAATATAACAAACATTGTTGTTGTTGTTGTTGTTTTTATCATGTTTCAAAGGTTTTTGTAAGTTTCTAATAACTAGAGTGACTTACTACAGGTGAAATTGTGCTAATAGCTCCTCGTTGTTATGGTAGCGTGGTACTGGAAGCACGAGGAGACGAGGAATAACAGGAAACAGGATCTTTAATAAATAAAACTCAGGAACCACAATATCACACTATAATATAAACGAGAACGGACCAGGAGTGCGGAGAACACTGGGTTTAAATACACAGAGAACAGACTAGGGGAACAAGGCACAGCTGGGGCAAAGTAACTAGACACAGGTGAAGGGACTGAACACAAATGAGGAGCGGGAAAACTGGAAACAGGACTGAACCAAATACACAAATAACACACATGTAACACTCGTATGCACAGTACACATTTTTTTAAATAAAAAAAAAAACATGACTGTAAATCAAAGTTTTTTTTTTTTTTTTTTTTCCAAAGCTTGTAGTAGGTTCCTAGTGACCAGACTGACTGACTGATTACAAAATTGTGCCAATACCTTCTTGTAATTTTGTAATTCACAGTTTTTCTCAGTTTTTTTATTATTATTATTATTATTTATTTGTATTTATCAAATTATATTATATTATAATATTTTATATGTTTTAACCAATTGGTGGAATTGCCAGATGCTCCCTTAGGGATCATGTGCTGTGGGAACGGGTCAAAGCATTGTAGAGTATAAATACAGCTAAAATTCATGTTGGTGATTTTGAAGAGTTATTTTATGTCTATATGTAATGGTTACACACTGTTAAAATTAATCATGGTATTTATATCTTAAGACTGCCGACTCTACGGCAAGGAAAACTAACTTTACCACACTCACTTTATTTTGTAATGTTGCGTCTTATTTCTTTTGTGTTGTACATTTTCCGTTGTGTTGTGGCTCATTTCGGTTGTGTTGTGACTTAATTTCATTGTGTTGTGCAAACTTATGTTTGCTTTATAAATTTTGTTGTGTTGTGCACTACTGGGCTACTGTTTATTTTAATGATAAACAGGAGTATTAAAAATATTAATAAAATGTAAATAAAACACTTAAAATATATAAAATATTAACATTTAAAACAATACTTTTGAAATAAGCAAAATCTTTCTACCAATCTTTTAAAAAACAATCAAAGAACTCAACATTTTCTCTACAATTTTTTTTTTACCCTGAATCCCTGCACTTGAACAAGGAACCCCTCTCCATTGTGAGCGTATGTTGCATTAGCATTTCTCTAATTAAAGTCGGCAAAGGTGGAGCTGACGATCAAAGACTGTTGGTTCTTGTTTCTGTGTTGTATTGCCTGCTCATTATCGTAACTTAAGACAGCCTCTGATTACAGCTATTTGTGTGCCTCCATCAATCTCAGGAAAGCCAATTTGCCTTTTCAATCCTGTGATGAGCAAAGTCAAATCTAAAGCAAAACTATAAAAAAAACACAATGCTTGGATTTTCAGCTGGACCATGTAATTGCCCCTTTACCCTTGTGAACATTACAGAGCTGTTTAACTATCAAAAAAACTGGAAAGGGCACAACACATTGTAATCATCATCTTGCCTCCCTGTCTTGGTTTTAAAAGGAGACTGGCTTCATGGACAAAACTGGCTTAAAAAAAACCCATAATAATAAGAAGTAATAAGAAAATACATGAAAAAGAAAAAATAAAGCACTAAGCTTTTGACTTTACAGAGGAAGCGTGGTAACATTACTGAAAAAAACATAAAAAAAAACCATAGCTTTGTCTTATTACTTTTGTAAAAAACTGACACAAGTGTGTTATATTGTAGTTCCCTTTCGTAGTCACTTCGAGTTACGTCAGAAGTGACGGAGATTGGGGGATTTCGCATAGAAAGCCAATCCTCTTCGAGTATTTAAACACGAGCCAATGGCATGCAATGCCTTGGGGCTGCGGAAATTTGCATAGCGTACTCCGCCCTACTCCGTGAGTATAAAAGGAGGAAGTGAACGCAACCGCAGTATGTTTTCGCTTCGGAGCCAAGAGAACCTCTTCACTCCTGAAAGCTATTACAAGACTCTTCGAGACGAGCGTCCTCTTCAGTGTTGGTGTGACGGCGGTACCCAGCGAGTTTCTGCATTGCCTGCGATCTGTGCAGTGGTCTGCCAGACTTTGCGCTTCTCCCTGGTCGCCTCAGCGCTGAAAGAGTGAATTTCCTCCTCTCTGTAAAAGAGCTACACGCGGCACGTCTTTTTAAAGACGGTTCGCCCGTGTTCTTCTGGATGCGGTCGATTTCTGTCGTCATCTGATGGTCGCGATCGCTGCTCTGTATGCCTGGGCATTCAGCATGCAGCAGCAGCGTTCGTGGATGACTCATGTTCCTGCTATGGGGACATGACCATCTCCACACTGAGGTTAAAAAAATATATATATATATAAAAGGATATATATATATATATTATATACAAAATATATATTTTTGTATAAAAAAAAAAAAAAAAAAAAAAAAATCTCACTAGAGTGAGAGCCCCGGTCCCCCTTACTCGATAGGCTTCCTTCACGAAAGGGGGCCCGCCGACCGGGGACCCGGCGAATTAACGGTGACGGTGTGGCATAAAGCCCCGACGATTTCTCGGGCCACACCTCCCGCCTCAGTGCGTGAGCCAGCGAGCGTTAGTTCGATTCAGTCGGCTGCCTCTTCAGTGGTACCGGCTGCTTCGAGCAGCGCTCCAGATGATGATGTGATGTCGATCGCAGCATCACTAGGTGGGCTACAGTCCTCGGGAGATGAGGATGCGGCTGCACTGCCCCCTTCGGGAGAGCCAGCGCTGCCCGCGTCGGATCCCGAGCTGACGGCATGCTGTCTCAAGCCGCTGGGAGTATTGGGTTAGAGTGGCATCCTCCATTCTCCCCCGATCTCTCACGGAGGGATAATTGGTTTTTGGACAAAGCTGCCGCCGCGAGGCCACGGCCAACTCCATTGCCTTTTTTTCCCGAGCTGCATGCGGAGTTATCGCGCTCTTGGGGGACTCCTCTGTCCACTCGAGAGCGCGATCTCTCCCCCGCCTTTCCCCCCTCGATGGGGGGGCCGCCCGTGGGTGCACTGGGATGCCCCCGCTGGAGCGTTCTGTTGCGATACAGCTGTGTCCACGGAGCGCCTCCTCCGTGGTCCTCCTAGGCACCCATCCAAAGCCTGTAGGTTCTCGTCTGCCATGGCGGCGCGTTCCTATAGAGCGGCGGGACGGGCGGCCTCCGCTTTGCATGCGATGAGCACTGTGCAAGCGCAGATGCTCAGAGATATGCTCGAGGGCGGGACTGGTCCAACGGCATTCGAAGATTTGCGGTCCGCCACTGACCTTGCTCTCCAAAAGGGCAACGAAAGTGGCCGCTCGCGCCGTTGGTCAGGTGATGGCCACTAGTGTGGTCCAGGAGCGTCAACCTGGCAGACACTCGGAGCGCTGAGCGGATTCGTCTGCTCGACGCCCTTCTCTCCCAGGTTGGCCTTTTTTGGCGGTGCAGTCGAGAACTCTTGCCCAGCAGTCTCCACTGCCCAGGAGCAGACGGAGGCAATCAAACATGTTCTGCCCCGACGACCAGCTGCTGCCTCCACCCAGTCGTCGGCACAGATGCCTCCCGCTGCTCGCCGCCGAGGACGCCGCCCCGCGGCTCCCCTGCCTCCCGCCCCGCCCCAGCAGCAGCCTTCATCCGGGCCACGGCGTGGAGGAGGCCGCCGGCAGGCGTCACAGCCCCCTCAGGCCGCACACCCCGCTAAACGCCAGGTAAGCGATGATCCTGATACGGGCTGCTCAGTGATGGAGTTGAGTTTTTCCCCAGGAGGCGGGAGCAGGCCCCCTCCTGCCCCCGGTGAAGGGCCGGGGGGAAAATCTTTCGTTTTCAGTTCCCGCTGCTCGCCCACGGGTGGGCAGCGCCCTGAGTTGGTTAAGAAAGACTTGACATCATCACTGAGCCCACAGACTGGAATGAGTGCGCTCGACGTTCCAGTGCGTCAGCCCACACATTCCTCTCTGTCTCTGAGGGTGCGGAAGGGTGCGAGTGTCGTCCCCGGGCTACGCCAATCCCTTCCCCCTCTGTCGCCAGACCCCCGGCGGAACGGACCCCCGTGGAACGCTCCGCTTTCCCTGGTCCCTTCCGTCGGGGAGCGGGCTTCGACGCATCCGAGCGGGGTCATCCCTGCACGCGTGCCAGTCGACCCGCCACGCTGCCCCTCCGGGGGGACGTCTGTGGTTCACATGACCCCGTTGGCTCACTTCCTGGAAGCCTGGCTAGTGCTTCCCGGGATATCCCGCTGGGTCATCAGAACGATCAGATTCGGCTACGCGATTCAGTTCGCACAGTCTCCTCCCCGCTTCAGGGGAGTTCGCTCCACGATAGTTGGTGGCAATGCCCCACTCCTGAGAGCGGAGATTGCGACCCTGCTGGCGAAGGGTGCAATCGAGACGGTCCCTCCAGCCGAGGTGGAGTCCGGGTTTTACAGCCCCTACTTCATTGTCCCCAAGAAGACCGGTGGGTCACGACCGATCCTGGACCTGCGCATTTTGAACCGTTCTCTCCATCGACTACCGTTCAAAATGCTCACGGCCAAACGCATTTTCGAATGTGTTCGGTATCAGGATTGGTTTGCAGCGATCGACCTGAAGGACGCGTACTTCCATGTGTCCATCTTACCTCGACACAGACCGTTTCTTCGGTTGGCCTTCGAGGGCCAGGCATATCAGTACGCCGTTCTCCCATTCGGGTTAGCTCTGTCCCCTCGCGTCTTCACGAAGATCGTCGAGGCAGCCCTTGTTCCCCTTCGCGAACACGGGGTTCGCATCCTGAATTATCTCGACGACTGGCTGATACTAGCACACTCTCGAGCTCAGCTTTGCGAACACAGAGACTTGGTGCTCCGGCACCTAGCCCGTTTGGGCCTTCGGGTCAACCGGGAAAAGAGCAGACTTTGCCCCGTGCAGAGGATCTCTTTTCTCGGCATGGAGATAGACTCGGTCGCCATGTCCGCGCAGCTCACGAACAAGCGCGCGCACTCACTGCTGACTTGTCTTCGACAGTTCGAGGGCAAGAGTGCGGTTCCACTGAAACCTTTCAGAGGCTCCTGGGGCATATGGCATCCGCGGCCGCGGCAACGCCGCTCGGTTTGCTTCATATGAGACCGCTTCAGCTGTGGCTTCGCGATCGAGTCCCGAGGTGGGCATGGCATCGCGGCTCGCCCCGAGTCCCAGTGACTCCGGCATGCCGGCGAACCTTCTTCCCGTGGTCGAACCTCAGCTTTTACGGACAGGGTCCCTATTCAGCGAGTTTCCAGACATCTCGTCGTCTCCACGGATGCATCTACCACGGGTTGGGGTGCCATGTGCAATGGGCTTGCAGCCGCCGGTTCCTGGACAGGAGCCCAGCGCCTCATGCACATCAATTGCCTTGAGCTGCTGGCAGTACGGCTCGCCCTGCACCGCTTCAGAGCGTTGCTCAAGGGCCAGCATGTGCTTGTCCGCTCAGGCAACACTACGGCTGTAGCGTACATCAACCACCAGGGGGGGTCTACGCTCGCGCCAGTAGTCGCAGCTCGCCCGCCACCTCTTGATATGGAGTCAGAAGCACCTGAGGTCCCTTCGTGCAGTTTACATTCCTGGAGACCGGAACTGGGCAGCCCACGAGCTGTCTCGGGTCCGTTCCATCTCCGGCGAATGGCGACTCCATCCCCAGTCGGTCCAGCTGATTTGGGACCAGTTCGGGGAGGCACAGATAGACCTGTTCGCCTCTCGGGACTCGTCCCACTGCGCCCAGTTTATTCTCTGACCCGCGGCTCGGCTCGGATGCGCTGGCGCACAGCTGGCCACGGGGCCCACGCAAGTGTGCGTTCCCCCAGTGAGCCTCCTTGCACGGGTGTTGTGCAAGATCTAGGAGGACGAGGAGCAGGTCTTGCTGGTAGCCCCCTACTGGCCCACCAAGACGTGGTTCTCCGAACTCATGCTCCTCGCGACAGCACCTCCTTGGCCTATCCCTCTGAGACCGGCTACTCTCTCAGAGACGGGGCACTCTGTGCACCCTCGTCCCGATCTTGGAAGCTGCACGTGTGGCTCCAGGACGGGACGAGGCAGGTTTGAGTTCGCTGCCACCTGCGGTGGTGGCAACCATCACTTCCGCAGGAGCGTCGTCCACGAGACACCTTATGCGTTGAAGTGGAACCTCTTCGTCAATTGGTGTTCTTCTCGCTGAGAAGACCCCCGGAGATGTTCGATCGGAGTCGTGCTTCCTTCCTGCAAGAGGGGTTGGAGCGTAGGCTGTCGCCCTCCACCCCTTGGATTTATGTCGCGGCCATTGCCGCGTCTCAGGATGCAGTGAAAGGTAAGTCTATGGGAAGCATGACCTGGTCATCAGGTTCCTGAGGGGAGCGAGGGGGCTAAATCCGCCTCCCTCCCCTCCTGCCCTCTGGGGACCTCTCAGTAGACCTGGGTGCTCTGCAGAGGCCTCCCCTGGAGCCTTTGCAGTCGGTAGAGTTTTGCCCTGTCCTATGTGACAGCACTCCTGATTGCATTGGTCTCCATCAGGAGAGTAAGGGACCTGCACGCACTCTCTGTTGACGAAGTGTGCCTGGAGTTCGGGCCGGCTTACTCTCACGTATTCCTGAGACCCCGGCCTGGATATATGCCCAAGGTTCCTACCACTCCCCTCCGGGACCTGGTGGTGAACCTGCAAGCGCTGCCCCTGGAGGAGGCAGACCCAGCCTTGGCACTGCTCTGTCCGGTACGTGCTCTCCGCACCTATGGCGACAGAACGCGGTGTTTCAGGACCTCAGACCAGCTCTTTGTCTGTCATGGGGGGAGCCAGAAGGGAAGGGCTCTCTCAAAGCAACGGCTGTCCCACTGGATAGTGGATGCCATTGCTTTGTCTTACCAGCAGCAAGGCCTTCCGTGCCCCCTTGGTGTGACGGCCCATTCCACTCGGAGTGTAGCCTCCTCTTGGGCTTAGCGCACGGCGCCTCGCTAACAGACATCTGCAGAGCTGCAGGCTGGGCGACACCCAACACCTTCGCCAGATTCTATAATCTGCGAATTGAGCCGGTATCCTCTCACGTACTCGTTTCGGCCAGTTCTGGATCCGCTCAGGTGTCTTCGCTTGCTCGCCACTCCACTCCCCGGACTGGATAAGTGCGATATTTCCTCAGTTCTTCCATTGAAGCCTTGAGTCCTCCAGCACCGACGATGCGGGCACCACTGCTGTGGCTCTGGATGCTGGCTAGGTGCCTCCATGCGTACGGTTCCCCCACGGTAACCGTCTCATGTGTATTATCCACTGTAAGCCTCTCTGAGCATGTGTCTTCCCTTGGCAAGCCATCTGCCACCCCTGGAGCTGAAATTAGTAGCCACCTGCGGTTGGTGCTCCAGTGATTCCATATGTGTTCCTATGTGGCCATATGTGTATTCGTAAGTCCTCCCTTCGGTAGGCAGCTGGTAGCATGTCCCCTTCGGGATATGTTTCCCAGTGTACCTTGGTAATCCTGGGTCTAAGTCGGATCCCCTAAGGAAAACAGGTAAGGCTCGGGGGTTCAGACTTTCGCAGGGCACTGGAAGACAGCCTGAAGTTGGCGTGATGGCACAGACCCCCAATCTCCGTCACTTCTGACGTAACTCGAAGTGACTACGAAAGGGAACGTCTCGGTTACGTATGTAACCCTCGTTCCCTGAGTAGGGAACGGAGACGTTACGTCTCCCTGCCACTTCTGCTGTATCGCTGGGTAGATGCCGAGTTCAGTCTTGGCTCCTCAGCGAAGACATACTGCGGTTGCGTTCACTTCCTCCTTTTATACTCACGGAGTAGGGCGGAGTACGCTATGCAAATTTCCGCAGCCCCAAGGCATTGCATGCCATTGGCTCGTGTTTAAATACTCGAAGAGGATTGGCTTTCTATGCGAAATCCCCCAATCTCCGTCACTTCTGACGTAACGTCTCCGTTCCCTACTCAGGGAACGAGGGTTACATACGTAACCGAGACGTTATGAATGAAATTAGTTCATACTAATCACAAAATAAAAAAGTAAAATACAATTGTACATCTGCCTAATTCTAGGCAGTTTATATGAATATATTATTTAAATAATAATAACTATATTTGTATTTATGATATATACTTTATTGTCCCCGAAGGGAAATTTGTTGTGGACACTGTCCATTCCGTAGCTTTACAAGACGGCAAAAAAGTATATTTATGAACATGAATAACACTGTATAATTTATTTTTAATGTTTAATGAAATTATATACTACTACTAATACCATTATTATTATTATCAATTAATTGACTGCCAAAGTCAATTAGGTTGTTTACATTGATAACATTATACATTATTATTTAAATATTTATTAAATAATAATTAATGGTAATGAATTACTATATAAATGGCATTACATTGCATTTATCTTTATTTAAACTTTAATAATAATAATAATAATAATAATAATAATTGCATTATTTAATTTTCAATGTGCCAATTTATATTATTTATTCAATAATTTAATTAATTAATTTTCAGTAAATAGTTATATTTATCATTAATTATCAGAAACATTCTTCAAAGTAATATATGCATTATTCTGTATTGTACTCTGCATTATCAAGCAATCTAGCAACTATGTTGACCTTTTGTAAAAAATACAGAACAGATGGATCATTCAATTCAATTTTTAAAGAGATATCTCTTGCACAATGTCTGTTTTACAATGACTTCTAAAGTGGCTCATCCAATTAGATTCATCATGTGGCGTTTTCTCAACTTGACAGTTTTAGTATTAAGCATATGAGAACAACAGACACATCATTAGATCATTACTAACTGTTTCTTGTCAGATTTTCAAAATCCTGTTGAACTTAATACTCATTCATCAAACCCATATTATTTTCAGAGACACAGTAGGTGTTCACCATATCAAGTCGCACAGTAATATAGAAACAAGACATACCGCAACCAAAGAACACCCTGATTAAAAATTCATTAATTGCACCACCCGTAGACACACTACCCACGAGAAGCCAGACAGAAGAGCAATGACTGGCGCTCTTCTCTCTAATGGATGATATGGGAGATGTTTGCAAATGAAAGTGCATGATCGCCCTTCGCCCTCCCAGCAAATATCATCGACCAGATACAACATAACTGATTGTGGCAGGGCTCAACCGAGGGCACATTTGATAATGGCTTTCATGCTATCATTTGTGCGAGAGAAATTGTTTTCTCAACCCTGGATCGGTGTTATGCAGATGAGCCCATTATCTACCCATTTGAGCTTATGTCTACCTGCCTGTTTGATGGAGTTGTCTACGACTGGCTCAGCAAAGATCCCCGCCTGGAGACCTTCTCTGGCTCCATATAGAGGTCGTTTTTGTTTATGGCAGCAGAATAAATAGGCTGATGAGATGAGTTTGTTGATGGATGGTATAGACGGAGGCTCGAATATCTTTGTGCCTAATGCATTGATTCTCTTCCACAGATTAGGATGTCAGGCACCAAGACTGGTTCCCCTTGTCTACCCTTAATGTAATCTAATATTGATCAGGTGATGTGGCAGTGCAAATATAACCTCTACATATTAATATATTTCTTTCCTCTCTTCAGCAATATCTCAAATAAAGGACGCATCCGCACGCATCAGGGCAGCGGCTCTTGTAAATAAGCAACTGTTGTTAGGATTCAGCCCCAGTTGCTGTATTGACCCACAAGGATCGCAGGCTTGCGGTCATGCTTCGAGTAATGATGTGATGAATTGGCTCTCCTAGGAGTTTAAGAGTGTAGCGATAGCAAGATGGTCCTTTAGTGGTCCCTTTGTGGAATATTGTTTGGAAGTGGAAAGAAAGTGAAAGTACATTTGGAACAAATAATAAGAAAAGACATCAGAATTCACTATTTGGATTTTAAGATACAATCCTTTGGAATGTATATCTTACCTGCACATAAGGCAATTCACCACAGGTGAAAAGGGTATCCACTTTAAGAAATAGATTTCACATAGTTGATTAATCACTTTACAATAAATAAAAGTCCAATAGAATAACTCTTTTCTAAAATATTATGTTTCAATAATAAAATACAACACTATCTTATTGCATATAAATATAATTAAATGCATGAAATGAAATTTCTTTTTCTCTTTTTATCTCTCCATAATTCAGAATATAGTGTCAGATACAGAGCCAGAAAAAATAATTATGTTTTAGAAATAAAATGTTGCAACCGTTAAAGGAACACGCCAACTTTTGGGGACTTTAGCTTATTCACCGTATCCCCCAGCGTCAGATTAGTCCATACATACCTTTTTCATCTCTGTGCGTGCTGTAACTCTGCCTGATGGTCTCCCCCGCAATGTCGGTTCTACTTTGAATTACACCCTGGGCAAGACCCCCTTCGAGCGTCTCCACGTCTTCGAACAACCCAGCAATAAAATCACATACCGTTCATTTGAAAAACACGGTTAATAGAATCCAGTTATTTTGCTAGATGAATCTAACTTTCAGGGAGGAACCATTAGCACATTGGTTACTGCCTTGAACTTTATACATGGCACACTTTTAGTTATGACTTGTAAAACAATACTTTGTCACAAAATGGAGTTTTTAAAAGTGAAAGGGACAGAGAGAGAGATGTAGTAACACAATACTTAGGCTATCTCTTAAATAACTGTTTTATACCTAAAATAGCTTTTGTGGGCCTATGTCACTCTTAAATTTCAGAGAAAAGGACAGAATCAGAGAATAGAAAATTGTACTTTGCATATTATAGGCTACTGTAAAAACATAATTAGAATTGTTTTTAGTTGATCATAATGAAAATTATTTTCATTTCGTGAATATAGTGACCAAAATGATCACATTCATACACAGAATCTTGTTCAAAAACCTAATACACAAAGAAATCAATTCACCAAGTTAATAACAGTAAAGATTTGTTTTAAAGGAGTGTATTTCTATGTTATCTATACTAACATGCACACGTTCAAATAAACTTTTGACAAAAAAGGTTTTATAAAAAAAATTAACCTCACATATTTCAGCATTTAAATCATCTTTATAAAATAATGAATCAATAAAGATACATTCATGACAATTATAATGCACAGTAGCTTATCTTTTAATATTAATAGTAATTAATAATAATGTAGCTCTGCTGAAAGATTTATTTACGGAAAAGAGTTTTAGGCACGGTTCGCCCGTGATCTCTGCTTTAATGTTACAACAAATTCACAACTTGTTTGACACAAACAATGACAACTTGACTGCTGTTAGAGAATGATTCCCAGATAATTAGCATAAGTTTTTCATGAGTGTCTGTAACATAGCCAACAATTTTACAGCCTGTTCACTGACAACACCTGCTCAGAACAAGTAGTCTACGCCTAGTCATTTTTTACTTATCACGCAATGACTTACATACAACATTATAAACATCTCTTTCTCCAAATAGGCTTAATAGTTGTATTAGCACTAAATAAATTAAAGTGTATTGCATAGTTGATGTAATAGTTCACTTTTAAAATCGTCCCATATTTTATAATTATATCCTGGCCATGGATGCATTAATAATTGCATATTTCTTTCAAAGATGTCAGGTAAAACCCAATCAAACATCCTCGATCCGCCCTAAGAGGAAAGCCCTCTAAGTTAGAGGAAAGCCAAGTTAGAGGATGCTGGCCCAGAGAAGGTGGGGAAAAGGGTAGGCCCATTAGATATAGTCCAAAAAGGCAACAAACACTTACAATAAACAACACCTGTCATAAGCACCGGGCTTGCGTTTCCACTGCCGGGCCAGTAGCCCCGCAGCGCTGTCATAAACCCCGCCCTTAACATGCCTTCCTGGATCGAACGTCATACAACCCCATCCATTTCATTATGAAGTTATGAAGTTCATTCAGGCAGGACACGCTAGCTTGCTAAAATCACACGACGATCGAGATGGAGAGGACTGAAGCGTCTGTTTGTTTGCTCTGTTTGGTATTTGCTTAAGATGGAGGTTCAGCGGCAACAACGGCGAAGCTTATGTTGGCTGCAAGGTGAAAGAGAGCGATCCAGTGTCGTGCGATTTGGTTGCAGCGAATGCAGAGTCGCCAGCAATGGATGGAAACGGTAAATATTTTATTTTATAGTATAGATCATTTGTATCTTGTAGTCGATGTGAGTATAAATTAAAATCATATTGCACAGAGTTGTTTTAAGAGCTTTTCACTAACTTTACTATCTGCTGAAAAGACGCAAATATTTTGCTAGCTTATCATATGCTATATTGCTATATTAATATAATTAAAGTTAGGTGTTAATGTTAAACTGTCTGTAATAAAGCTTCAGGAGAATGAGGATCCATTTGCAGTTTTATTATAATCGTCGTTGTACACTCAAGGTCAATCACCAGCAAACACAACAGTAGAGATAAGGCAACTCGTAATCCAGAAACAGGCATAAGATCAGGGCAGGCGGCAAACTCACATAAACCAGTCCAGTAGAGAATATAGTTCAGGGCAGGCAGCAAAGAATCAAGATGAGAATAAACAGTCCAAAGGTAATCCACGGGAAGACAAGACACAGGAAGCAACGCTCGGAGTTGATCACCAGGGTAGATACAAAACTTCGCAATGAGAGTGAGTCTGAGAGCACCTTAAATAGTCCACTAATGAAAATCAGGTGAGAGGTAATCAGTGCTGGGTATTTGGGAAATGTAGTTCAAATGGTTTTAATATTCAGGAGAGAGTTTCCTCTGGTGGTGAGCAGAAGGAACCGCGGGAGTCTCGTTTGTGACACTGTCATTGTATTATTCGTTTAATACATCTATTTATACCCGTGATTATGAATATATGCATTACATTTCGAATAATTAGGGAAGTGATGTTTACACTAGGCTTTGCAAGAAAGTAAAGTATGTAATGTATGTGTTAACATGATTGAAACATTAGCAATACATTTGTTACTGTATTTGTCTATCTTTGTTAACACTAGATTTTCAAAAAAAATCAGCTGTTGGTTTGTTAGTTTGTTCACAGTGCGTTAACTGATTGTAACAATCAAAACATTGGAGTGTAATGTATTAAAGGTAGTGTAGGTCAGAATTTTATAAAAACTTTTTTCCAAATTTGTTTAAACTTTCTATATATATAAATGCATAATTAAAATCTAAGTACTCTGAAAAAAAAGAGTATAAAAATCGAGTGACTCTAGACCGTTTAATCTGCACTAAACACAGCTCATTATTTCAAACCGGGACGAAACAACGGATTGGCTTAGGCGACTGTCACTCTCTCGCAACCATGGCAACCATTTTGCCACACAGGACCTGCCCACTTGTGCGTATCAGATCGTACCTGTTCGCATGCCCTTGTTTGAGCTTGAAGATGCAAAACTCGACTCAGGTCCTCTTGTCTAAAAAGTGCTTCTTGCCCTGCACTTCCACTACCCCGTCCTCAGCCTCTAATTCCTCGGACCCTAATAGCACGGCCTCTTGCACGACCTCCTCTGCTTCGCCCTCGACCACGGATCTGTCCTCGAGCTGACGATGCGCCGGTACTTGCTTTTTCTTATACTGTCTATGGGTAACTTACTTGTCTCGGGAGTGTAGTCCTCATCAGAATCAACAATGCTTTCATCAAGCAAACTCTTACATGCAGTCAGAACACCATATATGTTATGAATCTTACACGAAATTCATCTTCATCACAGTGTAAATGATGGCAATGGAAAAACTTGTATCATGCAACCTGTTTTTAGCTTTGCCTTACAGATAACTAGCTCGTTAGCGAATCAATAAATATTTATTGTAAACTTTACCAATATCAATATGCTAGCTTGATAGTGAGTAATAAAATACAACTTATTTGTTTATCTTCATAATGATAGATTTTTTTTATTTACATGTGTTTCTGACATGATGTCACTACATGTACTCCTTCCTCTCCTCTCCGCTGGTCTCAGGTAAATAAATCGTCTTCAGCTCAGCTGTCGGAGTCACGCGTTCATGTGTTTTGGGGGCGTGGCTTTGGGAGGAGCCCAGAAGGGAGGGGGTGAAGTGAATGGAAATAATGAGCTGTCTTTAAAACAGTCGTGAGAGGTCTACAGACACTCGATTTTTATACTTTCTTTTTCAGAGTACTTAGATTTTAATTATGCATTGATATATACAGAAAGTTTAAAGAAATTTGGGGAAAAAAAAGTTTTTTAAAAAAAAATTCTGACCTACACTACCTTTAATAAATGGGTTAGCAAATATTTATAAATGCTGTAGAAGTGCTTTCATTTATGTACATGCACAGATCTGTAACATAATTATGTAATTAATGTTTACACTTCACTCTTTAATTTTTCAGATGATGCATCACTACTACACCAATATCATGTGGACCAATGAGGTGTGGAGCTACGCTTGTCAGTGAACAAGTGACTGGTGGGAGAACACTGCTCAAAGATTCACAGATAAGCAGTGGCTGCGTGACTTCAGAATTTCCCGAGAAACATTCACATATTTCTATAACTCTAAAGCCTGCACTACAGCGACAAGATACAAATTATTGATTATGCATTCCCCTGGAGAAACGGGTAGCCATTGCATTGTATAAACTAGCATCAACAACAGAGTGGGCAGTAGCCAACCTGTTTGCTGTCAATCGGACTTCTGTTTTCCGCTGTGTGCATGACTTTTGTAAGGCTGCGATTGCAATACTTCGGCCCAAGTTCATCAAAACACCAGACCAGGTCGAACTATCTGAGATGGCAGTGCTATACAATGCACAACTTGTGCGAATTGTACATGGACAGATTTATACCAGAATGGTGTGATCGTGATAAAGATGCTGAACGTTCACTTTGCAATGGTGATGCAACAGTTGTTCATGCAGCAGCAATAATTGTAAGTTGCTGTTACAATGTGTTTGTTACAAATAAAATATTTGAAATGACGATTTGGCATAACCCTGTTTTGTGATTTGAATACAATTATTTATCCTAAATGGTACATGTTTACATCAGACTATATCAGAAAAATAGGCCTGCAAAAGTGTTTTAATAACAAAAATGTAACAATTTTCTCACTATTTTTAAATAAAATCAAACATACTTAGCATTACAGTTTTTTTTTTCTTTTTTTTTTTAAATGCAGTTGTAAGTATATGTCTGTGGAAACGTATTTAGATATGGTCACTTCTATTAATGGTACTTTAAAATGTTAAACTGCTTACACTGTTTACAGTATTACAGAATACAAAAGGTGCCCATCAGACAGCCGTTTAAATAATGTGCCCATCAGTATGCATAGTAGTCTATACTAATAAATGTCTTAGCCTTATTATCATTCTACTGACTAGGACCATATTTGCATTACAGAATACACAAGGTGCCTATCAGACAGCCGTTTAAATAATGTGTTCATCAGTATGCATAGAAGTCTATACGAATACCTGCAATAATGGCTTATCTGAGTCACAAAGTCGTTATATTTTAGTAAATTATCGTGTAGGTAAATTTTACAATAGGTTTTCATAACTAAACATTAGTTAAATACTTTGGTAACACTTTATTTGAAAAGGTGTGCATAAGACTGACATGACATGACACTGTCATAAACATGACATTACACCTGTCATGAACATGAAGGAGTCTTTATTAATGTTTATGACTGTTGTCATTAAGTGTCATTCGGTTAATTTATGACACTTTGCAAAGTTTACATTGTTTAAAATGTCTTTGTTATGACAACTTGACGTTAACAAAGACAGAAATGTCTTTATAATGACAACTTCACATTAACAAAGACAGAAATATCTTTGTTATGACAACTTGACATTAATCAAGAAACAATAACTAGTCCAACGTGTTCCCCTTTACTTGAAGTAAGGGGAAATATTAATGACACTGTTGTTAAAGCATGACAGTGTAATAACCCTTAATGACATCTTTATAACTAGTACAATGTGTTCCTTGAGGACAAGTAAAATATTTATGTCACAGTTATAATGGTGTCATGACAACCAAAATTAAAACCAACCATAACAAATGACAGGGTAATGTGATGTTAACACAAAGCTAAATAACTTCTTTAAATTTAAATTAATATATTTAAAATAGAGAAAATTTGTGTTGGTATATTTGAAATGCCTACTGTTAAAAAAGGGAATATATTTATAATACAATGAAGTATACTTTTTTTTTCACTAGGGTGTACCAATTGTTAGTGGGAAAAGCACAGCTGTTTCATTAATTTCCTTTAGAGGAAATGGTCAAATCTCTATCATCCTCTTCAGTGTTAAAAATATACTGGCAAAAGAACAAGATATGCTATTGTTCCACATATAAAAGAAAAACTGACTAGTGCAATGTTCTCTCTGCAGACAGGCTTTGAGTAATTATGATTAGCACCAGCTATCTGTGGCTCTCTATTTCTGACTTCCGTTTAACACTTGCCATTTTATTACCAGGATTCAGATATTTGGTTTTGTCAGTGTTTTTGAAACATTTAAGCACTCATAAAGCATATATCATACATTACTAATGCTGTCGCAATAACCCTTTTTATCTATGATGCTGGTTTTGCAAGATAAGTGCAATCAGCACTTTCGTCTATAGAAGGGTTCAAATATAGGACTTGAAACTCTAACTATTTTTAACTTAATTTTAATTTTTTTAAAAACAAAAACAAATGATCAGTGAAAGGAAGTGATTAACCATCAGAAAATGCTTAACCAGTAGAGATCATCAAACTAATATAACCATATTTTATGAGCGGTTTCATTTTCGTTTCAATGCATATGTGTGTAGAGAAACTTGGGGATATTCCTATTAGCTCAGATACAAGGAATATAATTTTAAGTAATCATGAAACATGATTGGTGAATCACCTCCAAATTATAAAATTACCTGTAAAGGGAAAAGTTGCCGACACAGTTTGTTTAGACAGCCAGGCACAATGAATTATGATCAGTTCTCCATCTGTCAGGATACAAAGCACACAGAGATGAGGTAAGTGGATATAACACAGCTTTATTCAATAGTGCAACATATCATGGTGAGTATCAGGAACGATAATTCGTGAGGAAACACAGGATGCAGGATCCACAATAAGTGAGTTCAAACACTCCAGATAATTCTATAACAATGCATTCTGGGATATAAATACTGGTCTTTTCTCTTACAGTTTTTGGCATTGGTTCAACGGGCGGCAAGCAGATTTAGTGGAACACTGGAGTTCGCTGGATGTCAGTTAACAAATGGATACTGACAAATATTCCTGCAGGTCACAGATCAAGAAGCCAGAGGTTAGTCAGTCACAGGTGAGTATACTTAAATGTTCAGAAGTTTTACAGGTATCTCAAGCAGTCAGACACAGAAGATAAGGTAAGTTCCTATTAGAGGCTTGACAAAGAACTGGGGTTTTGCAGTGTGTTTTATGTGTTGGTGGAATGAGGTTGATTAATGTGGACAGGTGTGAGTAATCAGAATTCTGGGGATAGTGATTGTTGTGTGGTGAGGGATGCTGAATCTGGTTGGTTCCTGACATTACCCCTCCCTCCAGAGTCCCCCGACGTCGTGGAGGTCTACCTCTGGGTCGTGGTGCAGGTTTGTCAGGATATTGAGCATGGAATTCAAGGAGTAGATTGGGATCAAGGATATCGTTCCAAGGTATCCAACACCTTTCTTCTGGTCCATACCCCTCCCAATAAATCAGGTAGTCTAGTAGAACACCTCGACGTCGAGAGTCCAATATTTCCTTCACAGAATAGATGGACTCCGGTTCAATAGATGGTATTGGGGAATTATCCTCAGGAACCGGTTCTGTTGAGGAGACGGGTACAGGTGGGTGATGTGGTTTCAGGAGGGAGACATGAAACGTGGGATGGATCCGATACTAAGCAGGGAGACGAAGTTGATAGGTGACTGGGTTGATTTGTCTGACGATGGCGAATGGTCTTATGTACTTAGGGTTGAGTTTGCAGCAAGGTTGACGAAGGTGGATGTCTTTCGTAGAAAGCTAGACCAATTGTCCGGGTTGGTAGTTAGGAGTTTGACAGCGGCGAGCATCTGCGAAATGTTGCTGGCGATTTGCTGCTTACTAAAGATGATGGTGGGTCTGATTCCAGACACTTTCGCTTTCTCTAAACCATTCATTAATCGCAGGTACTTCAGATGCTTTACTGGACAAGGGGAACAAAGAAAATATTTAAATATTGTGTGGAAATTAAACAAAACTAACAACTTCATTGGACTATTCCATTTCTTCCTTCTGGGCCTGAGACGAGAGTTCAAGAGATTTCCACGACGCATATGGGAGAATTGTGCAAGAAGTAGTAGAATAAGAACACAGTTATTGCTCATGCGTCGTGGAAATCTCTTGAACTCTCGTCTCAGGCCCAGAAAATGCAGCTATGTGGGGGAAAAAAACAGCAAAACAGGCTGTAAAACAGCAAAACAGGCCGCCGGCGCGTTTGCTGACCTCAGAGGGTTAAATGTCGTCTTCCACTCATCCCCCCTTCTTATCCGGACCAAATGGTAAGCGTTACGCAGATCCAGTTTCGTGAAAATAGACGCTCCCTGCAACCACTCGAAAGCTGAAGACATCAAAGGATAGGTATTCTTTACCGTGATGTTATTCAGCCCCCGATAGTCAATACACGGTCGCAGAGAGCCATCTTTCTTTCCCACGAAAAAAATCCTACGCCCCTGGGATAAAGAAGGATGGATGGTCCCGGCTGTCAGAGAATCAGAAATATATTTCTCCATGACCTCCCTCTCAGGTACAGAGAGCGAGTATAATTTGCCCTTAGGCGGAGACGTACCTGGCATTAAATCTTTAGCACAGTCAGGGGATGATGTGGAGGGAGAGAAGCAGCCCGAGACTTACTGAACACCTCCTTCGGGTCGAGATACTCCAGTGGCATGTTAGACAGATCCACTGACTCCTCCTGCAACATAGAACAAGAAACAGACGGACATGCAGACACAAGACAAGAGGCATAACAATGATTACTACAAGCCGACACTGAACTCTGACCCCATTTGGTCTTGGGTTGATGCCGTACTAGCCACGGATGACCCAAAACCACGGGTGCAAAGGGAGAGTTGGTGAGTAGAAACGAAGTTCTCTCGGTGTGATTACCAGAGGTAATGAAAGTCTGAACACAGGTCGACTTGGTGATGCCTATGAGTACCTGTCTGTTCAGGGCGTTGACAGTGATGCGATGAGACGACTCAATGCCTGTGAAGAGAAGACTCAATGCCTGTGAAGAGACGACTCAACGCCGGCGATATGTTATGCCCTAAATTATTACATGATTAACTAAATGTATTTTTTTCCATGTACATTTCTGAAATGCACTTTCTGTAAAGCTGCTTTGAAACAAGTTGTATTGTGAAAAGCGATATACAAATAAATTTGAATTGATGCGGTGGTGGAGTGTGGTGATGGGAATCTGGAGATGTTTCGCCAGAGAATAGTCTATTAGGTTGCCTTCCGCTCCAGAATCCACCAAGGCCTGGCAGGTGTGGGCCTGGTCTGCCCTTTGCAGTCTTACCGGGAGGAGAGGATCCACTGATGAGAATTTAGTACCTGAAAGTCCGACCAACAGTAACCTCCGTTCTACTGTCGGGCTTGATCTTTTACTGGACAGTTGACGAGAAAGTGTCCAGGTGTGCCACAGTAGATGCATAGTCCTCTAGCTCTCCGACATTCCTTCTCCTCCTGGAGAAGCCATGCTCAACCAACCTGCATGGGTTCTTGATCGAATGAGGGGCCAACCGTGTTCCCTCCTCTGGCGCTGGCGAATTCTGGAAACTGCGGAACCAAAACCTGGGGTGAACGATTCCCTCCTTGTTGAAGATGCGCATCCACACGTAACACCAACCTAATAAGTTAATCAAGACTCCTTGGTAACTCCAGGATGTAAATCTCTCTTTGAACATGGTCAGCCAACTCATCCTGGAAAACGTCCCACTGCGCCTCCTTGTTCCAGTGGCACTCGGTCGCCAGGGTCCGGAACTCAATGGAATAGTCCGAGCCGGTGTTGTTGTTTTGACGGAGCTCAGTGAGTCTCATCTCATCTGCTCGTGCCTGGAACAAGGAACAGCAGTGATGTTGATTCTCCCACACCGGTTCACCCGCATATGTCTCAGGGGTAGGAATGCGCAGCTCGTGCTGATTGAAGTTTGGAGGTAAGGGGAACGGTCGGTGGGGGTGGCGCAGTGGATGATCTCAATTGTTGTAACTGAGTGGTGAGCTCGAACACCTACGTTATCAGTGCTTTCACGGCACAACCAGTCGGCGTCGCTTGTTCCTCTTGACAATCTATACGTGCAGCATTGCTGGTGAGAAAATCCTGTAGCTCCGCTGCTCTTGCTGAATCCATAATTGGCCAGATCGTTTTGTCAGTCAGGGCCAGAAATAACAAAGGAATTCAATCGCAAGGAACAGCAGTTTATTTACAATAAGAGAAGTAACAGGTGCAGAATCGAATCAGCCTCTGGTGGGATACTGGCAACGCAGGGACGCAAATGGGCAGACTATGTACTTCCGCTCAACTTTCATTTTCCTTCAGTACTACGTCTAGGTTTGTGTATTCTTTGGTTTTATCAGGACAATTTTTTACCGCCCCAATCAGCGAACGGAGGGAGTGGCTGAGAACGATGACTTTGATGTTGTGCGCTAGTTTGAGTCGTCATACGACCAAAGGTTAGCCATTGGTTATGGCAGATCCAGAGTGGCTCAGGGCAGATCCAATAATTTTAAACTTCAACAGAGTACCCGCCTACAAGGAAGATAACACGTGTCAATGGAGCGAGGCCAGACTCTTTGTAAAGTGGGACCAGGCTAACATAATATAGGTTTTCCACGAACAATACATAATGTCTTGTTTGTGGAAAGCCTATATTATGTAGTCTCTTTGTTTTTTTCATCATTTTTTTTCTTTTTTTATAATCTAGTACATTCAGATTTGTTTTTAAAGCATCCATCTTTCACCTTGAGCTGATGAAAACATCCCCACTCCAGTGGCACTGATATATGACTGAGCAGTAGATAATTAACTGCATGTTTCTTGGGGTCTGTTCATTATTTCTGTCCTCATCCCCTCTGGGAAAAATGTTCATACATCACATATGCATGACAGATAACAGTCAGTGTTGAATTACTTTAAAGAGAGATAAGACAATATTCCCAACTCAATCTAGAGGTCAGAATTACTTATTGTAAAGATCAGGAAATTCAGACCACCCTTGAGAAGTCAAAAGATTGGGACATACATGACAGGAAGTCTTTGTTGTCATTTTGTGCTATAATTAACAAAGCATTTTTGATGTCTGCTAATGTTCATTTTAATCAGTTCCCTGTGAGAGGTGTCAATCATGTATGGAATAAACATGTTTACTTTGATGATATAGCCAAGCTTTCCAAAAAGATATACCACAGCGTTCAACTTTCCTCTCGAAACATAACTGAGGTGTTTTGAAAAAAAAATTGCAAACCTATTTGAATTTTTGGCATCAGTAAGTTCTAGGGTCACTGCATAGCAAGTAGATAGTGGTAAGAGGTTAGCTGGAGGCAGTGATGAAAATGGTGCATTGATTTCCTTTTGCTGGGAAAATGTTAGTAGATGTAAATAGTACCACTTATGCCCAGACAACCCATCTGAAAAATCTAGCATTGCATAGGAGTCCATGCTGGTCCCGGCTGCTTTCTGGTCAGCGCTGGTAGTGCTTGTTAGTGCTGGTAAATTACTGGTCCAGGCTGGTTTATGTATGTATGCTGGTCTAGCTGGTGCACCAGCATATTCATGCTGTTCTCAAACAAAACGCAGCTGGTGGAGCTAATTCATGGTCTTGAGGGATTGATTGTGAGTAGGCCAGCTTTCTGGATGCAAGCAGTGTTTTTGCTTGCATTTTTTTATATATTTAACACATTATTGATGTAAAGGGAAAAAAAAGTTTAAAACACGATTTACTGAATTATATGACTATAACTTTGTGATTTATTTTGCTCCCTCTGCTGAAGTAGAACTGAAAATCTTAATTGTTTTAATTATGATTACATTATTATTCATTGTCGCTGGTAATCTGTTAAAACGTTTCGAAGCATTTCAAAGCAAAGGAATTGTCAAAGTCTCTGGTGTCAAAAAATATATACACAAATCCGTTAAAAAAGAGCTTGTATTCATTGTAAAACAAAAACATTTAGAGATATAAAAAAAATCAAGAAAATGCCCAAGAAAAGCATAATCATAAGCAGTTTGTTCAATAAAAGATTATGAGAAAGAGCTCTTTCAAAGGGACAGTTAAAGGAGTAGTTCACTTTAAAAAAAACAAAAACTTTTGCTCATAATTTACTCACCCCATGTCATCCAAGATATCAATGTCTTTCTTTCTTCAGTCGAAAAGAAATTAAGGTTTTTGATGAAAACATTCCATGATTTTCTCCATATAATGGACTTCATTGGGAAGCAAACGGTTCAAGGCCCAAATGAGAGTTTCAGTGCAGCTTCAAAGGGCTTTAAATGACACCAGTCGATGAAGAAGGGTCTTATCTAGCAAAAGGTTTGGTCATTTAAAAAATAAATAAGTTTAAGTTTAAACCTTGCTCTGTTCTGTAATGAGCGTTCGTGACTCTCCTGTTCAAACTCGTTCATCAAAATGAACAAATCTTTTTTCGAGTCATGACTCGAAGGGTACTAGATAAGACCCTTATTCATTGTCTGGTGTCGTTTAAAGCCCTTTGAAGCTGCACTGTAACTCTCATTTGGACCTTGAACCGTTTGGTTCCCAATGAAGTCCATTAAATGAAGAAAATCTTGCCAAACTGTTTTGTAATAAGTGAATATGGTAATGCAATTTTGGGAGTTATTTACAGTAATTATGCTCAGGTGAGATATTGATTTTATTTGCAGTTAATTTCAGGCTCTGTGACTGTGAGTCAGCTGTAGTTGTGCTGTCAGTTTATCTCTTTTTTCTGCAGTGATTCTGCTTGTTAACTGCGGGTGTCATCACAAAGGCTCAATCATCACTTGTAGAGTGAATCTTTATTTCACTTACTGCAACACTGCTACAGTGAGCAGTGTTTGGGTTTTACTGCGTATATTAAACATAACTAGCAGCATGCATTTTTCTTTATTAAATAATTTATTACAATTATTTTGGACTTTAATAACAAACACACACTAGAAAACCTTATATGTAACACACAAGCAAGTTTGCTGACATCATCCTCAGAAGACAACACTGTAGCAACCACCATCCCATGAATCAAGCAAACCAGCAATCAGCATCCTTTACTGGTCCCAGCGTGGAACACACACCTTATGCTGGATTTTCAATGCTAAAAAAACAAACAGAAAAAAAAAAAACAATAGGTATATTTATCGATTGACAATTTGGTAGGTATCCATGATTCAAGGGAGTGCAAGATTGTCCCACTAAGAAATTATAGTAGTTATGTAATTCAAATTTAAATGATGTAACCTTAAAAGCTCAAGGTCAACTTTATTAGCTGGAGACCACTAAACCTTACACTAAAATTAAATATCATTCTCAATTTTTTTTAAAAAAAGTTTCAGTTCACTGCAGTTCAATTCAGTTCACTGCAGTGACAACATATTCTCTAAACATAAATCATATATTTATTGATTGCTGAGGAATCATTTGTTTACCATTTATGGGAATATTACTGTGTATTAGTGTGCTTCATTCTCATTTGTTTCCAGTTGACATTCATCTTAGTTAAAAGTAAAATAAATGCACAATTAATTGCATATATTTTCTAGAGAAATTAATAGGCTACTTATTCATTCATTATGAGGCACAGTTTGATTTTTGCATAAAATAATTTCTCTTCACAGTATGTAAACACAGCTAGGATCAATATAATAATCTTATTTAAATGTTGAGAAAAAGCAAACAAAAATGATTTTTTTTTTATATATAAAAACAGAAATGCAGCACATTTGTCATGGAAACACACTCAATGGCAGGAGGTGAGTTTCAAATGTAAATGGTTTATTGACATGGTAAATGAGGGCAGAGGCAGAGAATAAACAGCCAGAGTGATGGAAGATTGAATGAGTCCAAACAGGTTAGTACCGCCACACACACTTCTGAATTGCTTTTGTGATAGATAATAATAATAACTCTTATCATTGCAGACCTGATGATATGGAGATGGAAATCAAGTGAAGTAGGAATACAAATGAATGGAGCACAGGGGAATGACTCGGGTAAGTTGACTCGGGGTTAGTAGCATTTAGTAGTCAAGTCGTAGTCATAGGCGATATAGCAGTTCTAGTAAATGACAAGACAAGACAATCTCTGTGTGTGTGGTGCTGGCTGATGTAGAGTGTAGATGAGGATAAAGGCAGACAGGTGTATTAATTGAGAAGAGTGTGTTGGTGAAAAAAAAAAAATCAGCGAGCTATACGCACAACAAACATATCTTTATTTTCATGTTCATGACATAAAAAAGTACATTGGACTTATATTTAAACATAAACATATGTCAAAAGTCATTACTTCTGACCTGTATAAATTCCATAGTAAGATTTTTTTCTACCATTTCCCATTCAAATTCAAGCTTGTAGAACTTGGAAAAAAAAAATAATATGTAGTTCTGCAGTCAGCACAGCCCCAGCGGTTACTAGAGGCAATGTGTCTCGCCAAATCACGCCTAAGAGCAGGTGTTCACACAGTCGTTCAAAGACAGCGAGATAGCACGCAAAGAAATGGAACAGGCTGGAGTTCCCTACATTACCATAATCTGAACTGATTTATTCGTGGTTTGTGAAATGTCTAACACAAACAGCTCCACTGTCAGAGCTGAAACAACATTCAAAGGCAAATAAACACATGCTATTTGAAGTCATGATGACAGCAATAGCAAAATTACTAGATTAAAACATTTGACATTATCTTTTTATTTTTTCAAGAGATTTAAAATATTTGCCAGCTGTCTGCTTTATAATAACTTAGCTGCCTATGATGGATATTCCAACTAAAACTCAATTTCATCAATGTGTAGATTAGCATTAATAGTTCATTAAAGATGGAATCAACTCCTCAGTATAGACTTCTCCCGTTGAAGTCCCAGTTCAACAGTTTTACCACCCACAGAAGGGGATGGAAGAAATTAGAGCTGTACGGAGGGACTCTGTTGAATAAAAAATAGAAAACATATTAAGAAAAGTGTCTTCACAAAAGTCAGACAACATTCCCATGAGGGCTCTTACTGCAATCGTTCCTTTGGGTAATAATGCAGTACAAGACTATCTGTGGTGAGCACTTCAAATTTGCTCACATAGTTTCATTTTATCAGGGCACTGAGTCAGAAAGAATTCATCACATAATAGTTGGTTCATTGTACACGTTACAAGACATATTACAGGTATACACTAATGCAATTAGCGTGGTTTATAATACAGGCCCCAGATGAAAATTAGTACCCGACGACGGATAATAATTGTTGTGTCAATACTTTATCTAGCAGAAAATGAGGTACACATCCAGTTTAGTTATCATTTTTGCGGCCTCACGTTATTGTTGTTGACAGACAGCTCCATTTATTCTGCATATAATCTCTTTAATAGAGTCTCATTAGTTAGGACAAAGAAGACACTTCACACACACAAAAAAAATGGGTAAAAACATTGGTGCTGGTCTGTATGTGCAGCTATAAATGGAAGTTTCCACCACGGAATAAAAAAATGGTGTTTTTTAAATCTCAAATTCTGGACTTTTTTTCTCACAATTGCAGGTTTATATCTCCTAATTCGGACAGAACTCACAATTGCGAGTTTATATCTCACATTCCTGAGAAAACAAATATATCTAAATTGTGTTTATATCTCGTAATTTGGACTTTATAATTTGCATTTTCAGGATCACACATTTCGGCCTTTTTTTCTCTCAGAATTGTGAGATATTAACTCTAAATAAACTATTTTGTATTCCGTTACAGAAACAATCTTCCATAGTGTTCGTTACTGAAAGAGCTGAAAACTTCTTCTCCTGAAAATAATTAACATTTTATCCATATTTACCAGACGTAAATATGAGTTCTCTTCAGTAAATTTTCATAAATGGTCACAAGTCTTCTTTGTTCAGATTCCTGTCACTAATTTTTCTCTTTTGTTACCGTCATTATTAATTATGTTTCAGCTGTGTTCTATTATCCTCCTTTGTGTTTGCTCTAAAAAATACTGGGTTGTTTAACCCAATTTTGGGTCAAATATGGACAAACCCAAATGTTGGGTTAAAAATTAACCCAACGGCTGGGTTTGTCCAAGCTTGACCCAAAGTTGGGTTAAAACAACCCAGCATTTTTTAGAGTTTACTTAAGTTCTTCTCCTGCTCTCCTTGTATTGTCCGGTAACCTGTCTGCACACACCCATTACAGAGGCATTTGATCACAGAAGATTTTGAATTTATTATTAGTATTTTTTTTTCATTCAATGAAGAATCAGTGGGGTCCAATACTGTTTTTAAACTAAATATCTTGTGTGTTCCTTGAAGAAAGTCATATCAGTTTGGAAGGAAATGAGAGTAAACGATTTTGAGTTTATTATAGAGATTATTACTTTAAGCACCCTTGCAAAAAGCCATCTCTATTATGTAAGTTATGGATGTGGTGTAAATAAAAATCACTAGATTCCAGTTTAAGCCAAGCCAAAACTGTAGTTTCAACAGTATTTGAGGCAAAAAATTAAAGAGCATAAATAAACAAGAACATAATTCCATTTAATATGAACATGGCACTGTGCTTGGAGGGATCCAAATATTTTTAATTAAATATATTAAAGTTACATTCGTAACATTTGAGCTCTCTTCCTGGTGAATAAATCCTCTGGTACGGACATCTCTTAAGTGCTTGACAATGTCAGGACAGGGATGAGATTTAGGATGCCAATAATAGAATCTAAATATATACGCAAGCATATCTACCCACAGAGCAGAGCTCTTCTAGGTCTTTTAATGGGCATTCGTATGCATGTCACATTTTAAAAGCCATGAATTATGATGTTCGCACATTGTTCTGGTCATTTCACACTGGAAATCTCTCTTTTAAAACCACAATTCTACTTCAGAATGTTCCTAATTGACCATATAGAGCTCTCCCTGTAGTCCATGCATTAATGTGCTGTGATAGAAGCATTTCTGGGGTTTTATTGCATTCAAAGACACTCTGCACTGTCTAATGTTTCTTTTACTGCCTGCAATGTGAACTGAATTTTACCTGTTAAGTATAAAGCAGGCAATAACAAATGTACTAGTCTGTTCCTGGTTATATCTTCTCAAGCGCATTACATTCTCAATTGTTCAGTCAGAGAGAATTGCTATTCCTTGGGCATATTAAACAAGGTTATTTTCAAGGTTATTACAGTCACCATTTCTTTATTTTTTATTTTCAGTTTATTATTTTAAGAGGCACAATACTTTTTGCTAAAGATAAATTGACTTTTAAAATCTTTTTTCAGTATACCTTGTGTGGGGACACTTACACTAACCAATGTTTTTTTTTTTTTTTCTTCTTGCGCGTGAAGCATACAGGGTCGAGCTTCCATTTACCACGTTTGATGTACTCTGTGTATATGTGTTGATCAATGTTTGTGAATAAATTAAATTAAAATGTTTAACCAAATAGAATGATTGTGTCTCTACAATTGAAGAGTTCAGATGCAAAAGCCTCTAAGTGCCATTTTAAATTTTCTTCTAAAATGATAATTTTTATAAAGCTTGTATATTTAAGTTCAGTAATTTCACTTAAATGGCAATGAAGATTACCTATTAATTGCCAATTAAGTGAAATTACTGAACTTAAATATACAAGCTTGATAAAAATGACCATTCTAGAAGAAAATTTCAAATGGCATTTAGAGGCTTTTTCATCTGAACTCTTCAATTGTTATTTTAGTATGCAACCACAGAAAGCGAAAATTCTCGGGCCAGCAGCATGTGTCCAAATTTCAATCTTAACCGTTCTATTTCATCAGAAACTATCTTAAAACTGGGCTTTAAGTGTAAAATACCAAACTTGTCCTTAAACTAAAAAGAAACTCTGATTAGTGATTTGGTACTTGTAAGTCACAGCGCTCAGCTATTGGCAATTCACATGAAAAGCAGGAGTTATCATGCTTTTCACTTTAGAATAATGTTCCAAATATTTAATAATTCCTTCAGAAGAATTTGGTAATTCTAGCAATCTTCATTGCAAGCTTGTGAGGTTCTTGTAAGGTATTGGATAGTAATGACTCAAGTGTTATTACGTCCTTCTGATGGAATTACTAATTATTTGGAACAGTATTCTAAAGTGAAGATTTATTAAGATCATGGTAACTAATAACTCTAGTGTTGCCAAATCTGCCAGAAGGAATTACTATCCAAAACCCTACAAAAACCTAAATAAATCTTACAATGACTTTAGTCATTACTAGAGCGTTGTCATGCTTTTCAGAATTAGAATACTGATTCAAATAATTAGTAATTTCTTCTGAAGGATTTGGAACACTTCATAACACGAGTCATTAGGGTTACCATGATCTTTACTTTAGAATTAATGATTGTTATGTATATTGTAGGTCTTAGGATGTATACAAAATAGTAGTTATTGATTAAACTACCCTATTATGCACTAAAATGTTAATAAGACTTTCTTGTAAGTTAATAGCAGTACTAATTTTTTCTTGTGTAGTTATTCATTAATGGTGAAACAGTATTCTAAAGTGTTACCCTTACAAAGCTTTTGGGAAATGCACCCCTGCTCGTCTCATAACTTTTTTTTTATGTCCAGCTGATGCAATCGGCCACAGAGTTGCTATTATTGAGGTAATCTGCTAATAACATACACTTTAGCACTATTCACTTTAAATAACTTGTTTAGTAAGACAACCATAACAGTTGACCTGTTGAAAGGAAGGAAGGAAGGAAGGAAGGAAGGAAGGAAGGAAGGAAGAAAGGAAGAATGAAAGGAAAAAAGAAAGAAAGAAAGAAAGAAAGAAAGAAAGAAAGAAACCCCATACAAATGCATTGTTTTGTTGTATTTTAAATTGAGGTTATACACTTTTAAAAACATTATGAAGCACGAAATTGAGAGTTTGAGGCCAGTAGTATCTGCCTTGATGTACTTGTGTAGAATATGATCTTGTATTTGGATGTTTGACATGTTGATTACAACTTCTCATATTTAAAGCATTTGAGCCTTGCATTCATCCAATTCATCTTGTCAAAATGGAGACTCTGGATGAGAGAGTCATTTTTCATATTAAGGCTGGTAATGTGGTTCTTTTGAACTCCCCTAAAATGGCACCTCTAATGGCCCATAACTGTATAAGTTCACTCTGATATATTCAAACTTTTCCATTTATCACTTATCACAGACGCCTAGCAGTCTTCAAACTGCCTTTCATTTTCCCTGAACATGTTTTCCCTCAAACAATACTGTTCTGAAACTATTCTCAGGAGCTGAGTGTTTTGTCAGAGTTGTTTCTATAATGCTCTGTGTTCACTCTGTGATAGGAGCCAGAGAACAAGTATGTACCATAGAAAGCCAAAATATCACGGGCATTGAAAGTTGTTTATTAAGTGTGTGTGAATGAGAGAGAAGCTGTTGGATATGCTAGACACAGGCAAACATCTGTAGTTTGTGTCAGAGTTTGGCAGAGCGTACATTGAGATGTTTTGTCTGTGTGAATAAACAGTTGCTTCATGGAAAGGCAGATTATGAGCATAAGGAGACGTCTATGAATGCCTGGTTTCCCCCAGGCTTCAGAAGCTGGGATAGTCATGCTATTTCAAGCAATATAGCTTCACGTAGATGATTAGCTACTTTAAAAAAAAAATGAAAAGCCATACAGCTTGCTGATTATTCTGTGGCTGCAGTTCGTTTTCCACTGCTTTAAAGATATTCATTCTTCAAAGTGGACTCACTTTCTTGTATGTGAAATATTTTAGCAAGTTTAAGGTATTATTGAATAATTGGATTTTAGACATCACCATAGCCTACCTTCGGGGAAGGTGAGATCTAGGGCAGGATATTTCAATATTGATATCTCTAAGACAGAATTTAAGCCAATAATAGAGTCATGGGGTGTATTACAGAAACATCCTATCTCAGAATCCTATCCCATCTTACCATGGTAATCTCACTTAGAAAAAAACATTATATTTTGACATCTTAAATCAAAAATTCAGATAGGAAAAAAATATGTAATACAGCCCCAGTTCTCTTTCTAAAGTACACATTAAATGTAAAATCCAATTTTGTGTTTTATCTTCTTATCTCTTGTGTCTTTCCAGTTGCTGTTCTTTGCTCAGCACGAACAAATATTGTTAAACAGGTGCAGGACGCAGAGTTCCTACTTGACCGGTCAAGATATAGGAGGGACTTTACTTGACTGGACAAAAGAGAGGTATGGTACAGGGTCCTTACTGGTATAGGCATGAAAAAGATGGGATACGGGCTGCATACTGGACCAGGCATAAGAGAGGTGGGACACAGGCTGCTGATTAGAATGGGCACAAAAGAAGTGGGATACAGGATATTGACAGGATATCACCACTCATCACCACTGCTGTTAAATGGAAAAGCATCTTCTCAGGAGACTGGTCTCTTTCCTGTGCATTCACAACAATGTCTATGCAGATCCAGTAAGGGAACAGCTAGGAATGCTGCCAAGCTACCCTGAGCTTTCAAGCCAACAATCCATTGGTAGAATGCATCGCAATTTATGGGCCAGGATATCAGGCTTTTTCCTGGATGGTTCGCACCATTGAGGGAAACAAACTGACGGACACCGTGAGAAGTCTAAAGCTCCTTGACCTCAGGGAATGCACCATCACACATAGGACCCTGCCCTTAATTGGACCAAACTCCACTCTGAACTCCACAACCATCACAGAAACTATTTTCACAGCAAGGACACCAGCATAGTTTCAGTTATTGCTGTATTCTCTACAAAGGTTTAATTCCCCCATAATATTTAATACTTTATAAGCAGCAAACTTATCGTGTGTAGCTGATCAACCAGCATGGTATCTCTGGAGAATCTGGTTGAACAAGGAAGTCTTGCTTGTAATGAAGACTGAAGGGGACAACAGTACTCCCGTCTCTTGTGCCAGGGATCAGGATTCAGAATATGATATACTGATCTTTAGCTTCTTTTGACAAAAGAATAGTCTATTTGTCCATTGAAGGACAAAAGAGAATATTGTCCTTCAGAACTACAGGACTCACTGTTAGGCTTTTGGTATTGGTCAAAGGTGAGGAATGCAGACCTTGTATCTGCCGATAAATTGTATTTAATTATCGACTACCACTGAAATATTCTGAGGGTATAGCGATTCCTGTCACTCAAAGTGCCGTTTCCACTTTCTCTCTTATATTCATTTTTCAGGCCAAGGTAAACTATAAGTCTGCTTATCACACTATCTTGGAAATTGTTTATCTCAGCCCTCATTTTTTGATCTTGCCGTACACATAATATGGCTCGTTTTTAAGCAATATGACTGACACTTCCAACTTTATTAAATATATTCAGACCCATACTCCAAACCGACATTCACATCTCATACCAATCACCACACTCCAACTCCTGGAACATATGGAAAGCAAACTGGTCTTATCTTCAAAAGATCTAGCTAGATCTACAATATATGTACTTTCTGCAATGCATTTAACCACATTTCACGTTCAATCTCATTGACTAATATCCCTATTACTAATCCACAGTCACATCAGGAAAACCTTCAGACTCTACTAGTATCATATTTTCCTCCTTATTGGTGCCCCCCTCTATCGGCTCATGTTATCAGAAACTAAGATGTAAACATACTGTAGCATTTTTGAGATTTGTGCATCCATCTGTATCCTCAGTCCTTGCCCAAGAGATTTTTTCTCTACCATCTGCACATCTATGTCTAACTGAAATGTCCCACCAACATTTAAGCTTTGTCAGTTATACTTCAAAGTTTATAGCTGAATATTTACAGGTCAGCACTATCCATATTTACTCCTTACCTAAAATACAATTTCTGCTGAAAAAAAGCTTTATTGACCCCACACCATTGGAATGAATGCAGGAACCCATGCCGTCTATATCTGATTGATTTAAGGAGTCGTTCATTACAAGGCTTTACCTTATGTTTTCCCCCATTCCTCTCTGCTTCTACAATTTTAGGATGTCTAAATGTCAACATTTTCTACAGTGGTTCCAACCCTGTTCCTGGATGGGAACATTAAACATTTTGGATGGCTCCTTAATCAAATAGACCTAATTCAACTCATCACCTTGTTAGTAAAGACTCCAAGAACTGAAAATGTAAAATGGTTCAACAGTTAGAGGTGACATATAAAATGTGTATTTCATTAGCAGGGCTGGGAACGTCTCGCTCGGATGTAACCCTCATTCCCTGAGTAGGGAACGGAGACATTCTGTCGGATGACGAAGAATGGGGATTTCGCTTAGAAAGGATTTTCGCTCAGCTTCGCTCAATATAAAAACGAGCCGCCACAGGGTGCCCCATCCCTGAGAAAGGAGGTCCTTGCTCAGAGGAATGGGCCAAGGATGTGCTGTCACGATGAGAATGAGTTCAGAGAACCAGGTCCAGGTAGGCCAATATGGCGTGACCAGAATGACCTGCTCCTTGTCCTCCCTGACCTTGTGCAGGGTCTGTGCAAGAAGGCTCACTGGGGGAGGTCAGGAAATAATACTGGGTCAAATGGATCAAATCGTGAGAGGCAAATAGATCTATCTGTGAATCCCTGAACTGGTCCCAAATCAGCTGAACCGACTGGGGATGGAGTCGCCATTCAGGGAGGGGCCGAAGCCGCGAGAGCTTGTTGGCTGCACAGTTCAGGGCTCCAGGAATAGAAATGGCATGAAGCGACCTCAGATGCCCCTGACTCCATATGAGGAGGTGACGGGCGAGTTGCAGCATATGGCAAGAGCTCAGACCACCTTGACGGTTGATGTACGCTACAGTAGTGGTATTGTCTGAACGAACTAGTACATGCTGACCCTTGAGCACAGTTTGGAAGCGGTGCAGGGCGAGCTGTACACCCAGCAACTCAATTGAAGCCATAGGTACTGGGATCCATAGGCAGTGCCGTGTTGCCATGCCCACCTCGGGACTTGGTCGCGAAGCCAAAGCTGAAGCGGTCTCATTTGAACCAATCCGAGCAGCTTGCTGTGGCTGCAGATGCCATATGCCCACGTACATGGGGGCCGAGTCGATATCCATACCAGGAAAAGAGATACTCTGCACGGGGCAGAGTTTGCTCCTCTCCCAGTTGACCCGAAGGCTCAGATGCTGGAGCACTAGGTCTCTGTGTTCGCAAACCTGGTCTCGAGAGTGAGCTAGGATCAGCCAGTCGTCGAGATAGTTCAGGATGCGAACCCCGTGTTCCTGGAGGGGAACAAGGTCTGCCTCAACGACATTCATGAAGACGCGAGGAGACAGGGCTAGCCCAAATGAGAGAACCGCATACTGATATACCTGCCCCTCAGAAGCAAACCGCAGGAAGAGTCTGTGTCGAGGGAGAATGGAGACATGAAAGTTTGGCGATAAGTATCTTGAAGGGCAGCCTGTGATGGGAGCGGTTCAGAACGCGCAGGTCAAGGATTGGCCGTATAAGGCTCGATCGTACCCTTTGCCAGCATTGTAGCAATCTCCGCTCTCATGGTAGCAATCTCCGCTCTCATAGCATGCGGTCACCGGAGGATGAGGTCGGTGGTGGCGCACAGGTAATAGACGAGCCCTGGGTCTGTCCTTCCCTCGTGGAAGTTTCTGAGCATCTGGGCCTGGTAGACCAGCAGAATGGCCATAGCATGCAGCGAAGTGGCCGCCTGTCCCACCGCACTGTAAGATTTTGCCACTAGCATGGAAGAAAAATCACAGGCTTTGGATGGGTGCTTAGGCTCGCCACGAGAAGAAACACCCTGTGGACACAGTAACATCGCAACAGAGCATTCAACCGGGGGGAGCCCAGTGTACCCACAGGCAGCGGCTCCCTTGAGGGGAGGAAAGGTGGATGAAATCAGCAAGTGGTCATGGGAAGACATGGGAGACTTCCAGGACTTCGAGATCTCATCATGCACATCCATTAAGAAAGCAATTGGGGTTGGCTGCGGATGTGAATCGGCAGCTGCACCGAAGAACAAATCGTCTAGCCACGAGTGCTCGGGATGAGGCGGAGGGGTCCACTTCAACCAAATACTCACGGCCGTCCGGGAAAGCATGGCAGTCATCACGGGATCCGACTCGACGAATGACTGCACACCCGAAGGAGGCAGCGCTGTCGAGTTATCACAAGATGAATCCTGCCGACCTTGTGATGCAGTGACAGACATGACATCATCATCTGTAGAGTCTGTAGAGTTTAAAAAGATGTGCCACGTGCAAGCTCTTTTAGAGAGGAAAAACTCAGTGCTGAATCGCCCGGGGAGAAAACACACTCACTGACAAAACCACTGCACAGATAAGCAGGAAGTGTGCATTCGCGGGGAGATCGCCGTCACACTAACACCGAGAATCTGCTCGTTTTCAAAAAAGCTGAAGATACAGGAGGCATACATGAATGCCCTCACCAAATTTATTTTTCTCTTGGTTGAAAACCACATAGTCTGTGCTTCCACACTTGGTTTCATCCTAGATGACGGGCTCTTTTTTTATGGACCGCGTTAGGACAATTGCCAGGTGCCATCCTCCATAACATTAGTAAAATAAGGCTCTTCCACAACAACCTTATTCAAACTTCAGTAATTTTGCAGTGTCCTTTTAGCCAGGCTGCATCATACATCCCTTCACTACACAGCTTGTTGTAAATGAATGGAAATTTTCTTCTGAGTTCTCTTCAGTGACTGCAAGCACTTACAAAAATTCAATTCAGATTAATTCTTGGCTCACACTTGTATAAATTACTTAGCACTTCACAACATTAAACCTTACACACCAGCCACTCTATGTGGCCATGCATACTGTGCATTTTAAATCTGTATTTGTAACAAAAAACATCTATTATATAAAACAAGGCATATCTACATTTCACCCATCATTAACTGGGTTCACATGGATCTCATGATAGCATCTATGAAAATTCAGTCATATGATTTAGGTTGCAACTCATTGATCAATAAAATACAAATGGTATGGACTGGAACTTAACGCACACAGAATTTGTCTCCAATTAAAACAGAGCCAAGGGAGTCTTTCTGAATCCTCATAGGGCCTTTATTATTCGGCTCCAGTTGTAATATCCCCATTTAAATAGAAAACAGATTATTTGGGATTAAATCACCGTTGAGAATTGATTTTGGGCCACTGTAAGTAAGTACAGGCGTCACCTAACTGACGCCTTGGGAAGCATTTTGACCATGCTTCAATATCTGACGCTTTAGGCGTCCTTTAGCGTCAGTTAGATGACGCCCTAGGATCGCGTGTACCCTACCCCCACCCCAGACCTAAACCTAACCGCGTCATCTAACTGACGCTTTCCTTTAGCGTCAGTTAGATCACGCCGCAGGATCACGTCATATAACTGACGCTAAAGGGCGCCTAAAGCGTCAAATATTGAAGCATGGTCAAAGGTGACGCCTTGGAGTGAGAATGTGTTGGTACATAACACTCTGTTGAAAGACTGAGTGAACTGAGTTTCTCTTCATGGATCACAGCACTGCTCTTTGTCTGAGGTGGAACTGATCTGATATTATTAGTTTGTTGTCTTTTAAAAAAATGCATGTATTAAGATTAAAAACTCCTCTTGTGTATGTCCCACATATGTTCTAGTAACCACAATGGGAGAAATTAACATGCAGCCCTTACTATTACATTGCTGCCACTATTAAAAGTTATTGAATTTACAGTTTTTGTCTTTGGATGATAAAACATCAGGTGAAAAAAAAGTCTCACAGATTGCATAAGCACATTGTAGCAGTAAACAACCTCTTGGAAAACACCACATACACCTTGAAAATCCTCTGCCAATGCCCAAGAAAGCATACAGAATGCTGTAGCAACCCCAATAGCAAAGCACTAAAACCATTTGTTTGAGGTTTATCTTAGTGTTTTTTTTTCTTTTTTTTTCTATTCTGGTTTATTGCAACAAACAGTGATTTCTGCTTTTGTTGCTTTTATAAGCATCGGCAAGAAATATATATAATGCATTGTCTGTTGCACACACATCCACTAGATGAATTAAATGCTGACATGCACTGGTATGCAGTACAAAACGTTAATCCAAGAATACATTAGCTTCTTTATTGAAATTGATGTATCACAAGGATAAATTGTGATATTTGCCACACAACTTAAATCACATTTAACTGTGTGATTTCACAGTAGGCGCACAGCCTGACTGAGGGATGTTCTATCTCAGGTATGTTTTATTTAATAAAGCTAAAATGGCATTGTTCATAAGCTTAAATAAAATGTGTGGTGTCTGGTTTTATGCCAAAGAGCATTCAAGTTGGAATCGAAGAGATGCAGGTGGAGCTCTTTGCTGTCGCAGTTTTCAATTTATAATCTTTTTACGCACTTCTATTAAAATTAAATTCAAATAAATTATATGAATAACTCTACGAGAAATAGATAGTTGAACAACCAACTCTGTTAATTTGAATTCACTACAAGACTTTAATCAGAATGTGATGATAAAAAGCTCTGCATCTGAAACAACTTTCCTTTTCAGCTGAAGTCTCACTTGATGTCCTAAATCCTCTCTCCAAACACCTGACTTTAATCAGGCACGCAATGGCCACTTTTCACAAGCCCTGTTACATTTAGAAATTTGTCAGATTACTGATTTGTAATCGTTTGTGAATGTCATTTCATATTGACAGCATCTTTTATTTACAATAAGGTAAATGATGACCAAATTGTTATCCTGCTGACATACAAATTATAAATTTATTTAAAGTAGCTAATCACACATTTTATTCACTGCAAATTCTTATGTAATATATGCTTACGGCATTGTAATAATGGCTTAAAAATGAGTGCAGAAATCCTTGTGTTAAGATGATTTGCAATTTTTGTATAATTACATAGGGCTGTCGGGGCAACACTAAAGCTGCCTGCAATTACATATGCGCATCAGCCACTGTGTTTATGAGCGAAAACGACAACCAGCTCTGTGAACAAAGTCTCTGGTAAAGATTATACTGTTTTGTGTGATTCTGTAATAATGTTGCCTTCAGCCATCTTTACATCAAGCAAATGAGAAACAGAATGGATAGAAATGCTCATCCAATGTAGAGTTTATGTCTTTAGTCCATGTGACTGCATTTAGAGGTGAGGCTGTCTGTTTGCCCTATTTTTCTGGATAATGGGAGATGGGGACCTGCTTGAGAATAGTCATTAATATTCAACGCATTCTCACCCCAAGGCGTCACCTTTGACCATGCTTCAATATTTGACGTTTTAGGCGCCCTTTGGCGTCACTTACATGACGCGATCCTACGGCGTCATCTAACTGACGCTAAAGGAAAGTGTCAGTTAGAGGACGCGGTTAGGTTTAGGTGTGGGGTGGGGGTAGGGTACAAGCGATGCTAGGGCGTCATCTTACTAACGCTAAAGGGCGCCTAAAGCGTCAGATATTGAAGCATGTCCAAATGCTTCCCAAGGCGTCAGTTAAGTGACGCCTTGGGGGTGAGAATGGGCTGTAATATTCCAATTCAATTTATTATGCTTTGGGACAGAAATAACAAACATCATTTTTAAATGCTTCGATTTTTATATCAATTTTCCATTTACCACTGGTGTTTTTGTGGAAAGCATTATGCATAAATAAATTTAAGATTTTGTTACAGTGGTGAACTACTTTGCAAATAAAGACTTCATACCTCACAAGATTATTATGAACAGTTTTCACTTTGTTTATAAGGAACTTATTAAATGAATGAAGACTGCTGATTAGGTCAGCATGATTTAAACAGCTAATACTGAAAGAAACTGATCAGTCTAGGGTAGGAAAGAAAGGACTGCCTTTGTTATAGCTTTATATTTCATAAGAGCATAATGAGAGAACTGGAAAGTGTTTATTATTTTCATGTAGCCTCACTTTTGAGCATAATGAGGCAGGATGCTAAGCATCATTTCATAATGTGTAAAAGGGACAGAGATGAAGGCCATTACATTTAGTAGATATTGTTTAGTTCAGCAGAACTACAACTAGTGAGTGTATCCCATAAATGAATCATAGTTCTTGTCTGATCATAGCTGAAACCATAAATGCAAATAGTAAAATGCAGCTAACCATATAATTGTGCATAATAACTGGCCCATCAGGATCATGCAACAAACAGGAAAACAATTTCAATATCTTTGCTTTTGTCATTAAAGATGGCATTAGGGTGATTGATGACTTGTTTTCATTTTTGCATCAACTATACCTTTAAGGGCTAAAGTAAAATATGGTTTTATTTCTGTCATAAATGCCACATGTCCCATTAAGGCCAATTAGGCATCATGCTGCAAATAAATATAATTTAATTATCAAGCTGTAAATAATCATATACACTCCACTGGGGCACAATTTGTGAGTCTCCTCAGATAATAATTATCTAACTGAAAATGTCTCACCTAATTTATGTTAATTTGAAAGGATGAGCTCCATTAAATCATGGAAAAGCACAGACAGGTTAAAGTTGCATATGACATTAGAATAAACACTATATTTTTTCCCAAAATGTGTCTGTTTAAAATACTAAACAATGAACATCTGCTTTAGGAGGCAGTGGGGATAAATGGCAACATGATTGAATACTAATGGATGTGTTTTTATGTAAACTGTAATTTAAGCACTCATACATTTTCATACATTTGGATAAGTGATTATCCCTGAAATGTACCTTTTTTTTCCCCCAGGCATTTTCTAATGTGATTCTACAGTTTGTGCAGGTAGTAACTTCCCCAGAGAGTAAGTTCATGGCAGAAACCTCAAGGGTGGGGGTGAAAGAAGTTAAATGAGATTTGGGAAAGGTAGAGATAGAACAAGTTTGAATCATTGGATCTGACCCAAATGTCAACTTTTCTTCCAGAGTTCTGCCGTGCTGAAACCTCAGGGCTTGTGAGATGAAAGAAGCAATGATTCTGGGTCAGCAAAAGTTGTTTTTTTAAAAAAGCACTTGCTGCTTTGGGTATAATGCAAAAGAACAGTTCGACTACCATTAAAAAAATGTTTGCAGTCCTGCATGAAACACAAAGTGAAACCTGCTGCCAACATCAAAACTCATGCTTCTGTGGAAGAGGTCATACTAAATATATCCATATTTTTAGTAAAAATATGTACTGTATTTACATGACCTTGTTGAAAAATTTGGTGCTGTGTGGTGCCACCAAAATAATTCGAAATGGCACTTTCACGGTATAGAGATAAGCAGACAAGTGCGTAGTTCAATAAAACATTTTATTTGAGCAGAGGCACAGAGTGGAACAGCAGAGATAACACAGTCTCATCCCAAGACGTCATATAACTGACATCTTGGGACGTCTTTTGACCATACGTCAACATCCGCCGTTTTAGGTTATATGACGATCCTGGGACGTCATACAACTGACTCTTTACCTTTAACGTCAGTTACGTGACGGGGTAGGTTTAGGTCTGGGGTAGGTTTAGGATCCGATAACGTCATCTAACCGACGTTAAAGGGTACCCTAAAACGGCAGATGTTGACGTATGGTCAAAAGACGTCCCAAGACGTTAGTTATATGATGTCTTGGGATGAGACTTCGCTGGCAGAGATGACTGGTGAGTAGATAATGAAGAACTTGGACTAGATAATAAACGTAGCTAAATGGTAATCTTGATCTCTTGTTTGTAGATGGTGATGGTGTTCTGAGTGGTATTGTGTTCTGAATGTCGGATCGAGGATATCATCACTACTACCCAGAAGTGTTCCTCTGAACCGTAATCCTCTCCGTTGATAAGGTATTCTAGACTGGGACCCCATCGTCGCGAGTCTAGGATAGCTCGAACCCGGTAGATGGGCTCCTCCTCAGCGATGTTGGGAGAAGGAGATACTTCATCGTCACCAGATTCTGTTGGAGGAGAAAACAGAGGTTCAGAGTGAGGTATGAGGAGTGATATGTGGAAGGATGGTGAAATTCTGTAATGCTTGGTAGGTTTAGCCTGTAGGTGATTTTGTTGAGCTGCCTCTGCAAGGTGATTGGACCTATGTACCGGGGACTCAGCTTATGGCAGGGCTGGTGGAGACGGATGTCCCGAATCGAGAGCCGTTCCTTCTGGCCCGGTTGGTAGCGAGGGGTAAGTGTTCTACAGAGTTCCATACCCTCTTACTCTGCTCAAACCAGTGGTTGACAGCTCGAACCTCCGAGGGCTCACCAGACCAGGGGAACAGAGGAGGCTGGGATCCATTGGAACGGGGTGAGTGGAGGTGAAACACTGAAGAGGAATCTTCGAGGTAAGTAGCAAATTGGCAAGTGTTTTGAAAGAGTCATGTAGGGACAAGACCAGTTAATGAGGCGAATGGAAGTGTCTCTTTTTTGTGTGAGTGTGTGATGATGTGCAGTGAATCAGAATGCCGGGGAGAGTGAACAAGGGGAGGAGTGTGTTGATCTGGTGAATCCGTGACAAGTATCTGATGAACATTAACTGGTAAAACAAATATTACCCTACTATAGTATAATGAAATATTAGCCACACTTGCTATATGGCTACATTTAGGGTGGCAGTGGCTCAGTAGTTCATGTAGGTTGTCTACAAACCAGAAGGTTAGTGGTTCAATCCCTGGTTTCACTTGACAAAGTGTCAAGGTGTACACGAGCAAGACACTTAACCCCAGCTGCTCCCAACGAGCTGGATTGGCTGACACCACCGTTGGTGAGTGAGTGAGTGAATGAATGTGAGGAAAAATGTAAAGTGCTATGGTGGCCATTGGGTCTGTGAAAGCGATATATAAATGCAGTCCATTTACCATTTGAAAGGCAGTGAATGTAAAACGATGCTTTTACTATTGCATGCAGTGTACCACTGCAAACCCTAACAAGTTGTCACAACACAAAAAAATAGGTAATAAGTTACATGAAGATTAAAGCTATGTTTGAATATTCCTACTTTCATACTATAAAGTAGGTTAAAAAAACAGTATGTGAGCCAAGCAGTATGTCTAAATTCATAGATTTCATTAAAGTAGGCGATAGATGACCTACTGCTTCCAGTGAGATTTTCATGAGGCCACAGAAGAGGATTTACGAATGGTGACATGACAATGACAACATGGCAAATGCAGTACGTCTGAATTTCATTCATATTACACACATTTTTTCTGTTTAACAGGTTTCAAACCAAACGCAGAACCTACTGAACAGTATGCGATTTCGGACTTGAACTTGGGGGGTTGTGGTGTTGCGGTACCTAATCTGTCCCTATATTTAATATACACACACATTTTTTTTTTCATTACTCTGCTGTTTTTGAAAGTATACTAGTACTTTAATATCTGTTTCAACTCATTCAGTTTGAGATTGGCTTAATATAATCAGCTTTTTAGTTCACTCAACCAATTTTCAGTAATATTTGAGTGAAACGAACTCATTTTATTTCACCATTCGGCTTTATAGTGTAGTTAAAACACCTACCAGTAGGGGCTAATAGGGTCATGTTAACCACCGTGGAAGTACCTCAGTAAAATTGTTCTCTTCAGGGTCAAACATCTCACAGGTTCAATTTTATTTCCTTTTCAAGAATGGGTTTCATTCTCTCTCCCTTGTGCTGTGCAGCTATTAAATTACCTTCGTTGAGTTCAAGCTAAGAAAGTGGCACTATAAAGCAGAGTATTGACTGATAATAAGCAGGCCTCTACAGCTCCTGATTGATTTCTAGCCCCTAACAGTACACAATAAGCAGCAATAATGAAGACAGACAAATTATTTAGAGGAGCTTTTAAAGCCTACCAAAGTTTTTTTTTATTTATTTATTTATTTTTTTTGTCGGTTCAAGCTGAAATTTCCCATGTGTCACAATCAATATGGCCTTTCTAAAGACAGCAGAGGAGAGAAGGACCTAATGATTGATCAACTGTTGGTCCTTGGTTGTATAAAAATTAGCAATAGTCTTTGTGTGCTTATGTGGCTCTATCAGAGACACACTATCAATTGCTAAATGCACACAATTCCCTTTAAGTGATCCCTTTATAAAGGATGATAGGACATTTACATGCACCATGCTTGGACCCAGATAGCAAACTGACATTGAATCAACGTGGAAATATGACATCGAAACAACGTTGATCTGACATTGTTTTGCTCATCGAATTAACGTTGAACCAACGTCAGACGCGTCATTCTTTCAAAACTAACGGAAAATCAACTTGAAATCAATGCGTTGTCTCAACGTTATGAAAGCAAACCAATTTTCGATTTTCATTTAGCTTTGAAGAATGCCGCGTCTGACGTTGGTTCAACGTTAATTCGATGAGCAAAATCAACGTTGTTTCAATGTCATGAGAGACGTCGTTTCCACGTTGATTCAATGTCAGTTTGCTGTCTGGGGAATCACAAAATTTACTACATGGCACAAGTTGAATGGCCTCTGCTGATTCTGCCTAAACCCTCCACCTCCCTCAGTTCCACCTGTGTAGAATTTATATATTGTAAACTACTGTGTGGGGCTGGGAAGGGGGCGTAGTCAAAGAATAGCAGGGGGCAACTGAATCAGTTATGAACGCTTTGGTCGATTCCAGTGTGAGTAAAATAAGTTAAAAACACACCTCTTCTTTCAGGGAAACAGATGCTTATTAAGGCACATTCAAAGTTTCCAGTTGTGACTTGCCCTTAGGGAGTTTAGAATGTGAAACTTGTAATGTTCTTGAGCAAAACACATGATAAAGTCAAAACTCTTTGCCTTTGAAAAATCAATATTTAATTCTGCAGCCATCGTGCTGCAAAGAAATCTAAAGGCACGACCATATACCTGAGACTCAATGTGATGTATGTGATGTGTTGACTTGCTCGTTAAATTTCTGCCTCTCCTTATAGTTCTTGTCTGAAATCTCCATTTTAGAGAGGGATCAATTACAGTTTCTTCAGGTCAATCAAGGCTGTACAAACACACTTTCTTCTGCTGTTTTTAACTGACTAATGCAGCTAGCGATGGAGCTAAAGTCTATAGTTTACTCTGGTTTTATACATAATCCTGGGTATGTGTACAGTGCACACAATGTAATTTCACAACGTACATTAATGTACGTGGGCAGCCAGATTTGTCTAACCATATGTAAAGGTAAAATTTAAATGGCTAATATGTTTGAGTCTTTTTCTTTTCTGACGTAGCCTAATCCAGTTCTTGTTAAAACACACTAGACATGCAAATTCTGTGTATTTTTGGTCACTTTTTGTGGGAAATCATATTTATTTTCTCCATAAAAAGTGTGCTTTCACCTTAAATGAACATGAGCACAACAAAAATAGACTCTCACTGCTGCTCACGCGACGCTTCTCCTCGCGGTGTGAACGCACTCATTGATTAACATGCAAGCTGAAAAAAATACGCGCTACTCACGCTTGCGGTGGCCGCGAATCAGCTTCGGTTGCTGTTTAGCAGCCGTAACGCGCTGCAGATGTGTGCAGTAAATAAGGGGTTAAACGGCTATAACGCTTTTTCTGTCAGTGGTATAGAGTACCGGCTATATGTGAGAAGTAGCGGTACGCAAGAAAAAGTGCAGGTACGCTTAAGAGTAAAATGTAGAAGACATAGTACCGCCCCACTTCGAGCACTGCCCTTATCCATGGTGGTGATGAGTCTACATATAAAAGAGAGGTTGAACAGCTGGTTGTCTGTTGCAGTTACAACAAACTGGATCGGAACATGCTCGACACAGTGGAGCTGATAGTGGGCAGAACACCCCTGCACTCTTACCTTAACATACTGAATAGGACTGCTTTCCAAAAAGCACCATAAGCCTAAGTTTGTCATTAAAAAATAGCCACCAATGGTCTCTATGATCAACTTACAATGGCAATGCTTTTTTTCCCGTGCAGTCATTCAGGTTCCTGGGTTCTACCATCTCTCAGGACTTGGTCCAACAGACGTTTTACTTCCTTTTCCATGCTGAGAAAGTTCAATCTGCCACAGGAGATGCTGACCCAGTTATGCTCGGTCGACATGGTGTGTCTACAACTCTCTGGTTTATTTCAGTATCCAAATCAGACATCAGAAGACTGTTATCGGTACTCCTCTTCCCACTCTTCAAGAAATATTGAGGAAAAAAAAAGGCTCAGGAAATCACTCTGGATCCTTCACACAAAAGCCAATTCTTTAACGATTGCCATCTGAATAGTCAGGCACAAGAAAAGTTCTTTCCCCAGGCCATCTACCTCATGAACAGTTAAATGTACTCACCACTCTGCAATAAAATAGCAACACCCAACACTATTTAAGCTTATATTTATTTTGCATGTAGTAACTCGTATTCATTTTCCTTTAAATTATTTTATAGAACATTTCTGTGCATACACTTAACAAAATTATAAAGGCAACACTTCTGTTTTTGCCCCAGTTTTTCATGAGCTGAACTCAAAGATCCAAGGCTACGTTCACACTGCAGGCTGAAACGACCTCATTCCGATTTTTTTGCCCCTATGCGACCTGTATCTGATTTTTTGATGACAGTCTGAACGACACAGATCCGATCTTTTCAAATGCGACCCAGGCCACTTGGGTATGTGGTCTAAATCCGATATGAATGCGATCTTTTGAAATGCGACTTCAATCTGAACGGCCAGGTCACATGTATCCGACCCGCATGTCATTGCAGGCACCTGTAGCTAGCCAATACACGCTAATTCCAGCGCGTTTCTGCACTGTTATGGGCCGCTGCAGACGTGTCTCTTCCCCAGTGTTATGCCTGAACGCGTTCATATACTGTATTACTGCCTGATGAACATTACTGTGAACACGTTCATTGTTGTCTGTGAACGTGCGCTCTCTGTCAGTTAACTTCGTACAGTAGGGTGCCAGATTGATTTCTATAGAGCCTTCCAGGCGAAAACTTTGCTAAAAAACATGTATACATGCCTTAAAATGTAGCAAAAAAACACCCAATCTGGCAACACCTGCCACCAGTGTCGCACCGCGGCCGCCGGTGACAAAGCAAGGAGCGCCGAGGACGCGCACTATCAATTAAACGGGTTTTATGACGAGGTCGGTGAGGAAAAAAAATCGAATTTTTTCCAAAAATCGGAATTGAGCATTAAGCCCTGCAGTGTGAACGTAGCCTAAGACTTTTTCTATGTACACAAATGGCCTATTTCTCTCAAATATTGTTCATAAATCTGTCTAAATCTGTGTAAGTGAGCACTTCTCCTTTGCTTACCTCACAGGTGTGGCTTATCAAGATGCTGATTAGACAGTATGAATATTGCACAGGTGTGCCTTAGGCTGGCCACAATAAAAGGCCACTCTAAAATGCGCAGTTTTACAGTATTGAGGGTGGTCCAAAAACCAGTTAATATCTGGTGTGACTACCATTTGCCTCACGCAGTGCAACACATCTCCTTCGAATAGAATTGATCAGTATTGTTGATTGTGGCCTGTGGAATGTTGGTCCACTCCTCTTCAAAGGCTATACGAAGTTTCTGGATATTGGATATCTGGATATTGATAGTACCTGGAAAATTATGTCGTATACAGTGATCCAGAGCATCCCAAACATGCTGGGTGACATGTCCGGTGAGTATGCTGGGCATGCAAGAACTGGGATGTTTTCAGCTTCCAGGAATTTTGTACAGATGGGGCTATGCATTATCATGCTGCATCATGAGGTGATGGTCGTGGATGATGGCACAACGTGGATGAATGACCTTAGGATCTCTCACGGTATCTCTGTGCATTCAAAATGCCATCAATAAAATGCACCTGTGTTAGTTGTCCATAACATAAGCATGGCCATACCATAACCCCACCACCACCATGGGCCTCTCGATCCACAAGGTTGACATCAGCAAACCGTTCACCCACACAATGCCTTTGGAGATGGCTTATGGTAGAGAAATGAACATTCAATTCATAGGCAACAGCTCTGGTTGACACCCCAGAGGGGCTGGAAGACTTTGGGAAAACCACAGTGGGCAGTGTAATGTTTCCCTGGATGCAAATAAGTCTACCTCGGGACGACCGAAATGTTTCCATAGGAGCCACATAGCCAGGGCGTGAAGACACCGTCACGTGACCCTGATCTTGCCGAGCGGGTTTCCCCTCGGGGAGAACCCCTTGGCCCTTGGCAGTGGTCTCATGTACAGCAGGCTGCAAGGTTTAATGTTGGATGCCGCTGCCATCAGACCCAGAATTCTCTGATATTCTTTTACAGTGACTGGCCTAGCTTTCCCTGTTTTACGGCTAAGAGAATCGAAGCTATACGAGCAGGAGACAGATGTGCCTGCATCATCGCCGAATCCCAAACCACGCCCAGAAAAGTGGTCCTCTGTATTGAAGGTAGTACACTCTTCTTGGCATTGAGTCTCCACCCCAATCTTTTGATATGGGCGAGCACAACATCTCGATGCCGAAAGGCCTGATGTTCCGATTGAGCTAGAATCAACCAATCGTCTATATAATTTAACCCTCTGGGGTCAGCTATCGAACTGGCGTGATGGGCTCACTTTTTTCTTACAAAAAAAAAAAAAGTTCTGCTTTTTGTCAAATAAAAAAAATAAACATGATGCACGTTTTGCATTTTCTCTGTCAGTGGAGTTTATTCTGAAAAGCGTCCTTAAAATGAGCTGTAACTCAGTAAATACTTTCTCTGTATGAAGCTGAAATTCTCTTCTTTTAAATGAAGTAATTTATATAAAAAGCAACTATTCTCAGTTGAAAAAAGAGAGATGTCAGTATTTTTCCTTTCACCTAATTATAGCATAATGTGACCACGCCTACTGAGAGCGTGCGCTATTCAAATGCTAATGTTGAGGCAAGCCATGAAAATGCCCACATCAGCTGGATAAAACATCCAGTTTATTACAAATCTTACCTCGTCCTAACCTTTACCTCGTCTTGCTGCACAGTGAGGAATAATACTAGTAAATTAGCTGATGTAGTAAGTCATTTATTTTTAAGTGCTTTTTTCTAATCATGTTATTGAATAGTGTCTGTAAACTGCACAAAGACTGTTTAAATATGAAATGTGTGTCTGGATGTGTGAATGAACGAACGAAGGCACAGATGCATAGCCTACTGTTACAAACTAAATAGATTATAAAGTTTTTACTATAAAATAGACATCAAATAAGCTTTAGTAAGACAACTTCTGCTCATCTGTTAAAAATAAAATGTTTTGTCAAAAATAAACTAATCAACTGTGATCAAATGCAAGCTAATGCAATGCACATATCTAAATAATGAATCCTTAACTTTGAAATATGTACGATGTATTGGCCTACTTTAAAAATAATACTTTATATGGGAAAATAATTTTCTTTTCAAGATGTTTCCAACTCTAATTTTGAACTAATTCTATACAATGGCCCATATAACCTATTTGACCAGGATTTGTTTTTGACTATCATTTCCTGGTCAAATAGGATAGACATCGAATGGAAGCACGCTGCCACTTGACCTGCCTCCGAGTAGGCTTTGCCCACAAAAGCCGAGGTATTTCTTAATGGCTTGGTGGGCAATGTGTCTTAAAGGGTTAGTTCACCCAAAAATGAAAATTCTGTCAGTATTTACTCACCTTCATGTTGTTCCAACCCCGTAAGACCTTCGTTCATCTTCGGAACACAAATGAAGATATTTAAGATATTAAGATCGCTCCTGCATACAGTCCATAGGCTTCTTGAGGGACTGGCTCTTGCTGTCCCCAAAAAGTCATTAAAGACATCGTTAAAATAGTCCAAGTGACTACAGGGGCTCAATCTTAAGTTTATCAAACGACGAGAACACTTTTGTGCGCAAAAAAACAACAAAAATAACGACTTTATTTCAACTATTCACTTCCTTCTCCATGAGCCTGTAAGTCAGTTAACGTAGTGTGATTGCGTAGAGCTACGTCACACGTAGGCTCACTATTGGCCGACGCTGGTCATGTGTGTGTGATGCGTGTGACGTACAATAACAGAAACTTACGCTATTAAACTAGTAACCTGACTCGCGCAGAGGGAGAAATAAACGAATAGTTGAAATAAAGTCGTTATTTTTGTTGTTTTTTTGCGCACAAAAGTGTTCTCGTTGTTTGATAAACTTAAGATTGAGCCCCTGTAGTCACTTGGACTATTTTAACGATGTCTTTAATGACTTTTCGAGGACAGCAAGAGCCAGTCCCTCAAGAAGCCTATGGACTGTATGCAGGAGCGATCTTAATATCTTAAATATCTTATTTTGTGTTACGAAGATGAACGAAGGTCTTACGTGGTTGGAACAACATGAGGGTGAGTAAATACTGACAGAATTTTCATTTTTGGGTGAACTAACCCTTTAAAGAACGATGCTGTGTCTGGAGATAAATGGCTCGCTAGTATTTCCTCAGCCTTAGGCATCACCCCATGACCATAGCTCTTAGCCCCAGAAATATTAGAATAAACAGATGTCTGCTTGCTAAATATTCTGGATGATACCGGTCTATTCAATGACCTCGACACCTCTGTGTGGAGGTAGGGAAAGGAAGACACCTGCGTTGAGGTGCAGCCCCAAATGGCAGAAATCTCTCATCTAATTTGTTTTTTGAATGGGACTCCTGTTTATCAGCTGGCCACTCAATGCTTAGTTTTTCTACAGCACGAGTGAGCACCTCCATAAGCTTCTCACTAGCAGCAGACTGAAGTGAAGAGTCCCCAGTCTCTGCTGTATGCACACTTTGCACATCAAATTCCTCAGAACTGCATAGTTGAAGTGATGGTGCCTCAGCCCAGGCAGAAGAAACCACGGTGCATGTTTCCAAACCCGTATCTGAGGCGCTGGATCTACCAGGTAAGGGCTGAGATAAGGCAGAGCCCGTCTCAATCCTCGCTGAAAGATCCATTGACGTTCCTCACAATTGAAGTCCTTCACAGTTCCTCGGCAGCAGCGGGACCCGAACCGCGGGAAGTGCGCACCGAACCACTCTCCTCGAAGAGGGCTCGGCGGGGGCAGAGCGTTTTCATGGACAATCGCTCGCAATGCTCACAATCAGCTCCCTCGAGAGCTGACTGGGCATGCTACACTATTATAGAAACAACACGCAGATCGTGAGTGTCTCGACCTGTGATATAACAGGGCACTAGTATACCAATATATATATATATATATATATATATATATATATATATATATATATGTGTGTGTGTGTGTGTGTGTGTGAAAAACTCCTGCCTAACAATTTACAATTTTCAAGGACAGACAAAAACACTTTGAGACACAGACTGATCACACACAGAGTGATGTGTTTCACTCATAGCTGAAATATGCTGTGACTGATTCCATAACCTGCCCATAAACAAACATTGCACAGCTCTAAGAACATATTTTGACATCTGATGTAAACAGATTAACTACATTTATGAATAAAATAATTTGTTTTATGCAAGGGATCAGGCGTTTCCATCACGCACAAAAGACAGACTCAGCTAGGTAGGCTAACTGACATTGCGTATGTTGCCTTGCATAAAATAAAATGATTTTCATCACAGTAATAATTTTATAGATTAAATAAAACATGCACAAACCTGTATTTCGCAGAAGAAATTGACCAAATCTACAGCGCTGAGAACTCTCCATAAGAGGATGCAAATGCCTGCGCTCTTGCACCAAATCACTGTAAAATGTGGGCTACCATGATATTGCCGGAACTTGAATGGTGAAAAATAAGTTTAAAATGTCTAAGAACTATGGGTAACACTTTAGAATACGGTTCCTTCGTTAATGAATAACTACACAAGAACTAATGAGTAACACAACATTAACAATCTAGTAACTATTATTAACTAACAAGAAACTCTGATTAATGAACTAGTAAGTAATAGCGCACAGACGAAAGTGGTAGTTCACTATTAAGTAATCAATAACTACTATTTTTTAATACTTCCCAGAGAACTACTAAAAAAGTTTATTAACAATCTAGTAACTACTATTAACTAAAAGAAATTCTTATTAACGAATTAGTAAGTAATAGCTCACAGATGAAAGTGTTACTAGATACTTCTGTGGGAATTACTAATTATTTGGATCCTTATTATAAAGTGAAGATCATTGGAACTAACTAGTAATTACTCAAGTGTTACTACATGATCTAGTCATGATTTGTGCAAACGTTTGAGATTTTTGGTGAACTTTAGTATACTTTTAGAAAATGTCTTTAGTAATTACTAGTTAGTTCCAATGATCTTCACTTTATAATACGAATCCAAATAATTAGTAATTCCCACAGAAGTATCTAGTAGTTAATAGTGAACTACCACTTTCGTTTGTGCGCTATTACTTACTAGTTCGTTAATCAGAGTTTCTTGTTAGTTAATAATAGTTACTAGATTGTTAATGTTGTGTTACTCATTAGTTCTTGTGTAGTTATTCATTAACGAAGGAACCGTATTCTAAAGTGTTACCGAACTATGTATAATTATATGCTTTTTTACTTTTTAAGTACTATAAAAATGACCTTTGTACTTTTACTAAGGTGATTTTGAAAATGGCGTAATTATATTTTTTTGTGGAGTAATATTTTTATTGGGGTATTTGTACTTTTACTCAAGCTCACTTGATTTGTGCACTTCTGCCACCACTACAATGCTAAAAAAAATAGATTATTGTAGTGACTACTATGTATCACTGTTCATTATAGTTACTTCATAGTTGTTTTTCTTGAACCTCAATTAATAGATAATTAATGGTAGTTCTTCAGGAGGTATGACAATTAATTAGTTATTGGTTAACTAACTGTAAAATAACACAATCATAAAATTCTATTACATACTTAGCTAACACATCTTCCTTAGTAGTTAACAGCAGCGAAGAAGTAGCTAATGAAGAATTCCCTACTAGTTCTTCAATAATTCCTTATTAGTTATGCAGTAAGTAAGATACATTATTCTAAAGTGTTACCAGTACATGCTCACAGAAGCGTGTCTGTGTATCTATTAGCAGTAGCAAGTCCAAACTTGCTCTACTGGAACAGCAGCAGCGTAACATCTAGTCAGTGTCATATTGTATTAACATGCAACAACCATTTAGGGCCAATCCCAATTCTACCCCTTACCCCTTAACTTTCCCCTTCCCCTCCGTTTTGCGCGTCCACGTGAAGGGGTAGGGCTGTCCCAATTCTCTTTTGGTTGGAGGGGGAGGGCTAGGGGAAAGGGCCAGATAGCCCTTCAAACGAAGATTTTTCGGGAGCACACTTCAAACGAAGGGGTATGAGAAGTGTCACTGCTAACCCAGGCAACAGACGCAAAATGGCTGCCCAAGCAAAAAAGGAGACCCATAAATGTAAGTATTTGTGGCTTTAATAAGTATTGTAACGACAAATAATGACTTGCTTTATGTTACATTCAATATTGTGTTCATATTTACGGTCAGTTTCTTCACAGAAACGTTTGTAAAAAAAAAATCGCTAAAATTACTGTAGTTTGCTAACGATAGTCCCGCAACATATTTCCGTCGTCTCCGTTGTTTCCTGCGAACTTCACAAGATAAATGCAAGAAAATAGCTGTGACCCATGCGACTGAGATAACTGCAGCTGTCGACGGCATCTTGGAAGTTGTGATAAACATCGTATTATTTTCACCCTAACGCATTGCCACTCTGTTTCAAGGGTCAAGTGGAAGGCGAAGGGGTAGGGCTAGGGGAAAGTGAAGGGGTAAGGGGTAGAATTGGGATTGGCCCTTAGAGTTGTTGTTATTGTTGTTGTTGTGTGTGTGTGTTTGAACTAAATTCTGGTTCAAACAGGTTTGGAACACAACTTCAGGGTGAGTACATGATGACAGAATGTTAATTTTTGGGTGACCTATCCCTTTAAGGACATTTTGTTTCTGAATTCCTTTTTTGCATGTAGTCAACTGCCATTACCTTTGACCCCTTTACACTGCCATGACCCCCCTTCTCTCAGCAGATTGGTCTTCACTTTGTTCTCCATTTGATCTTTCACAAACACTCACTGTCCTCAGTGAACACAGAAAGTGATAATAAGGAAGGGAAATAACAACTTTTCTATAATTAAACATCAAGGCTGTGGAAAAGTGGCATGATAATCCTTGTGACCCGACGGTTCTGCTGCTCCAAAACCATTTAAACTTTCATTAAAGAGATTAGTCAGGCATAACTGATTTATTTATAGTGCAAACAAACTCTGGGGAAACCTGTGGCAGCTGTGGCCCTTTTCTCCTGACCTGTGATTAATTAGAGATCTGTAAGAGGGCAAAAACAGCATACTGTATGTGGGCTAATTTTATGAAAAAGTGATCACATTTCAACGGGAAAATAGAATTAGTACCACTAAGTTTTGTGTATTATTACATAATTTTCATTACAATCAAGCTATTTTCTCCTCAAATCATCTTTATTGTAAAGTGTCCAGATGTTTTACTATGTATGTACTGTATGTATGTATTTAGTTAGTTCAGTGTGTTTCCATGCTTTTAATCCTGCATAGGACAAGCGGTTTGGAAATGGATCTTATGAACATTACTGTAGCTGCAATCAAAGGCAATTCATGAATTTTTGTTAAATATGGTTCACAATTAAAATATAAATATATATGAGGTTAAAAATCATATGATTGAAATGTTTCATGGTCAATAAATTATAATTTCATGATTATTTATTTGTTAAAAACTGTGAGGAAAAGGGTGTAACTTATTTTTTGTTCCGTGCGGAAATCATAATTTGTTGCTATAAGGACGCTGTATGGGTACACTCGCTAAGATCTCCATGAGAGAAATGTGCTGCGGTTTTCTAAAAAGCCATGGAAGATTGTAAAGATTATCCATAAGTTTTGTCGTTGAGGATTGAAGACGAATACCCTTCTAAGTTTACCCTCTCGAGTTCATGTGGTGAATGAGGTATATATTTTCTCTTTCTTTGTCATTTATTTGTGTTACGTGACTGTGTTTGTAACAAGCCAATTATTTTACATGGCATAAATGTATACTTTATTTCTTAGTTTTTTTGTGATTCTGTTTAGTATTGTCTGCAAATATGTCAAGAATTAAGATTAATTTATGTTTTCTGTGATTTATTTATATACCAGTCCTGACAGCAATTTTATGCAACAAGTGAACATGTAAAGACATGTCCGTCATGGAATAAATATGCCAGTGAAAACCCAGGAATGACTTGAGCCTTTATTAATACTCGAGTGGAGTAAGAATTACTGTTAATGAGTTCCAATTACTATTGTCTAATATCTCAGAGCTTTAGGCAAAAGTTTTTTTTTCTTATTGGTTGATTGATCTATATTTAAAAAAAAAAAAGGTAATTGAAGAGGTCATGGGAGATGGGATATTACAGCCCTGATATCTTTATTAAAATAAAAACAGAAATTGAAATCTAAATGCAGAAGGTCTGTGAGCAAAGATGGAATAGATTTTTTCAGATCACTGAAAATGAAATACTTGCACTTTTTTTATATACTTCTTTTTTGTATATGTTGAAGATGATTGTGGTTTGTCTTCAAATTCTTAAGACTCACAAAGGCAATGTTCCTGTAAGTCTAAAATCAATACCACAATCTATTACCTCAAATTATTCTTTTGTTCTAAAAAAAAATTGGATTTTTTTAAAAGCCTATTTTGTTCCTTAATCAATAAACCTATTCAAAAGTCACACAATAAGCAGCATGCTTTGCACTGGCACAGGTTTGAAATATCATCATTTCACATATTCACAACCATTTATCATTCTACATTTTCCAACCTATAAATGGATGTTGTCTCGTTTTGTGTTTTTCTCTTTTAGTCTGGATGTATCTCACCTAATAAGATTGATCACAGGAATCGCAAGAAAATGAGATGGCACCAATGAGATAAAGAGCAAAAGGAAACTTTTTTCTTAAAGAGCCTTTGACATTTCTTAAAGAGTACAATTTTCTTCCTTGTATTGATCTGTTAAGTCTATAATACTTTGTGAAAGTAATCTATTAGCATTCACATTCATCTCATTTGCAGTTGCTCACTGCTCAGCCCATTCTCACCCTTGCTTCAATATCTGACGCTTTAGGCGCCCTTTAGCGTCAGTTAGATGACGCCCTAGGATCGCGTGTACCCTACCCCCACCCCAGACCTAAACCTAACCGTGTCCTCTAAGTGACGCTTTCCTTTAGTGACAGTTAGATGACGCCATAGGATCCCGTCATGTAAGTGACGTTAAAGGGCGCCTAAAACGTCAAATATTGAAGCATGGTCAAAGGGGACGCCTTGGGGTGAGAATGCGTTGCACTGCTGCATGCCCTTGCCAAAAAGCCAAACTTTGACCTCTTTGATATTGATGTATTCCTTATGAAACAAAGTATTTTAATGACCTATTATGTTTGTTTGTTTTTTTTACATTTTCAACTTTCTTTAGTTGTAAAAAGTTGCGGTTTGACCATCAAAAAGTCAGCATAGTTACAAAGCATTCCAAAGGGAGTTATTCTCTATATCTGTAAGCGCTGTTTCTCCCTGAAATGCCTTAATTGTAGTCTTTCTACCAGAAACATATCACAATATTCTTGATTTAAATAATTCCTGCCCAAGGAATACACAAAAACAAGGATGAGGGTGTGTTGAGTTGAGTTTTGTTAGTAGTGTGTTGAAACTCGTTATGGGGCGTTACATCTCTGAAACACGTTCGAAGCGGTTGGCAAATCACAACACACTGGTCCAACTGACCAATCAGAGCACATTGTGCTTTTTGGAAGCAGGGACTTCGTAAACAGAAAGTTACTTAGAGACTGAGAATCCAAAATTGTAATATTGCAAAAAAAAACATTTGCGTATAAAGCACAGTTTTCATCCCATGATGTGTTCAAAAGAACAAAATCACCACTTCCTGGGAAATTGGTACAAGATATCTGTACTAAAAATGGAAGTTGCTGTATTTGGGGAACCCACTGTTTTTTTGTTTTTTTGTTTGTCCGTCATAAATGATTCCAAGTACGGAGATGAAACGGAATAAACCTTATCATGTTATCTTGCATTCTGATGTTTTTGGGAATGCAGTCATGTGAGATGCTTCTGGGAGAGAATTAAACCAAATCAATTTGATCACAGACTTTGGCTCAGGTATTTCAGAATGATCAAACCAACATTTGAGATGCTGTGCAATGAAATTGATCTGCTGGTTAGTCCCATTATCCAATCACATCCAAAGGTCAGTGTGTTTCCATTATAGTTTATGCACATGCCTTCTTATCAAATAAAAAAGTATCCTCTTCAATTGAGGATCCTCTTCAAAATATGTTTTTTTATGTGCATTTTTTTTTCTTTTAAATTTAAGTGAGAAATATCTGAGGAGTAATCTTTTTTTTTTTTTTGAAACAGCCAATAGACTTCCGCATTATGTGACCAAATTTGAGTCATAAAGTCATAAAGTAAATATTTGTATTTTTTTTTCAAAAGAGAATAACAGAAAGTGAATATCTGCTATAGTTAATTGCAATAGTGCATAACAATACGAAATAAAGAATCAATTAAACGGGCTCAGTGGCGTAGCAAGTCAGTCCCGGGCCCATATGCAAAAGAAAATGGTAGGGCAAAATCGCGATTGGTGACACTCAGATCCACGAACCTGCAAAATTGCGAGACACCCCTTCCAACTCCCAGCGTCCTTACCATCCATATCCAATGCTACCACATCTTTACGTAAATTACTATTAGTATTATTTGAGGTTAACATTATAAAATACGTAGACACACCACAAAACTAGTTGAGGATAAATTATTTAAAATTGTGGAATTCCAGCATTATGGACGTGGCATTTGCTGTCAAAACTTGATAAATAAAGTCTCAGAAAAAGCATTAATACCAATATATTGAAACATCTGTTTATCCATGTTACTCCCTTAAAGGAGTCCAGACATTAGAAAAATATCAGTCTACACATGCGTTTTTATATTTTATATTAAGGAAATAGACGTATTCATGCGTAATAAAAAAATCTTTAACTTTTAGGAGGCAAAAAATATATTTTTTTTGTAATTCTGTGAATTACACTGGGCAAATCGAATGAGGAAGAGTTGATTGGCTCCACAGAACATAAAATATTCAAAATATTTATGAGGAAAAAACAATGTTACAGACGTGACAGTTTATTCGGACGTCATTCGTACTCGAGCGCTCAGAGGCACTAAAAGACGGATTTAAAACTTCCACAGACCTCAAACAGAAAAGCACAAAGCCTTTATTTAAAGTGAATTTCGTTTTCCTTTCGATTTTATCTTGATTTTAATCAATGTTTCATCAACCAATTGCCTGGATTTAATACATAAGAAGTGAAAGCAAACAATTATAGATAATCACGACACGCAGGCGTCCAATCGCGAACTGGAGCGTGTCTCATAAATAAACTCAGTGTATAAGTATATCCAACTCCACAGACCTGAATCGTATATCTACGCTATATTGAAATGTCAACTTGTAAACAGAACAATTCGAAACGAAACCAAACCAAAAAGATTGCTCTCTGCTTATGAAATGAAATGTGTATTTCTCTCTGGTGCATCCACAAGCCCACTGCGAAGATCACGAGTCAGTATTGAGTCAGTCAACTTCATCTTTATTAATAACATTTTTAAAATGTTTCCTTGCTATATTAGACATATTCTTAATCATTGCTTTTATTGGTTCTTTGTGACAGCTTTAAACTATTGCTGTTGCTACAAGCGTCACCACCGCATCAAAAACATGATTGCGTGATAAAAACATGAAAATACCACCTAAATAGCTTAACTGTTTCAAAAGAAATCACAGAACGAATAGCCTGATGCGCATACGTCCATCTCGCGAATGTAAACTTGTTCATGCCATTAGCCGCTTTTACATGGCCAGCGCGAGCAGAGAGGCCGAAATAATGACTCACTGCACTCCTGTAAAAATAAAACTCTATAGAAATATATCATGACATGCATTCAAAAAATGTATATTTATTGTGGCTACACTTTAAAAATTAATTACCTGGTTTTAACTAAAAATTCCCCATGGGCGGGCCCCCTATCGGCCCGGGCCCATATGCACGTGCATGCCCAGACGCTACGCCACTGAGCAGGCTAATATTCTCTCAGCAGCAGCACTTTTCTCTGAGTATTTCTCATGCACAGGTATGTCATTTGTGGTTTATTACTCATATAAAAAAGCTATTGATTCGATTTTAACAGTGACATATGGATTATTATATATATTAGCAACCGAAAGTGAATACTTCATTTTCAACACCAACACTGCATCCCTCAGGTGAGCTTACCAGAAAAATCAACTCACTGTGACCATCTGCCTCAGGTGCAGATGTAGTCTGAAGTGAATAATTGTGAAATGAATTGGGAATGCAAGAGCGTGTAAATTGGTTTTAAGCTGTCAGCTCCCTCTCTCACACATTGCAGGTCCAGGGTGACTTGTCTCTTGGACCCCATCCACCCTCTCAATTCTTACTTGTCAGGTGTTGAGCATGAAGGTGAATAGTGAATAGCTGGCTCGTAATCCATAATGGTTGTGGCTGACGGTTTGTAGACTAGCAGCAATAATCAGTGTTAACGTATAAGCAATACACAATTACATTAATTGACTGTTGTTTTGCTTTTTAATAGAAAGTAAGTAAAAGAGAACCACAACACCCCCATCTCCCCACTCCAATGATGCATGAAAACAGGGGAAATAATGAAAATGATATAAAATTTCATATCTATCTATCTATCTATATATATATATATATATATATATATTTATACATGTGACCTCTTAAAGGGTTACCAATAAACATTTTATGAAGGAGCAGCTCTTTTCACTGACCATTTGTTGACCTTTTTGTGACATAATTGTGGAAAGTGCCATATTTAATTACATTCGTCAATAAATTATGTTTTACTAACAAAGTTCGGGAGGAGCATGTTCAGATAATTAAACACATGTGGAGCACATTCAGGTAATCAAGCCTAATTAGACACGAGTGGAGCACACTCCCAATCAATAGGTAAGGTAAGAGGTATATATACAGCAAACGTAACTCAGTTCATTGACAGTCTAACAGCATCCCTCCACCACCCCATCTCCTCACTTCTTCTCCTAAATACTCTTACAACAACGAGGGGGAGAACGTCTCTGGTTACGCATGTAACCTTAGTTCCCTGAAGGGAACGAGATGCTGCGTGTAACCGTTATGGGAACGCCCCTGCGTGATGAGTCATGAAGCACGTATGAAATCAGTCCAATGGCGAGACGGAACGTCATAGGCGGGGTGACGTATCGACCAGGAAACTATAAAGCACTCCAGAAACACAAGCGCGACAGCTTCTGATAAGACTGAAGCAAGTGCTCACGGCATGCTGGGAGTATGGCATGGGCACGCAGCGTCTCGTTCCCTTCAGGCAACTAAGGCTACATGCGTAACCAGAGACGTTCCCATTCAGGGAACTTCGAGCTGTGTGTAACCGCTATGGGAACGCTGATACCAACGCCGCCATGCGAGCAGGTGTCCGTTGTATGAAATCAGGGCGCACATTCGGACGAAAGCACCTGCGCCCCTGGAGCAGAGACCTTTCCTCGGAGGTCCAAAACAAACAGATAACTGTTCAGACTTTCTCCACAGGGCAGCTCTGTGGACATAAGGATCTAGAGCCCTCACAGGGCAGAGCAGATTTAGTTTCTCTTGGTCTGACCTCAGGATACCACGAAGGAAACGAATTACAAATGGGTATCTCCCGTGAGAAGCTCCACTCAAAGGGACGTGGTAAGCAGATAAGGCCACTACATATACCTTTAGTGTGGAGTGGGATAACCCTGTGGAGAAACGCTCCTGAAGGAATTCCAGCACCGCCGACACCGGGCAGTTAACTGGTGTTCTCCACACCAAGAGGTGAACAATTTCCACCTCAAGGCATAAAATCTCCTCGTGGACGGAGCTCTGGATTGGAGGATGGTCTCCACGACCTCAGTCGAGAGACCTGATTCTATGAGCTGGGCCCCCTCAGAGGCCAAGCCCACAACCTCCATAGATCTGGGCGGGGTTGAAGTATCGACCCGCATGCTAGAGATAGAAGGTTCCTCCTGATCGGAATCTCCAGAGGAGAACCGTCGAGGAGAGAAATAAGGTCCGCAAACCATACTCGAGCCGGCCAATACGGGGCTACTAACAGTAGACTGACCCCGTCTCGGCGAACCCTCTCCAGAACTCCTGGGAGCAGAGCAATCGGGGGAAATGCATACAGGGGTGACCTCGGCCACTCCTGTACCATCGCATCCAACCCCAGAGGGGCTGGCGGATTTAGAGAAAACCACAACAGGCAGTGTCTCAGTCCCTGGATTCAAATAGGTCTACCTCGGTGTAACGGATCTTGTCGCTGTCATGACTGGATCTGGTCTCTCGCTCGTATTCTGCGTTGTGATTTGACCAATTTCGCTCATTCGTTCTTCATGCACTCAGATGAACAGGAGTCAGTGGGCTCAATTTCTCAATAAATTGTAAGGACACACCGTTTTTGTTGATTGGTATTTACTGAAAAGTGAAATAAAACATCCTCTCAGTGGTGTTTTGCTGCAGACATAACATGTATCAACAGCTCGCGTTCCCCATAGCAACTGTTGAGTTACACTAACAGTATAACCAATAATAGAACATAACACATGACCACATTTTGTATGAAACATGATGCAATAATAAAAACAAAAGCAATAATAAACACAAAAATATACATAAAAACATACCTGAAAAGTGAAATAAAACATCCTCTCAGTGGTGTTTTGCTGCAGACATAACATGTATCTAAATAAAATATAAGATAAAATTAGCAACCTCGTGGCCTTGCTAATGAGAGCACTATCGGACGGAAGTTCACAAAAGGCCATAACTGATCAAATATATGTTACTACTTGAATTAAATGATTTAAACATTGGCTAAACCAAATCACAAACAAAATATTTGAAATCGCTAGTCATTTTGCGTCATAATCGCACAAATATTGCCAAAATGAGACAGAGCATGACCATACGCACCAACAGCTCGCATTCCCCATAGCAACTGTTGAGTTACCCTATTTACCGTCAAACCACGCATTTTTGTCTGCAGCTCCCAAACAAACCACATGAGGGCACTATTTTAACATGAAATTAATAACTGCTGTTGAATTCAGGAGGATTCACAATAAAACCAAATACAAATCTAACTCTGTTACATCGGCACGACCAAAATGACTCCATAGGAGCTCCACCACCTTGGGGTGGAGTCTCCACTCCCCAGGCCTCGGCCCCTGCCTCGACGTCTGCTCCCCGATTTAAATACCCTGGGATATAAATCGCCCTCAATGAAAGAAGCTTCCCCTGGGACCACAGAAGGATCTAGCCTGTATAATGGACGTGAGCGCAGACCCCCTTGATGGTTTATATAAGAGACCACCGATGTGTTGTCAGATCGGACAAGAACATGGTGACCCCTCAGGTCTGGGAGGTAGTGCTTCAGAGCCTGAAACACCGCCATCATTTCTAGACAATTTACATGCAAATGAAGATGATGACCCTGCCACAGACCCCGGGCCGAGCGACCACTCATGATCGCCCCCCCAGCCCGTGAGGGAGGTGTCCTTCGTTAGAGTTACACGACGACCCGGAACTCCCAGCACAAGTCCCAGGGACAGGAACCAAGGTTCTTTCCACATAGCCAGGGCACGGAGATGTGACCCTGATCTTGCGGAGCGGGTTTCCCCTCGGGGAGAACCCCTTGGTCCTGAGCCACCACTGCAGAGGTCTCATACACAACAGGCTGCACGGTAACACGTTGGACGCTGCTGCCATCAGACCCAGAATTCTCTGATATTCTTTTACAGTGAGTGACTGGCCTAACTTTGCTTGCTTGACAGCTGAGAGAATCGAAGCAACACGAGCAGGCGACAGATGTGCCTGCATCGTCGTCGAATCCCAAACCACGCCCAGAAAAGTGGTCCTCTGTACTGGAGAAAGCACACTCTTCTTGGCATTGAGTCTTAACCTCAATCTTCTGATATGGGCGAGAACGACATCTCGATCCTGAACCGCCTGATGCTCCGATTGAGCCAGGATCAACCAATCGTCGATATAATTTAAAATGCGAATGCCCTGGAGTCGCAGCGGAGCCAGAGCTGCGTCCATGCATTTCGTGAAGGTTCGAGGAGACAGCTAGGCCGAACGGAAGAACCCGATATTGGTACGCTTCGCCCCCGAAAGCGAATCTCAGGAACTTCCCATGTTGTGGAAGGATGGAATATGGAAGTATATGGAACTCTTCCACTCCACCAAAAATTCTACAAAGGGTACCAGTCTCTCGAGACTGGCCTCTGGAGATGTTTGAGTGACAGACACAGTGCCCTGTAATGGCACACTGGCAGGGAACAACTGGCCTGACTGTTCTATATTGCTTCCTCGGAGCGAGCAAGCATCCCTCTGGAAACACTCGCTGGGACCGTCTACGCCCCAACACGCAGGCGGGGTTGGCAGAACGGGCCCCTGAGGGCAACGAGAGAGAGCGGGCACCGTATTCAGCGGTGAACACCTCTCTCTCACGGTGGGGACCACCCTCAGCATTTTTTTTATTTTTATTTTTTTTTTTACTAAACGAGCGTCCCTCGGGAAAACACTCTCTGGGACCGTCTACGCCCCACCTTACAGGCAGGGTTGGCAGAACGGGCCCCTGAGGGCACCGAGACGGTGGGGACCACCCTCAGCATCCTGACACCAGTGGCATCAAGACCTCTTCGACGAGGCCTTGGTGGCGACAATAACCGTCCTCAGATCGGTTTTGTCCCGGGAAGACCTCGCCTGAGAACGCCGCGTCTCGGCCCAGTTTTGCTGGGGAGGAGCGCGAGACACGACACTCTTCTTCTGCTGTGCCCTATGTGAAGAGGTACCCGACGGGCGGGGACATGCGCACGGAGGGGGAGACATTTATGGAGCGGCGCTGCCTGCTTTCTTGAAATCTTTCGATGACCGAATTCACCGAGCCACCAAAAAGACCATCGGTCGACAACGGCGCATCCAAAAGAAAAGCTTTGTCCTTTTCCTTCATGCTCGCTAAATTAAGCCATAAATGCCTCTCCGTGGCCACCAGGGCTGCCATAGAACGACCAACTGATCTGGCCGTCTCCTTGGTGGCACGGAGAGAAATATCTGATTCCTGACGCAGTTCTTTAATAACATCAGTGCTCACAACCTCCCCCTCACTCATATCTCTTAAAAGATCTGCTTGATACGCTTGGAGGATAGCCATCGTATGCAAACATGATGCTGCTTGTCCCGCCGCCGAATAAGCTTTGCCCACCAAAGCCGATGTATTTCTAAGTGGCTTGGTGGGCAAATCCGGTGTTTTAAAAGATGATGCCGTATCAGGAGAAAGATGGCTCGCCAAAACTTCCTCCATCCTCAGCATCGCCCCATAACCCTGTCTCTTAGACCCAGCGATATTCGAGTACATAGATGTCTGGTGCGTTAGAATTCTCGCTGACACCGGTCTATTCCACGATCTACACACCTCAGTGTGTAGATCGGGAAAGAAGGGCAAACACCGGCGTGGAGGTAGAGAGTGAGACGGTAAAAATCTCTCGTCTAATTTACTGTTCACTCTAGTCTCCTGTTTTTCGACTGGCCAATCAATACTTAACTTTTCCACAGCCCGAGTCAAAACCTCCATCAGCTCTTCACTCGTGGGAGACTGGGATGGCGAGTCCCTGATCTCCACTGAGTCAATAGACTCCACATCCACACTTTCAACATCCAGTTCCTTGGAACTGGATAGCTGAAGTGGTGGAGCCTCAGCCCGGGCAGGAGAAACCACAGCGCGGACCCCCGCACCGAGATCGAGGCGCTGGATCTATCAGGTAAGGGCAGAGAAAAGGCAGAGCCCGTCTCCATCCCTGCTGATAGATCCATTTGCGATCCCCACGGCGCAAGCCGTCGCTGTGCCTCGGCAGCAGCGGGACCCAAACCGCGGGGAGCGTGCACCGAGCCACTCTCCTCGAAGAGTGCCCGGCAGGAGCGGAGCGTCTTCATGGGCAAATGCTCGCAATGCTCACAGCCAGCCCCCTCGAGAGCTGACTGAGCATGCTGCACTCCCATACAGACAACACACAGATCGTGTGTATCCCCACCGGTGATGTAGCGAGGGCAGGGATGAACACACTTTCTGAACTGCTGCTGTTTGCTCGCCATAATATATATATATACAGTGCTTTTCAGACAGACAAAGACACAACTTGGATTTCATACATAGAGCGCTTGCTGAAGACTCAGAAGCTGTCGCGCTTGTGTTTCTGTGGTGCTTTATAGTTTCCTGGTCGATACGTCACCCCGCCTATGACGTTCCGTCTCACCATTGGATTTCATACGTGCTTCATGACTCATCACGCAGGGGCGTTCCCATAGCGGTTACACGCAGCTCGAAGTTCCCTGAATGGGAACTCAGGGTTCGGGCAAAAAATTCCGAGCTCGGAGCCCTCCCCCCGGACAGCACGCCAAATACGCATAATCTTTACTCTGTTTAATTGATGTAAATGTGAACTCGTGAATGAGATCAGTGGATTAAACTCATAAGGTCAGTGTGTGATGGAGTAAAATGCTCTCAGTGAGTGAGTGACACACGGCAGTAAACCGGCCTCACTTACGGTTACTTTGTCTTGATGATATTTGCTCTATGTATTTATTTTTTGATTATTGTTTTCAGTAGGCCTGAGCTTGGCAGCATGGATCAATGATGTTGTGAAAAAAGTAAGACAAGAACATACACACAACAATGATAAGGCCATGTCTGTCTTTCATGACCTTGTTGTTAATTAACAACACCAGGAGTACAGAGTAAAATGTATTAGTTGCTGCAGCCATCTTTAGACAGTGTCTCAAATCAGAATCAGTGAAAAACAGCACATCTCTGAACTGACAGACAGCAACGCTGGAGAGGAAGTCAAAATACTTTGGCAAAATTATTATTAAATAATAACATTATTTAAATGTTACCCAGTTAATTTATGATTAATCTTTGATGAATAGTATAGTACCCATGCATGATTTTTCACATACATATGGTGAGTATATTTTAATTTCCAGGTGAACTATCCCTTAAAGAGCAAGACATTTGCAGTGAAATGTCCCTGAAAAAATCTCAAATGGACATTAGATTGTGACCTTTGCTAAACAAATGGTCCAAGTCTCAATTCAAGCTGTGCAATATGTTCAGTGGGAAAAGCTCATTGAAGCTCCTTTAATTAGACATCTCAGCTACAGGTGCCACTGCTGAAATATAAGAGTGGAGAGAGATTGAGTGTGTTGATGTACGCTGATCTGTTTGCCTGTACTGCCAGATGAGAGGATGGATTGCACAAGTCAGGCTGTTATGTGGTAAATTGGACAGCTATCAATCAAATGGCATAGCCACATCTAATACTGAGTGGCAGCTGGAATGTGTTTCCGCTCGCTGGACCTTGAAGTGCGCAGGAGTTATAAACTTCACCTTCAAAACGTCTGGATGTGAACACAATCACAATGCTCTCGGAAGTGATTGTCTAACTAAAGCGGGTGTTCAATATGAAAAGTTTCTGTTGCTTGTCAGTTTGCATGGTATGACCTCAGTGAGATCACAGGTAAAGGCTGATGTAGACTCTGCAACAACAGTCTTTTTATGACACACCATCTTAGGATTTTGGTCTATTTTACAGTGTTGACTGACCATCATCAATCAGTAAATGTTTTGACATCCTCATTAAACACAAAATTGAAATGGTAAAATATAAACTCAACCAAGCACTTGTGTTCATTTTGACAATGTTTGTCCTGAAAAATAATAAAACATAATAAAAATAACAAGATCAAGCCAAGCAGAGTCCAAGTAAATTTTTTTGGCAAAAAAAAAAAAAAAGAAAAAAAAAAAGAAAAGACCGCTATTTCTATATTATGCGAGTCTGCATGGGGTTTTGATTACAATTCTTGACTATTTCGTTATTAAAACTCTGACTAGTGCGTATGTTTGTTGAAGTATTAAACTGAATTATAGCCTTTGTTTCAGAAATAAAGGAGTGTCTTTGTCTCAAATAGGTTTTACAAATAATGTTTCATTGAAATTGTCTTATGCATTCTCATCCTAGGGTAGTATGGATATAGTGACGATTTTGACATTCCGTCTAAATACAACGCACATGGCACCCTTTTGTGTCAATATAACACGCACAGAGCTTTGTTCGGTTATGGGTATGTTTAGGTCAGGGGTAGGGTTAGACCACTAGGAGGCGCCTTCTGGCCCATATATATCTGCGTCACATATTGACGCTAAAGGGTGCTATGTGTGTTGGATGTAGACAAAATGAAAAAAAATAAATACTTGGGGGAACCTACTGGGACATGGGCTGGAACAGGAACTGACCTTGGCTCAGGAAGTGACAATGGCTCTGGAAGTGACTGTTTGGTGGACGAGCGAAGAATAGTCTCTTGTGCAGCGGGCAGGACCTGAATTGCTGGCTTGACAGGACTGGCGTGAGGAGTAGGCTCATCAGGACTGGCCTGAGGTGCTGGTTCGTCGAGGCTCACGTGAAGCGCAGGCTCATCGGGGGTCACTTGGTGCACAGGCTCGACCGTGGGGGCTGAAGTGAAGCGCGGGCTCATCAGGGCTGACATGCTTGTCGGAGCTGATGTGTTGCACAGGGTTGGCTGGGCAGACGTGAAGCGCGGGTTCGGCTGCGGAGACGTGAAACTTGAGTTCGACATGGCTGACATGAAGCTCCGCCTCATCGAGGCTGGCGTGAAACTCCGCCTCGTTGAGGCTGACGTGAAGCTCCGCCTCATCAAGGTTGACGTGAAATTCCGGCTCGTCGAGGCTGAGGTGAAGCTCCGCCTCATCGAGGCTGACGTGAAACTCCGGCTCGTCAAGGCTGACTTGAAACTTCGGCTCATCGAGGCTGACGTGAAACTCTGGCTCATCGAGGCTGACGTGAAACTCTGGCTCATCGAGGCTGACATGACTAGACCCTGGTTTGGTGAATGCTGCGGCGTCGTGGAGCTCCTTCTCCATCTTACCCACAGTGAGAGTAGAAACACTCAGTAGAAGGACAAAACTGCATTAAAGTTGCGTGGGGATCATGGATGGGCATCAGTGAACAGAGCGGTTCAGATAACCCTCCACGGAAAAAGATCATTAAACATTTGGTGTTCATTATCGTGAAACGTGCCTGTTCAAACAGACTCCTCGACATACCACTCAATCGATCCTCTTGATGTAGTCACATAATCTCCGCTCCCGTATCTGTGTTTAGCCTTGTTGTGTAAGCTCGTCGTCATACCTTGCCATCTACTTTTTCCGGGAGAGCTTGGCGTGGAACTGGGATCGGCTCAGGGCTGACAACTGTTGAGACGGGTTGAGTCTGCGATGGTCCCGGTGTGGAAACATGAAGACCGCAAACCATCTTGGCCAACCGCTCCAACGACGAGGTTGATCCCGGTGTATGGCTCTCTGGTCCGCATTAGTTAACTGAGAGGAATACGAGGCTGACTGCTGGATATGGTTAAGGCGAAGTTTTCTGTCATGAATTACCACACAGCTAGATCCAAACGCAAAGTGAGTTTATTACATGGTAGTCAGACAGGCAAGGGTCACAGACAGCAAACACAGCATTGAAGACAAGGCAATACTCAGGATCAGAAACCCGGCGAGATGACAAAGGCAGGCGGCAGACGAGATACAATCCAGGAAACAGGAAATGGGTCTAAAGGCAGGCAGCAGACAATCGAGGAACAACAGGTTCATCAAGGGTCAAATACACAGACAGAAACAGACCAGATATGGACAACTGATTAGGATGAAAAACTCGGAACCGCTCGGAGATGTACACAACAGTGAAACAAGACTTCGCAAATGGGTGATAGTGAGAGTGGGGTTTTAATATGTGTGGAGCTGTGTGTGGAACTAGAAGCAGGTGTGAGAGTGATCAATGGAAACAGGTGAGAGAGAAATCAGTCCAGGATGTGTGCATGATCAGTCCCATGGAAGGCAGTGCAGGGGTGGAGCACCCTCTAGTGACACTCGAGGGCGATCTAGCCGAACATCGTCACAGAAATACAATGAAGAAAATAGCTGAAAATGAAAAATCCAGAGAAATGCATGAAAGGAATGAAAGAAAAAACATCATGTGCAACTGCTGTAAACAAATTCATTGATTAATTCAATGATTCTTAAGAAGAATTAAAAAGTCAAACAACTTTCCATCATACAAATTCAACACTGAAATGATTTAACAGCTTAGAGCCGTGAAAACAAGATGTGTTCCACACATCTGCAGTTTGCCCAATTCAGCATGTTGAATGAGCATCGTGGCCATCAGTGAGAGAGATCACTCTGATTGGCTGTTCAGTTTAGTGAATGAGTCAGTGCACAGGAATAAAAGATGCCTGCTGATATAGACATTTTCTTCAATGCATGTGCTAGTTGACAGTCACCTGAGCCTCTTTGGTCGAGCTTTTTGGCACAGACACAGTTGACAAGATGTGAACACAATCAGCTTTTGTCTTCACTATATGTCGGCTTGGTATTTCACAGCCTATAGGACAGCATGCTAATTAACCCTCTGATGGTCCTCGGTCACTTCTGACCGAATAATTTTCTGTTTTGAATTATTAAAAATCACAGCTTCATCAGAAGGTTATGATACTTGGTGACTTTTTTGCCATTTGGTATGTGAATACAAAAAAAAAAAAAAATGAGGTCATGATCCGAGCATGCTAAGTTGTTGTAAAAAAAATAGTCACACTCGTGGTCTTCGGTCAGAAATGACCGACCCATAGGAAATTAATGGGAAATTTACAAAAAAACAAAAATTCTCTGAATTTGTACAATCTACAATTCGGCCACGATTCTTAACCCTTTAAAGCACCACAGTAAAAAAAATAAAAAAATACTACTAATAATAATAATAATAAAACTAATCAACCTCACTAATATTCTGGTAATAAGGAAACATCTTGGAAAAAAGAATAAATGCTAGGGAAGAAGAAGCTTAAATATGCACCAATTAGAAACAATAAGGTTTGTTCTGGGGCATCACACACATGCACATTCAAGTTTCCATATATGCTTTCGTTTAGCATATATTCGATGCGCACTTTTGTAACGAATCACTCAAAAGTCAATAGATGTGTCCGTGGCTCTGCGCAGACTGCCCAGTGTGTATGACAGCAAAATACAGCAAGAGTGATTTGAAAGCATACACTCTCGAGGTACTTTGATGTCATACAATGACCTATCAGTACAGAGCCGCTTCAAGTCGAACACACCTATTTGTTTAGCGTTTATTTTATCTGCCGTCAGACTATCTGAGACATAGTCGCATTGCTGGGTTATATACTGTAGGCCTATCCATATGGATTGCAGACAAACAGGCATTCTGAAAACGCCTTATGCTAAAAGTGATCTTATTCATAATTTATATTCATAATTATTACCACACAGTCTGTTTACAATGTCTGTCTACCATTGTAACAGATGTTTACATCTACCAATGTCTTTATACGGTTTGTATAGGAATGCATCAAAATCTCGGCTGGCAAAAATAGCATTTTCGATTTAGAAAAAATGGCTGAAAAAATATTCCGCCCCTCAGTGTTCAGCACTCATGTTTCACTCTCAATCTAGACGTTATCACTGCGCATTGTGATGTCCTGCTTGCTGTAAAGCTTCAAATAATAGCCGAGTGATAAATAGACGCCTGTCTCTTTTACACGTCTGGTGTGGCTGCAGGTTTGGGTAAATAAAGGCCGGTCTCAAAAAGAGGCCGGGTCTGTTTTTTTTTTTTAATTTCGGGTTGTATTTAATCTTCTAAAACCCGTCAGATTGTTCGCTTTTTGACAGCTCCAAAAGCAAAATTTTGTCCCGCTAAAGCCTATTTTGATTGGTGAGTGATGGAGAATAATATAACTGCTGTGCTTGATGGCACACATAACGAGCATAGAGAGTGTCGCGCGCACACTCTTGCGTCTTCAAACAACACAAGCGCTGTCTTGCTCTCTCTCTCCCTCAAGCATTTTAATCAGAATCAATTGACACGATAGTAAAAGGTCGGAAGACCGCAGTTTCACGTGGAGCATTTGAAGAATTTTAGTGATTAGACTCTAGGCCTATACTCAATGAACATCTCAACAGTAAATTTTAAAAGCCTATAAAAAAATATTACAATAAATATGTGATCAGGATAAACATGGTTTGTGCTGATTACAGTGTTTTTTTCTTTTTTTTTTTTTTTCTGTAAATTTTTGGCTGCCAAGAGCAAGAAACCAATAAAACTTTAATTTTGTATGATAACAATCGTTACTGTGTTAGGTCACCACTTGATCTTCAATATAAAATATCTCCAATACGATCTACAATTTTAAAATATTAATCCAGGAGGACAGCCATAGCCACAGGTCATCATATTATAAGAATATCCTGTAAGTTTCAGAACTGAAAACATCCGTTAGTCCAATAAAAGCTTTTATTGACACCAGCCCCAGCAAACGACTCGTTTTTCAAAGTGGGGAACTATGACGTCAAAGAGGATAAAACACCACCCCCACAGAAAAAGATCAACGCCTACTTCAACATGGCCGGTTTAGCCCCGCCCACCGATTCGTGCATTACACGCATAGCTAAATAATATAGATGCCTACCTCGTGATGAATAACCGGATTGAGCTACCAAGCGAGCAATACAAAATATTGTGCCGCCGCCGCCTGGTTGTGGAAGAAGACAGTCGCTAGCTACATAAGCTTCCTCTAGATTCCAATAGGATTGCATGGATAACCTTTATTTTTAATGACGTTCCACTTCAGCTGATGAGGTAAAACATTGTCGTCTGTTCTCTTCATTTCACTGAGGATTGTTTTGTAAACAAGACTGGAACAGACCAATTAAGAGTAAAGAATGGTGCTGTGCCTTCTATATTGGATCTGACAGGAATTGGGCAACACACGGACTCTGGGTCGAATCATTCCGGTTGCCATTTAACAAAATTGGACGTTTTCAAAACAATTTCCCCCAAGAGACGGGTGAGTTAAACTCATTACAGCCATAAAAACCCAGCGATTTTCAGGTAGGCTAAAAACTTGGGTACAAAATAGCCTGTTACTTATTCGTTTTAATGTTTTTGAATGCAAAAACCAAGCGAACCTCATAAGTTGACCTCAGACAACAATATAAAAAAATGTAAAAAGCCAGTGTATGACCACTTTAAAATTTTGCTTTCTCTTTACCACCTATATATGCGTCACGGTTGTGGTGTAGATGAAGAGAGGCTGAGGCAAAAGCTCCAATACAAAGATTTACTCAAAATCAAACAGGTACAGACAGGCAGGCAGGCAACACACACAAACTAAATAACATTAACATTAGCAACGACCGACAAGGACAGACTGAACAGAAGCAAACTAAATACAAGCATGAATCAAACATAACAAGGTGAAGACAGGTGACACAGATGAACAGGACGATGAACAGGTGGCTGATTGAGGGAGTGACTTCAGGTGTGGAGACACCTTAGCATCCTGGGAAATGTAGTGCAGATGATGAAGACAGACTGGTGCAGACAAGGACTGTGACAATATGTAAGGTCACATTCTAGTCAAAATATTATAAAGGGAAAACTATTTTAGATATTTGGTATATCAACACAGTTTCAATTACGTAATGAAAAATACCTTCTTTTTTTACAGTAAATCTAAGTTCAATCCATATAACTACTTTTTTTTACAGCGAAGTTCTGAAAACCACAGCTGCTGTTTTTTGTTTTTGTTGTTGTTGTTTTTTACTGTAAATTGAACTAATTTTTAAAAATATACTTTAGACGTTTAACACAGGTGATGATAAAACAACCTTAAAAAAATCCCATTTAATAGCCAAGATTATGTTTCAAAAAGGGTGATATTAGAAACAAAATCATGAACTTTTTTGAAAGCAATGAAAGTTGACACACATATTACATAAACACTAGAATACCTAGAGCCTTTCACAGCAGTGCTGCACTCAAGCGGGAACTGTTCTCCCATTCTGACATGGCATCACACTTGCTCTGACCAAGGTCCACTGCCTCCATGTGCTCCGGGGCGTCTGGTGTGTCCTGGGTAAGTAGCACTTTGCTATGAAACTAATGCAGTCTGGCAGAAAGCTCATACATTACCTGGAATTTGGAGAGGGAACATTAAGAACAAAACCGAAGGTGACGCAGGTTTTTACAGTAAACGTCTTTAAGATTTTAAACATTATGTCTGATGTGAAGTGTTATTAAAATTAAATTAAATGAATTAGTTAAATTAATTGTAGCTAGAGTGACAGAGACATATTTAAACCAAAATAGCTCCACCTTCCCCAGCTCCCGCCTAGATCTGCTACGGGATGTATGTGTATATTTATGCAGCTGTACATTCTCACAGCATGTCTTTGTATATTTAGGCAGTAGTACATCTGCATAGCAGATCTAGTCCACCAAGACATATTCAATGTTAATATTCAGAGAGTTGTTTGATTGTAATATTTTGATTTAATATTAATATTAAAACTAATTCAAATTAATATTATATTGAAACTTTTTAGACATTTACAAGGAAGTTTCTGTGAATGTGGAGGTACAGATTGTCTGAAATGAGGGAACCAAAAAAATAAAGTCAATGGAAAAGAGAAAAAAATAACTTGAACTGAAACATTTGCAGACTTTAAATCATAATGTCAGGATCTTTAGTCTTGTCTTGTCTAAGACAGAGAGTGGAACTGCAAGATAAAGGGTGAGATTTATGTAAAGGTACAGAGACATATTGAAGAGCTAGCCGTAGAGAATAATATCACCATACATCTAGACAATCTGATAAGAATAAAGGTTAGCTCTGTCCTCATGCAAATTCATTGAAAAATAAAAGTATCCCTCGAAAGAATGTTTGTATTGAAAGTCTGCAGACATTTTGTGAAAGTTAACCTTGTAAGCTGTGCAGAACAGTTTGCATAGGTTATAGTTACATTACAGTTTCATTGTCTGAAGAAGGAATCTAAACACGACAATGAACTAGCCTATGACGTCACTGCAGGTTAAATCGAGAGCATAAAGGGCACCTGTGCCAAACATCATCCACTTGTCTAAGGGAGATGCGTGCAGGAGTACCTGAAGCATATCAACGGGACGCAGCATCTCATTCCCTTTCTCAGGGAACAACGATTACATGCAAAACTTGAGACGTTTAAATGGGAACTTGCCCTGCATCCTCTGGAGGGCCCTTTGGGGAATGGACTACCCACCCTGCTATGCTGAAGGGATGGGTGCCCAAGTGGCTGTCATAAGTCTCCATTGCTGGGAAGACATCTTAGACCAGAGCTTTTCAGAATGGAAGCCTTAAAGAGAGGAGGCCGAACTACACTCTCTACCCAGCATCTGAGGAGGCTCACAGAGAGCCCATAGTAGTAAAACACTGTAAAACACTTTGTCTGACTGGCCTGCAAAGCCTTGCAGAGTGGAGGCCTCAGCAACGACTTTCATAATGAGAGGAGGCCTCTAACACTCCACGCTAGGTCAATAGCCAAGGAGGCTCACAGAGAGCCTCATAACCTGACACTTATTGCATACCTAAGCTCTAGGAACGCAAGACTCAACATGATGTCTCTCTAATCGAGAAGAGACCTAACCCCAGTCCTCACTCAGGAAAGCCTCCACAGAGGTTCGTGGAGCCTAACCACTTAGAGCCACTATCCCGGCAGAGCTCTGAGGAGCGGGTGCCTCTAAAAAGCAAGTCTCTAAAGCAAGAGAAGGCCTAACAACACTCCTTGGTGGAGGCAGTAACCAATGAGGTTCAGAGAGAACCTAACCACTCTAGCACTACTATCTGGTCGAGTTGAGATCTGCTACCAGCTACCAAGCAGGCTCACAGGGAGCCTAACTACCATTGCTATCAAAGTGCAGCTTGGAAGGAGTGGAAGCCTCTATAAAGTGAATCTCTAAAGCGAGAAGATGCCTAACAACGCTAACAAGTAAAGGCAATAACCAAGTAGGCTCAACGGCTAAGCGCTGCTGCCTGGTCCAGGTCTGAGGACCCTCCAAAGTGACAGGAGGCCTAAATACATCATACAGCCGCGACAGCTTACAAAGAGTCTCATAGACAGCCCACAACTCATAATAGTGTTTAGACAGAGCTCAGGGGAGTGAAGGCCTCAAGCCAACTCTGACGTCATGTTTCTAATCAGCCTCTGAGCGGAACCGTCAGTGAGGCAGAAGATAATATTCTGCAAAATACATCATGGGTTCAACTTCAGGGCCAGCTGTAACACGCATCAGGGCCCCACCTCCGTGGATATTTATGTTATGTACCCCAGTACGAGGCTTAGTGTGCTTGTTCTGGACCACTTCGCTGATGTCACCCTGTCACTTTGTAAACTCATGCCTCTTCCATGTTCTACCGCTCCTCAGTCTGGGATGAGCCAGCCCTCTTTGTGGCTTGAGGGATGGACCTGGATCGGCGCGGCATGAAGAACTTAAAAGCTGTGGAGTGAGCCTTCGCCTCCTGCAACTGTCCCGACCACCGTCTCAACGGATGTACCAAAAAGCTTGGAAGGCGAAACTGGTGCATGGAGGAGGAAGGATTTCCCCCTCTCCCTGATGTCACCCAGGTTCACACAGAGATGTCTCTCCTTTGCCATCATGGCTGCCATAGATTGACCGTTCGAAGCAGCAGTCTGTTTGGTGGTCCTGGATGCCAAATCTGCGGTGTGGAGCAGCTCCTCTACCGCCTCAGGGGGCAGACCCTGGCCCTGATCCAGATCCTCCAGCAGGTTAGCCTAGTAGGTTTGCAACAAAAGCCATAGTGTGCAGAGCCTACTCAGCCTGACCTGCTGCCGCATATGCTCTGCCATTCAGGCATGATGTAAGACGTAGCAGCTGAGTGGACAAAGATGGACTCTTAAGTGCAGACACCTCAACAATCGAGAAATAACTGGTCTTCGATCGGGGATATAAATGCATCGCAAGACATAACGTCCATAATCATATAAATGACAGGTGGGCTGAGAGTGCTCAGAAACATTGTCGTCCTCATCAACCTCATCCTGCACGACCTGGGGTGAGGAGCGTGCTCGCTGATTAATCAGATGCCATGACAGAGAACACGTCATCATCCAGCAGCTCGCTTTCGTCATCTGTCGACGAGTGAGAGATACGCAAACCCTTCTCAAGCTCATTGGCGAGCCCCACGACTTCAGTTTCCTACTCACCTCGTCTGCAGCAGGTCCTGAACTGTGGTCCCTTGGGCAAAAAAAAAAAGAAAAAAAAAAGGCTCTAATGATATTTATTTTCAGGGAATGTTCAGATAATCTGAAGGAAATAAAAATGTATATTGAGTTTATATTTCAGTGGAATGTTGCTACAACAAAGTTTCAAATTCTCGCACACTAAATCCACCATTATTCACTATTCCAGTGGTTTACACTGAAGTCCTATTTAAATTACTTTAATTTGCCAATAAGTCCAAAACTCGAGAGACAGTGTGTTATGGTGTGCCGCATGATTGCACCAAGGGGCAATATTTCAACTGCTCAGCACAGCATCAGTTTCAGAGTTTATTTTGTTAGAAATCAAATTTATGCCTACCATAATTAAATTCTAAACTAAAAGTGCCCCTCTCAGTGTTAAAAGGCTTGTTGGGGGTCACTTCAACCATTAAGCCATTAACACACAGTGGTCCACCATTTATCCAGTTCTCTTTTTTCATACGGTCATAAACATGCAGGTAAACTCAACCACATGTCGACCAATGCCTCGGGCTGAGTGCACTCACACTAGACAGTTAATGATGCAGAAAATGAAACGGGTACATTGGATATATGAGCCTCTGTAGTCTTTAACAAGAAGTTCTCCTGCACAATTCATCACGTTATTCTAAAAGGTAAAAACGTGTGTAATATTTAAAAATGGATTAACATGGTCCTCCTCTGACACCACATTCTTATTCAAATAATTCCAATATATTATATGGTACTTTAATATTAGTTTGGATAAATGTGCAAAAGATTATAACAATAAGAGCAAATATTAATAGATTTGAAATTTATATACTATTATGGTATTTATCAACATTTTGATTTAGCTTTTATTTTATATTTTCAGTTTTCATTTTAGTTTAGTTTTAAACGATTAAGTTTAGGGATTTTCTTATGCGTTTCTATTAGTTTTTTGTTTCTAAATATCTATTTATTTCAGTTTTACCCATTTTATTCACTACCAATTTAGTAGATATGTCAAAATGCTTGACATGTCCCTTTTAAAAAAAAAAAACACCCAACACTTTATTTCGGAGTCAACTATATGTAACTTTGCATCAATGTCAAATAACAGTCATTTGAGTATAATTAGACTTAGTAAACTTGCTTAATGTCTGCTTAATATCTCCAAATACTTTATTTTGATGGTTCTCTAACAGACATTCTACTGACTATAAATAACTTATCAACTCCATGTCAACGTCTTCTTCTAACCCTACAACTTACCTAACAGTCTACTAATACTCTAACTATGTAGTTCGCTGCTTCACTACCATAGTACGATGTATCGTTGGAGAAATCAACTAGTCACGACTGTTTTGTGAAACCCACTTTCGGTATCGTTCAAACACATTGGTTTTGCACGTGGTGGAGTAATAACTACTTTTAATGAAACGGTTTGAGATCCAATTAACGCTAGATTTTTTATAAACAAATTATAGACATGTTATCTGAGGACTATTTCTAATAGTTCTCAGTTATTTTGCTTTATTACCAGACTCAATATTTGGCTCGTTCTTACATAGAGCAAGTTCGCACATGTGCACTCTTCAAAATCGGTACTTTAAATCTTTTGCAAAACTAAAAGATGTAAACTACATTTTTATGTATTCTAAATAAAAGGCACCAGTTGTACTGAATGTCAGCTTGCTTATTTTGCCCAAGATAAGAATTTATTACGTCCAAATGTGATGCAATATAGAAACTATGCCTCTAACCACAGGTCGAGAGCTGGTTCAAACCACATAACTTTGCGATGATGTTTGCGATTGTTTGTTGGACCGAATGCTTCGGGAAACACCGACTTGTTGAACTATGCTGAAAACGACGAAACTTGCGACCATAGTTGGGTAACGATGCTTGCGGGAAACACACCCCAGAGTTGACAAGTATTAACAAAGTTACTTATAGTTATTAGAATGTCTAAAGTGGACTATCGAAATAAAGTGTAACCAAATTGACAGCAAACTCACATTCAGATCTGGCCATTCTGGCAGGGCACACTTTTCACAATCCAGTTCAGTCCAAATGTATAAAATCAAGAACTTTCAAGTCAAGTGGCGTGTTATCTCTATGCATTTTGAGCTATCCGCGTTTATCCGCGTGTATGCGTGTATCTACGCCATTAACATCTGCGTCATTCCGCGTGTCTGTACACTCCGTCAAATGTCCGAGCGAAACAAAGCAAAATGTACATCTACATCTGGGGAGCTATCTTTTTCTTTCCTAGGATGGTGAGGGAACCGTCATAAATGCCATTAACCCCAGTGACGGGTAGGTTTAGGGACGGGGTTGAGGTAAGTCATAGTATATATACAGTAATAACGTTAAGTCAACGGCGTTCATAAACACGCTAAAAAGCGATTATGCGTGTTGATAGCAAGCCAAAAAAGGAAATACGAATTGGCGTGTCATACACACGCTACTGTGAGGAATAGATGGGAGGATGCAAGATGCAAATAAACTCAGTTTATTGGTTGGTCAGAAATGACAAATGTAAGACACAGATCGGGGACAACACTCAGGTGGTGGGTGAAGCAGGGACGAGATGGCGATCCGGTGGTGAAGACAGGTGAAGACGTGCTCGAGTGAAACCCAGGGAAGTGGAACATCCAGAAGACACGAGGAACTGATGAAATCCAGGAAACACGAAGTACTGACGAAATCCAGAAGAGTCACAGACGAGGCACGAGCACAGGAACACACCGAAACACAACCACAACGATCTGACAACAAGAGGGAGAAAATGCTGGGTATATATAGGGACTGAAATGAATGGCAGCTGGTGACACTAATCAACACAACGAGTAACCACACCCACACGATTACACTCACACAGACACATCAGCCTGAGACAGCTGATTCATGAACCGTGACAGTACCCCTCCTCCTAAGAACGCCTCCTGGCGTTCTCAGACTCCCTTACCTGTCGATTGTAATCATCAATAAGGGAGTGATCCAGGATGTCTCTAGCAGGTACCCAACTTCTCTCCTCCGGACCGTAGCCCTCCCAGTCCACCAGGTACTGAAATCCGCGTCCCCTCCGTCTCGAGTCCAGAATACGATTTACCGAATATGTTGGTTCCCCATCTACGAGTCGCGGCGGGGGGGGAACCGGGGCAGGCGGATTAATGTGAGAACGAAACACGGGTTTAATTTTAGAGACATGAAAGGCGGGATGAATTCTCCTGTACGCAGGAGGAAGTTTGAGGCGGACTGTCACCGGACTAATAATCTTGGTGACAGGAAACGGGCCAATAAATTTGGGAGCTAGCTTGTTAGACACGGAGCGGAGAGGAATATTCTTGGTAGAAAGCCACACTTTTTGACCCACGACGTAGACGGGAGGCTTTGACCGGTGGCGATCGGCCTTGGCCTTCATGCGCCTCCCTGCTTGGAGTAGAGTCTCACGGGCTCTAGTCCAAGTACGGTGGCACCTCTGGACGAATGCGTGAGCGGAGGGGACCGCGACTTCGGATTCCAGACTCGGAAAAATTGGTGGCTGGTAACCTAAACTACACTTAAATGGCGAGAGGCCCGTGGATGACACTGGTAACGAATTGTGGGCGTACTCCACCATAGAAAGTTGTTGGCTCCAGGACGACGGATTCTTAGCAACCAAACATCGCAACATTCTTTCGAGGTCTTGATTGGCTCGCTCAGATTGTCCATTACTCTGGGGATGATAGCCCGAGGACAGACTGACCGTGGCCCCCAGTAACTTACAAAATTCTTGCCAAAATTTGGATATGAATTGGGAACCCCTGTCAGAGACCACGTCCATCGGGAGGCCATGTAACCGAAAAACGTGATCTATGACAGTAACCGCTGTCTCCTTGGCTGAAGGTAATTTGGGCAAGGGGATGAAATGAGCCGCCTTCGAGAACCGGTCCACTACGGTTAAAACAACCGTCATGCCATTGGAGGGCGGGAGGGCGGTGATAAAATCTAGAGCGATGTGGGACCAGGGTCTCGAAGGGACAGGCAGTGGTCGAAGTAACCCATCTGGGGGTTGGTTAGATGTCTTACTAGTGGCACAGACTGAGCAAGCCAACACAAAATCGTGAATGTCGCGAGCCATCAGTGGCCACCAAAATCGTTGTTTAACTAGAAAACTGGTGCGAGTCACTCCTGGATGACAAGCCACGTTGGAGCAATGACCCCACCGAATAACGTCGGACCGTAACCCCTCCGGAACAAACAATCGACTCGGTGGGCAACCGGGCGGAGGCGTTACCCCATCTAAGGCTGTCATGACCTTCGATTCGACCTCCCATACCAGAGTGGAGATGACAACCTTCTCAGGTAAAATACACTCGGGAGTCACCGGGCGTTCGGATGGATCAAAAATACGAGATAAAGAGTCGGGTTTGATGTTTTTGGACCCGGGGCGGTACGAGAGAACAAAATCAAAGCGTCCGAAAAAAAGAGCCCACCGAGCCTGCCTGGAGTTGAGTCTTTTAGCAGTTCTGATGTATTCAAGATTCTTATGGTCGGTCCAAACAATAAAGGGTACCCCCGAACCCTCTAACCAATGACGCCATTCCTCCAACGCTAACTTAACTGCCAACAACTCTCTATTACCAATGTCATAATTACGTTCGGCAGGCGATAGTCGATGAGAAAAAAACGCGCAGGGATGCAACTTGTCGTCTGAGGAAGCGCGCTGTGAAAGTACTGCTCCTACTCCCACCTCTGACGCATCGACCTCCACCACGAACTGACGTGTGGGATCAGGGGTGACAAGAATGGGAGCCGAAACAAAGCGACTTTTGAGGTTGGTGAACACTGCCTCAGCAGTGTTGGACCACCTGAACGTCGTTCGGGGGGAAGTCAAGGCAGTCAGAGGCGCGACTAGTTGGCTGAAGTTACGAATGAAACGTCGGTAAAAATTGGCGAACCCCAGAAACCGCTGTAGGGCCTTACGGGAATCTGGACTTGGCCAATCTACCACAGCCTTAACCTTGTCAGGATCCACGCGCACTCCCTCAGAAGAGATGATGTACCCTAGGAAGGGAACAGACTGTGCATGAAACGAACATTTCTCCGCCTTGACAAAAAGCCCATTCTCCAACAGTCTCTGGAGCACTCGTCTGACGTGTTGCACGTGTTCCTGGAGAGACGAAGAAAAAATCAATATGTCATCCAGGTAAACATATATGAACTGGTCTACCATGTCTCTCAACACGTCATTAACGAGTGCCTGGAAAACCGCTGGGGAGTTGGACAGACCGAAAGGCATGACCAAATATTCAAAGTGCCCCCTAGGGGTATTAAAAGCGGTTTTCCATTCATCCCCCTTCCTGATGCGGACCAAATGATATGCATTACGTAAGTCCAGTTTCGTGAAAATAGATGCTCCCTGCAACCTCTCGAAAGCTGAAGACATCAACGGCAAAGGGTATGAATTCTTTACCGTGATGTTGTTCAGCCCTCGGTAATCAATGCAAGGTCGCAGAGAACCATCCTTCTTCCCAACGAAAAAGAACCCCGCCCCCGCAGGAGAAGAGGAAGGCTGGATGAACCCAGAGGCCAGAGAATCAGAAATATATTTCTCCATGGCCTCCCTCTCGGGAATAGAAAGAGAGTAAAGTTTGCCTTTAGGCGGAGATTTACCTGGCAGTAGCTCTATCGCACAGTCATAGGAACGATGCGGAGGAAGAGAAGCAGCACGAGACTTACTGAACACCTCCTTCAGGTCGTGGTACTCCGCGGGCACGTTAGATAAATCCGCTACCTCACTCTGAAACACAGAACCAGACACAGATGGACAGGCAGACACTAAACAGGACTCATGACAGTGGTTACTCCATGTGGAAACAGTGTTAGTGCACCAGTCGACCCGGGGGTTGTGTCTGGAAAGCCACGGGTGACCCAAAACCACTGGTGCAAGTGGTGAGTCCATGAGAAAAAACGAAATGAGTTCAGTGTGATTTCCGGAAGTGATGAGAGTAATGTCTTCAGTAACGTGAGTGATGCGGGGAAGTTCTTGACCATTGAGTGCGTTGACGATAATCGGGTGCGAGAGGGGTGTGACGGGGATCTGAAGTCTATGTGCTAGTCTGAAGTCCATGAAATTACCCTCCGCTCCCGAATCCAGAAGTGCGCTGGTGCAGTGCGTTGATTGTCGCCATCTCAGTCTTACCGGGAGGAGGGTTGATGTTGATGAGGTCTTCTCGGCGGAGATCCCACCCGATAGTAGCCTCATACTTACTACCGGGCTTGCTCTTTTACCGGGCAGGAGTGGATGAAGTGGCCCGCCCGGCCACAGTAGAGACAGAGTCCTTGGGATCTCCGCCTCTCCCTCTCCTCCCGGGAAAGCCGAGCTCTCCCCACCTGCATGGGTTCGTGGTCGTTTGTGGGGCTGACCGCGCTCGCACCACCGGGTTGGTGGTCCTCTGCGCCAAACACTGGGCGGCTGGGGCGCGTCAGTCTGGCTACACGATTCAGTCGAGCGTCCACTCTCAGCGCAAGTTCCACCAGTCCATTCAGTGTCTCAGGTAAATCCATAGCATAGATCTCTCTTTGAACGCGGTCAGCCAACCCATGCAGGAACATATCCCACTGCGCCGCCTCGTTCCAACGGCACTCTGCGGCCAGGGTGCGGAACCGGATGGAAAAGTCCGCCACCGAGCCTTCTCCTTGTCGCAGCTCGGCGAGTAATCTGGCCGCCTCCTTACCCGCCACTGCACGGTCGAACACTCTCTTCATCTCCTCGGAGAGTGCCTGGAACGAGGCGCAGCAGTCGTCCTTGTTCTCCCACACCGCCGTCCCCCAAAGCGATGCTCTTCCTGACAGCAGGGTTAGCACAAATGCCACCTTCGCCTCTTCGCTCTGGAAGGTGTGTGGCTGTAAGGCAAAGTGCATAGAACATCTAGTGAGAAATGCTCTGCAAAACTCAGGCTCACCGGAATATCCCTCAGGTGTGGGTAGGCGTGGCTCTGATCTCCCCGCTGCTGCAGGCGCTGGTGGTGGGAGGACGGGCGGCGTGGGGGGCGCAGTGGGAGTCCGTAAAAGCTGTACCTGTTGGGTGAGCTCGGACACCTGCTTCACGAGTGCTTGCACCGCACGACCTGTGCCAGAGATATTCTCCTCCTGTTGATCCATCCTTGCGATACTGTGAGCGATGAAGTCATTGATCTGTGATGAATTTGCTGCATCCATGGTTTGGTCAGATCGTTCTGTGAGGAATAGATGGGAGGATGCAAGATGCAAATAAACTCAGTTTATTGGTTGGTCAGAAATGACAAATGTAAGACACAGATCGGGGACAACACTCAGGTGGTGGGTGAAGCAGGGACGAGATGGCGATCCGGTGGTGAAGACAGGTGAAGACGTGCTCGAGTGAAACCCAGGGAAGTGGAACATCCAGAAGACACGAGGAACTGATGAAATCCAGGAAACACGAAGTACTGACGAAATCCAGAAGAGTCACAGACGAGGCACGAGCACAGGAACACACCGAAACACAACCACAACGATCTGACAACAAGAGGGAGAAAATGCTGGGTATATATAGGGACTGAAATGAATGGCAGCTGGTGACACTAATCAACACAACGAGTAACCACACCCACACGATTACACTCACACAGACACATCAGCCTGAGACAGCTGATTCATGAACCGTGACAGCTACTTCATGAGATCAGTCTGGACTGGGAATGGTAACAGCACTTGCATATGGTTGACCTATTGTTGGTTTTATTGCTTCTATTGCTCTTCTCATTTGAAAGTCATGTTGGATAAAAGTGCCTGCTAAATGATAAGTACTTTAGTGTGCTAATTTATGCTTTATGTTCTGCTTCACAAGGCTATTCATCTTATTCAGTAAGTCATCTGAATATGAGATAATATGACTTCTTGTATGTCCAAATAAAGTGATGGGAATTTTTAGCAAACTGCAATTGATTTGATCTCGTTTACAGAGTGCAAATCCCAAACCCCAGCCAAATCCCAAGAACAGAAATGACAAAAATGTTCATAAAACATCAAGAAAACTCCTCTCATGCTATTCACTTCATGATTGAGGGGAATAGTGTCCACCCCTCCAAACCTAAAAGCAGTTAAATTCAGTCCTCAAGCCATCAGTGGTGTCAAACTGTAAGGATTGATTTTTGGGGGTGTGGTACAGGTCATTTATAAAGCAGCAAGCTAAGAATTGATCGTTAGAACAATACTAAGCAATATTCCAGAAAGCTGTAAAGCATTGTTATTGTGCATGGTCTCTATTGATCTTTTCTCTCCGGATTAAGCTTCATTTTGTATTTGTTCAGTAAATAAAACAAGTTGAGTTACCACAACTGAGAAGTGCTGTGCTGAGAGATATAGTGTTGGAATGTCAGAGTGAGGAAATAATAATAACATGCATTAATTGTGCCTTTTCTTTTCCTGCCAATTAGCGCCGTTATTCAATCTGACAGTCACACATTTGACAGCGAATAAATGAAAAATAAACAAGATATTACCAATGTGCAGCAGGTGTGAGTTTTCTTATTTCTATTGAAACAAATGTTTTTAATTAAAAATTTGTTGAAATAAATGCACATATGTGTTCCCTTGCCAAGCTGTCATTTAATCAAAGACTTAGTTTGAACTTTTGCTCTCAACAAACAACAGGGCTAAAATGATTACATGAGTGGTATCCTTCTGCTTAAACTAAATGCAACAATTGAACATAATGAGTTGCCTATTTCAGGCAAAACATTGCTTAATATGATTGTTACTATACAGTATATGTGATGCAGAATCGGAGATGTGTCATGTTGTAAATCAATTTGCCATACCACAATTTTCTGTGAAAGGTCTCCCACTGACAACCATTGTTAAATGGAGGTGGATAATTTTAGCTTATACTTATTTTTGACCCACTTACATTATGCAATTTCATAAGTACTTATATTGTCCTTGAAATATTGTCATATTTTGTCATTGAAATATGATTAACGTGTACTTACAATTTATGAATATACTGACAAGTATTTATGGCAGACTAAAAAATACTTTAATGAAATTTTTAGTGAGACTTGTATGTCGTATCAAAATATATTTGTAATTACACATTTGTAAGGATGTTATTGTACGTTACAAATTAGTACATGTGAAATATATAAACTGTAAATGTAATATCAAATAACACTAAAATTATAATCAGTATAATCAAATGTGCTTTAATATGTTAGTGAACACAACAAAATAAGAGTACTGTTTCCAATCATGACAAAAGATAGTGTATTATTAAAATGTATTCAAGTAAAAATTTAAATTACAAAGTGTACGTTTGAAGGGTTAAAGTGTGTTAAGAAACAGTCATGAAAGTATACCATCTTTAAATGCACATTTTAATGTAATTTTATTTCATTTTTTTAATTTTCATTTTTTTAATTTTATTTCCTTTTTAATTGTCATTTTATTTCATTAATATTATATCTGCAAGTACAGTTTTATTAAATATACTTTTAAGATATGAAGTACACTGAATATATAAAGATGAAGGTTATGAAGGTATTATAATAAATACTTACTTTAAAGAGTATGTTTATATTTGTATTTTATACATCAGTTAATTTGATTTAAAAAAAAGCTAAATTAATTCCACAGATTTGCATTGATTTTAGATCAACTAAGGGGCAATGTTATAGGGGCATTGTTAGGGTATTTAAGCTGCACTTTAGCAAAACGCCATTTGAAGCCCTGGTTTTCAGTGATTATATGGCTGTATAGAGCTGGCAAGGTGTCATAAAAGAAAAACAACATCAACAAAACAATGTATGTGTAACAATCAATCCACTGAAGCCAAGTTTGAAAACTGTGCAGCTTTATTTAAGATAACTTAGAGTGGGGAAAAAAGACGACTATAGACTCACCAAACAGCAGGTTACACCAACAATACAAGAGAAAGTAAGTAGGCAAACAAGAGGGCTTAAATGCATAATGACTAACATAATGAACCAATGAGAAAACAGAATTGAGAAACACATGACTAAAACAGAACATGACACATTAGGCTTGTTCGACTTCATAAGGCACTGCGCAGACTGATTGACGGCTGATTTGAAGCAGTGCATGCCGGCTAGAAATTGTGTCCGTCTTTAGACAGCACCGACGCCACGTATGCCGTCAAAGTACCGTGAGAGAGTGCTTCAAGAACAAATGGCTGACTCTGACTGCACAGCTTCTCAAGAGCGGCTGCACAAGCTCTGATAACAACAGCTGTTTCATGTAGTTACAATGTTATATTGCGTTATGTTTATCAAAATTAACAGAATAAAAAAACTTAGACCTCACTTCTTTGGTATTTAAATAGTATATGCTTATGTTGAACTTCATTTTTGTACAAACAGATGATGTATTAAGCAGTAGGCCTACGTAAATGATTGAATGAAAATGTGTTAGAAACATTAAACAAATATTACATTTATTTCACTTCAGCTATGATAAAGTATGCAAATGCAACAGAAGCGTAACTAACATGCCCCATAACAGGTCAACGTTTGCTAAATCAACTGTATATTTCTTCCTGGGAAGCCTTTTTAGTCAAGACTTTGAAGTGTGTGCCAAGAGAAATTGACTTTCAGAAATAAAGCTACTCTTAGGAATTCTCACTGGAGTAAAAAGTGTCAACTAACCCCGGCCTCCCCTATTTGTCCCTATTTATCTTTCATTTCTTTCTCTCCTGTGCACAGCACCTTGTGTATAAAACTTTTCACTGCCATCTGAATAAAAATTATATTTGACAGTGTCAAGTTTAGTTTTACATACTCATACCCTCAAAGAAAATACAATTGTAACTGCATGTCCTCTACAGTGAAGAGAAACAGTAGAAACAGAGGGTGAAATATTCCAACCCGATCTCACAGGACTTCGTACGAATTTTATGAGGTGGCTAATTCGTAACAATTTATACGACCTCACTCGTACAAATTAGTACGATTTTGCTAAATCGTACATATTTTACGAATTGGCCAATTCGTATGAAATCGTACGAATGACCTACCCCTGACCCCGCCCCTAAACCTAACCATCACGTTGGTTTAGACAAATCGTATGAATTCGTACGAGTGAGGTCGTACGAATTAGTACGAATTAGCCACTTTTTAATCACTTGTACGAATTGGTCGTGAGATAGGGTAGAATATTCCATCATTCATACCTTGTTTATAGATGATTGAGTTTCATGCAGATGTCACAGGCCGGAGTGGCCTCCCCCACTCCTATTGGGTGTACCACCTCGATGAGTTACCCAAAGACACCACAAGGCCAGACAAGATGGACAGTATTGTATTTTTGTAAACATTGTATTTTATTGAATTAAAATAGGCCAAATCCTAGCTAAAAAACAAGCTCGTCCGACTCTGCCTCGTCAGGCTGCGTGGAAAGTTCGCACAGAGATTCCTCTTCAGGTAGCCAGAAGTGAGCAATGGGGCAGACACAGGTAAGGAGCTCACAGAGCGGTTCCTCTTCGGATGCCAAGAGTTGAGTGCTGGAGCAGAGACAGGTAAGGAATTCACACAACGGCTCCTCTTCGGACAACCAGAGGTGGGCAACGGAGCAGACACAGGTAAGGAGCTCACAGAACGGTTCATCTTTGGACGGCCAGAGGTAAGTAATAGAGCAGACACTGGTAAGGGACTCACGAAGTGGTTCCTCTTCGGGCGGCCAGAGGTAAATAGAGCACGCACTGGTAAGACACTAACAAAGCGGTTCCTCTTCGGACAGAGCCAGAGGTGAGTAATGGAACAGACACAGGAAAGGAACTCACACAGCGGTTCCTCTTCGCGCAGAGCCAGAGATGAGCAATGGAACAGACACTGGTAAGGAATTCACACAACGGCTCCCCTTCGGACAACCAGAGGTGAGTAATGGAGCAGACACAGGTAAGGAGCTCACAGAACGGTTCCTCTTCGGATGACCAGTGGTAAGTAATAGAGCAGACACTGGTAAGGGACTCATGAAGCGGTTCCTCTTTAGACAGCCAGAGGTGGGTAATGGAGCAGACACTGGTAAGGAATTCACAAAGCGGTTCATCTTCAGACAGCCAGAGGCGAGTAATAGACCAGACACTGAAAAGGAACTCACAAAGCGGTTCCTCTTCAGACAGTCAGAGGTGAGTAATGGAACAGGCACTGGAAAGGGAGTCACAAAGCAGTTCCTCTTTGGACAGCCATAAGTAAGTAATGGAGCAGACAGTAACTGGGTACTCACGCCAGGGATCCTCTTCAATGTGACCAGCTCAATAGACAGATAATGCTTCCTCTTCAAATCAGGGAATCAAACAGCATCGCATGAATATTCAACAAATCCTCTTCAAATCGGACAGTAATCAAGTACTCACGCCAGGGATCCTCTTCAGATCAGGCCGAATAGAGCTGCAATCCTGTACAGCATACACTCAACAGTTGGTTAGTTTCAATTCGGCACTCGAGACAATACACTCAACAGTTGGTTAGTTTCAATTCGCCACTCGAGACGGCACTTGAGTATGCCAACTGGGGACACGGGCGGACACAAAATTATAATGTCCACACCTGTGCATTCATCAATCACTTCAAAGAGTCACACATGTTAACTTCACACTAAGCACTGCAACTCACAGTGAATAAGGTCTCCACTCACGGTCCCAGCCGACTCCCTCCTCTCAATTTAACGAAATGGTACATCCAAAACTGTGTGGGGAGTGTACTATGAACACACAACTGGCATTAGAGGCTTCAAACCAGATTCCAATTGACTCCGAGGCAGTTTCACCAAACTGTTGTATACAGCGGGTACTGAAGGCATTAGGTTTCCTGACAAGAATTACAGATGCCACTTAACTGCTTGACAAAGTAACATAGACCCACTGCCTCTCTTCCTCTGTTAACACTATCTCCCTTTGTCGATCCAGTTTCATCAAACCGCTGATTTTAGGCTCCTTCTTCGTAGTGTACAGTCTCTCCTAGCTCTGTGTGAACTCCTCTCTCCACACAAACATGTCCTTTTATAATCCCTTTTATAATGTCCTTTTAAGACTCCTCCTTCCTTCCTCGCATTGGTCAGCCTGATTCCACCTCGGGACTACCGGCTGCGCCTCTGCCCTGCTCCACCGGGCTTCATCCCTTCATCCCTTCATCCCTTCTGCTCCACCGGGCTCCATCTTCCCTCCTGCTCCTCAGTTGTCCTCCCTCACACTGGTTACTCCACGGGCTTTCAGAGCCCCTTCTCCGCCTCGGTCCCAGGAGCCTGCAGATCCGCCTTGGCCCTCCAGACCTGTGGTGTCGCCTCGGCTCTGGGTCCCTCCGGCTCAGTTGGGGATCCCTAGAACTCCTTCGGGGTCTTCACCGCCGTGGCCGCCCGAAGGGCCCTCACCGCCGTGGTCACCCGAAGAGCCTGCTCTGCCCTGGTCTCGCCCGAAGAGCCTGCTCCGGCCTGGTCTCGTCCTCAGCCTGCTCCGCCCTGGTCTCGCCCTCAGACTGCTCCGCCCTGGTCTCACCCTGAGCCTGCTCCGCCCTGGTCTCGCCCTCATCGTGCTCCGCCCTGGCCACGCCCTCAGCCTGCTCCGCCCTGGCCACGCCCTCAGCCTGCTCCGCCCTGGCCACTCCCTCAGCCTGCTCCGCCCTGGCCACGCCCTCAACCTGCTCCGCCCTGGCCACGCCCCACTCAGCCCTCAGATCGTCTCTCCTTCCTCCGTTCTGCGGCGTGAGGTCACGCCTTCCGGGAGGGGGGAGTTCTGTCACAGTGCTCGTCTGCACCAGTCTGTCTTGTCATCAGCACTACACTTCCCAAGATCCTCTCGTCTGAACACCTGAACTCACTCCCTCATCAGTCTCATGTTCATCGTCTCGTTCATCAGAATTACCTGTTTTCACCCCATTATGTTTGATTCCTCTGTGTATTTAGTTCCCTTTGTCCCATTCATTCATTGTCGGTCGTTGTTCCTGTTTAGATGTGTTTCTGTGAGTGTACCTCTTGGATTCCTTTAGTAAAGTAATTGTATTGAGCTTTCGCCTCGTCAGTCTTCTTCTTCTGTCTTCACTGCACCACAACACCGTGACAATATGACAGTGTGCATCTGAAGTGCTCGGACCAGTCCATGGAGAATTATTCTTGTCAAAAAGAAAATATTGATTTTATTTTATTTTAGGCCTATATTATTTTATTGGCATTTATGAGGAAAAAAAAACAATGTTACGGACTTGAGCGCTCTGAAAGCGCCACTAAAAGATGCTTAAAAACTTTTTGTTGTCACCTTAATTTTAATGAATGTTTTATCAACCAATTGCCTGGATTTAATAAATAAGAGGTAAATAGGCTACCTATATCAGACGATCGATAAGAAACGAGGCGCTGGCGCGTGAAGCTCGTCTCATAAATGAACGAAACTCAGCATATAAGGTAGGCTACTCACCTCACATACTGTAGGTCTACTTTTAAACAGAACAATTCAAAATGAAAGAAAACAGACTACAGACAGCTCTCTGCTCATGTAATTTGTAATTTATAAATAATTCTGGCTGTAATAAGCTATATATATATATATATATATATATATTTATATAGTGTGTCTGTGTTTATTTATTTTTTTATTTATTTACACGCCCCTGCTCCCATGTCCTCCAGTAAAATATAAAACAAAAAAATGGCAAAAAATTAAATTAAAAAATTAAATTAAAAAAAAAAAATTGCCTGGCGCCAGGAGCGGTAATCGGGAACACCTGGTTGCGCAATTAGGAAATCCCACGAAGGCTACATGGTGCGTCCTTCGAAGGACTAATAGGCTGCATCCTTCGCAGTCCGTGGTCTTCAAAGGATGCAGCCTTCACATTGGGTCACACCCTGCGTCCCAATTCGCATACTATCCGTCCTAAATAGTATTCGAAAATAGAATTAGTACGTCCCAAATCGTAGTATGTTGAAATGAGTGTTTCAAAGATACCCGGATGGTCTACTTTTTCCGGTCAGAATCCGAAGTGTAGATCGATGCACACTAGGGCTGACTACACACCGTTAGGGCTGATATTGCCCACAAACCATTGCGTGTTGGACGAGGATTTGGTTAGAACTACAAACACGAGTAAAAAGTGTTAAAAAACTACAGACACGTAGTCCATACGGAGGACGCGCGAGTCCCCGCGGTTGTGTAGAGAGGTTTAGATAAAGAGCTTTGAGTGATTAATTATCAGTATCTAACCTGACGAAAATGAATTGATTAAATGTTGTCCACATTATATTGCATTTGCAGCAGCACTGTGAACTTTTGTAAAGACACGTTTAGCCATTACGTTTTAAATGCATCATTATATTCAAATTGCAAACACATGAGGGGAGCATGAAAGAGCCACAACTGGCAGATGAACGTGCTCTCCGAAACGGTAGGAAATAAAATTAGATAGAATAGAGGATTTTAACTGTGACAAGATGATTAACAGAGCAGTTTACGGTGACAGGATGCACGCAGCACGCGACAGAGCTGTCCGTTAAAGATGACGTGATAGTATGTCCCAAAGCTTGCCTACTCTTTTGTTACACACTCAAAAGTATGTACTTTTTCCTCACAAAAAGAGTACATACTTTTAGGGCGTAGTATAAGTAGGCGAATTGGGACGCAGCAACAGCTTCGGAAAGACCTGGTGTTACATTGAAATCGCTCCCACAGGGAAAAACCATTGGGGAAAAAATGGTTCCGCTTCACGTCACCCCATGACACAGAACTTATGTCATGCCTGATGTATTCCATTCAGATATGTATTTTGTATCTTTACAGACATTGTGAACACATTTGTTGAAGGAAAATTATTCTGAATCATGTAAGAGGAAGTTAATTTTACTCAAGTAAAGCTCTTGTTCTCTTGTCAGAATGGGAAAGAAAAGTGATTTAAGCAATTTTGAGCGTGGCATGGTTGTTGTTGCTAGACAGGACGGTCTGATTATTTCACAATCTGCTCAGTTACTGGGATTTTCACGCACAACCATTTCTAGGGTTTACAAAGAATGGTGTGAAAAGGGAAAAACATCCATTATGCGGCAGTCCTGTGTCCTGTGGGCGAAAATGCCTTGTTGATGCTAGAGGTCAGAGGAGAATGTGCTGACTGATTCAAGCTGATAGAAGAGCACCTTTGACTGAAATAACCACTCGTTACAACCGAGGTATGCAGCAAAGCATTTGTGAAGCCACAACATGCACAACCTTGAGGTGGATGGGCTACAACAGCAGAAGACCCCATCAGGTACCACTCATCTCCACTACAAATAGGGAAAAAAAGGCTATAATTTGCAAGAGCTCACCAAAATTGGACAGTTGAAGAATGGACAAAAATGTTGCCTGTTCTGATTAGTCTCGATTTCTATCCTATCAATATGGGCCAACATTTCTAAAGAATGCTTCCAGCACCTTGTTGAATCAATGCCAAGGAAGTTCTGAAGACAAAAGGGGGTCAAACACAATATTAGTATGGTGTTCCTAATAATCCTTTAGGTGAGTGTTTTTGTCATTGAATCGTTCATTCAAGAGATTTAAGGTTTAACAACACTGGTACATCCAGTAATTAAACAATTGGAGTCTTCATGAGTCATTGAATCATTCATTCAAATTAATACATGTTTTTTTTTTTTTTTAAATTAAAATAGACTGCAGCAAGTAACATTTGTCAGAACGTCTAGTGAATTGTAGATTACTTGTTTCGTTGTCTATTCATAATAATGGGAGATTCATGATTCATTTATTTTAAGAAAAAAATGTGATTCTCAATTTCTGCAGAATCATGCAGCCCTTACAGTCATAAGACTCGTCTGCTTGGTGAGACTGTCTCACTCCAGCCCTGATGCTTTAGATTCTGATGTAAGAGCCCAGACGGAGTCTAAGCATGTTTAAATATGAAAAGCTACATCTGCATTAGAGCTCTGCTGTTAACTGACAGGCCCTCAGTGTTTCTGTGCTGATTATTATAAAAGAGAAAATGAGTGTGAGCGGCACCATGTTCTATTCTCAGCACCTGCTGCCACACAGCACCCCTCACTCATTATGAGAGGAAGTGACACGTGGCAGGAGACCAGAATCTGCATATCCTCAGACCTAGCATCAACCTCCTGCTTTTTTACTTTTAGTGCTATTAAAGACATTTATAACTATTTTATTTTCTCAGACTTAAACTGAGAAGTACCCTACGCTGTGTACACTTTTAATGATGAAGTTGCAATTTATAAAATTGAAAATTAAATTAAAATACTAAATTCAAATTTGTTATTGGATGACACAGAGCTTATCATTATAACATTATACTTATGTGTGCTTTACAATGTTATTTAACAAATCAAAATAAGTGTACTAAAGCATGATTATAAAAATAAAACATAATTTTAAGTATAGATATTTTAGTTAATTCTACATTTAAAAGTAAATGTACTTGTAGTATTTAAAATGTTCTTCATGTACAGATTTAAGTGGCCTTTTATTTTATTACTTTATATAATCTGCAAATACTGTTTATAGTGCACATTCACTACAATTAAACACACTTCTATTTGACAAGGGTGAATGAAGGAAATGAATGTAATGTAAAATTAAGGTAAATATCACTTATGGATTTTTGGTAACACTTTACAATAAGGTTTCATTTGTTAACATTAGTTAACTACATTAGTTAATGTGAACAAGGGCTGGACTGGGACAAAAAAATCAGCCCGGGCATTTTGGCCCAGACTGGCCCACTACATATGAACATAAACACAACTCAACTGTGTATGCCCTTGAATATGTATACCAACAACTCCTATTAAAACCACCAACGCCATCAATGTGTGAGATGAAATAACTACTAAGTTTAAAATACAATTCTCCAATTGCATTGGCAATACCAGTCTTTCTCACAAGATGTTTATTTAGTATTGGTCAGTGCACCTCTGTATCATATTAATCACATGACATTTATAGACATATTATATTGTAAAACACATGCACTGAAACATAAAAGGAACTTTCATAATTAGCTAAGAACTAATTTCTCTAACTTGAAAGAGATATAAACACATTATCTATTATTTTGATGGAAACGGCATTCAGCTTTTATTTTGGCGGAAAACATGGTTTACAAACGGGTCTTATAGACCTTATGCACCAGAGAAACGTGGGCGCCGTCATCTTTAGAATATTGTCTTTGAACTTCCGTTTTTGCGGTCGCTCGATGGCATCGCTGTCGAGGAGTAATTAGCTGGTGAAGTGGATTTACTTATTGTAGAGTTAACAAAAGTTATCATGAGCATTGTAATGTTTATCATAAGCATTGTAAACGAGCAGTACGAGCAGTTCATTCATACCTATGCAAGATCGCTGTGAAAATACAGACCGGAAATCAAAAGACAACGAGCGCAACGCTGAAAAGGGGTGGGGCTACATAAGGTCTATACTCTCATTATAATTCTAGTAAAATGCGTAATTGTCAAATATGGAGACGTGGAAATAATGCGTAACTGAGTAATGGGTTCCTTCTCATCTGTCCTGTGTTCTGAAAGTAGCCTAGTTCTGCAGACCAGAGATCTCTACACTCACTAATGTCTCTTGTGATCCCCCTCACTCCTCATCTACACTAAAGGCTGTTTCTTTATTTTCCACGTCATTTCTCTGCACATTCCTTGCATTTATTCTCCTTCGCTCTGACTATTTTGACAGATACTCACTGACACTGCACGCTCGCTCAGCCTAGAGGGGGAGGTGATTAAAGATGTGATTGGACCAGCCCAGTGTCAATCAAGAAAATAACCAATGTGCTGCTGATCTCCGTTTCATGGGCCGGTCTGTGAGAAAGAAAGGACCCACGCTGACTTTTTTTGTCGGATGCGTTTCAACGGCACAAAGATCCCAGCGCCACGGCCGCAAAACTAAACGCAATGAGCCGCTGACACGAGTTGGATGGGCCGTTAAAAAAAAATTAAGTTTGAGATGTATCGGCCCACAAAGCACGTCGGCCCATCGGGCAAATGCCCGAATTTCCCGATGGCCAGTCCAGCCCTGATATGAACTATAGCAATAAGCAATGTATTCTTACAGCATTTATTAAACTTTGTTAAAGTAAATCAACAAATCAACATGTTCATGTTATTTCACAGTGCATTAACTTATTATCAAAGTTTACGTAGAGAGAACTTAAGAGTTTTCTGTTAAAATGGTGTTGTGTTAGCTAAGGTAACAACTAATGATCGCTGCGACAGAAGTGGATCTACTAACTTAAAGGAGAACGGTGCAAAATGAACCTTTGGTCTAACACATTGTTACCTAGTCAACCGTTATCTGATATTGTTTTCATGATTGCCGAATGTAAATAGTTTTATCTCTAAAAACAGTTTAGCCTATAAAGCTAGTATAACACTAGTATATAGGGCATAGAGTAATGACAAATAAAAATCGCTTGTTATTACCACTAACAAGGCTCAAAATAGCCCCACACTAACATGGTTGCATAATAAGGGTCCCTACATTCAAAGGGAAGCATTGAGAACTTTGTCAGTGTCCATATAGTTTAATAAGAAGATATTTTATACACACAGTCAACTTCCCGAATACAGGAAGAAGCCATCTTTGAAAAATAGTCTCTACTAGTCGATCTACGAACGCTGATCCATGTGCGCTGAACTGTGCAAAATCTCATATGGTCCATTGTTTCCGGAAGAAACACAAACACGAACCATTTTCTTCTCTTTAATGTGTACACGTAGCCTACTGTTCGCACTCACTTTATCACCTTATTCACATCTCACCAGTGCAGCGTTCTACGATCAGCGTTCGTAGATCGACTGGTAGAGACTATTTTTCAAAGATGGCTTCTTCCTGTATTCGCGAAGTTGACTGTATGCATAAAATATCTTCTTATTAAACTGTATGGACACTTACAAAGTTCTCAATGCTTCGCTTTGAATGTAGTGACCCTTATTATGCTGTCGTGTTACTGTGGGGCTATTTTGAGCCTTGTTAGTGGTAATAAAAAGCGATTATTATTTGTCATTACTCTATGCCCTACATAGCGTTATACTAGCGTTATAGGCTAAACTGTTTTTAGAGATAAAACTATTTACATTCGGCAATCATGAAAACAAATCTCAGATAACGGTTGACTATGTGTAATTAGACCAAAGGTTCATTTTGCACCGGAGTTCTCCTTTAAGCTGGAAATAATTTTCTTCTAGAGCTGATATAAAGCCAAAACAATCTCTATTACTTTAATTTTCTATTATCACTGTAAAGCTGCTTCGGAACAATCTACATTGTGCACTATATTAATGGTGACTTGACTTTTGATCTTTTAAAAAAATGTGATGCGATCTGGGAAAACCCGTCGCGCTGGTATGTTTTCATTAAAGTCTAAATATAGATTGAATGTCAGTTTTTTGTCAAAATTTGGTTTTTATTAAATTATTATTCTATAACATCTTGTTTATCATCTCTGAATATAACTAGGGAAAATTCACTAGTTTAGTGCAGAAAAACAACGATTTATAATGGCCAGCTGAAAAGACTGCGTTTCTCTTTAAACAACACGCATGCAGGCGGAGCGGAGGGGGAAACACAAATCTCCTGTTTAGCTCTCCTTCTCTTAACACTACAAAAGACAGTTCACCTTTCAAAATAAACCACATAACAGAATAAAGTCCAGTCCTGGGTGAACTACAACGGCACGCAAGTTTTTATTTATTTATTTTTATCCAGCGTTATTGTGTGGTGTGATGCGGAGCACAAGAAAAGAACTGTCATGATTCTGCCATCATGTCATTGATTTTTCTAGTCATGTGGCAGGATCATGGCAGAACCATGTTTTGTGTACAAGCGTATGGCCTGTTGCTTGGGCCATGTGCTTGTGTTGTCTCGTTTAATACCCTGCCGCCTTGTTATCCTCATCATGTCATTATTACCTAGTCTGTGTCACCTGTTCCCCTCATAGTTTCCCCCTATATAATCCCCTTGTGTTTGCTGTCCTGTGTCGGTTCATTGTTTTTCATTGCATGTTTCTCTTGTGAGTATCTACCTGTGAATACCTTGTCTTTGAAGAACGTCTTGATCTTGTATTTGCTGTTAGTTAATAGTCTTGTCAAGTATTTTCTAGTTTTGTTATCTCCAGTTTGTTTTGTCTCTGTTTTGCCCCCTCGTGGGTTTTTGTTTTCTGTTTGAGTCATAATAAACGTTTAGTGTCTGCATTTCGTCTGCACCTGGATTCTCTCCTCCATCCACATAACAACAACAGAGTTTGAACCTGCTAATTAAAAGTCCAATCGTCAATCGTCCAATTTCAAAACGGTTTTCACAGGTGGAATTTTGAGTTCGTAAGCTTTCGAATGATACCTAATCTATGATCATTACTAAAATATGTGATATGAAAAAAAGGCAATAAAAAAGGAGCGCCAGTCGTCCCGCTAGCAGGACGTGACCGTCAATTAAACCTGTTTTTCTCAAAATTCTGTTTCTGAAAATCACAGCGATCAGCCGACATCAGATAACTATAACTTTTGTTACAGACAAACAATAAAATAAATAAAAACAGATTTGGAAAGGGCTTGAACCCAGCTTAAATATGGTCTCAAAACCTGTAATATGTCAAATTTCACCATGTGGTGGGTTTTCCCAGATCGCATCACAGTGGTAATTGTTGAGATTTACATTAAGATTAATCTAATAAATGCTGTAAAAGTATTTCATTGTTAGTTAACTAATGTAAACAAATGAAAACTTATTGTAAACTGTGACCAAATATTTTATTATCAATTAAGCTGTCATTTTGTTAAATTATGCGAAAAATGTAAAAATAGTAACCTATTGCATTGTGTGTGCTTAAGAAACATTAGCAAGCACATTAGCATCAACAAGACAAAGGAGTCACCAATTTGATTCCAAAAATATCAAGGATGACAAATACAAAAATTCTACATGTGTGTCCACTGTTGGACATTGTCAGTGGACAAATGAAATAAACAGTGATTGTGAAAATCTGTGTTTATTATTTTGTTCCCTCTAGTTTGTGTTTGTTCAGTTCCATCTCCCTGGTACTGACCGAGATTGACAAGATGTGCCTGTCAAAAAGAGGAAACAGTGTTGTGATGCCTTTAAAAGTTAAGGCACCTTGCTGAGATTCTGAGATGTCCCGGGGTAGCTTCCCTCTTTCACTCCCTAATGCCCTGCAGAGCTCCAAATGGGAAAAGGAATCATAGCAATATTTGCTGCTGTGTCTGAAAATATCAGCGACTGAAAAACATGGAACTTTTGGAATGAAAAATGAAAAAATGTTTCTCTGCTTTTGTCTCCTGTGGACAGGCTTCAACAATATTTCAGTGAATCAATATTTTCTGTACTTCAAGTAAGGTTTGAAAGGCAGGCAAGGTGAGAGACAGGCAATTCGGTGTAGGAAAAGGCACAACACAATTCACATTTCATAATTAGCGTGTTTGCTAAAGAAAAAAATCATCATTATTATTAGTATTATTGGTTATACTTAGTGTTAGAGGTTTGTTCAACTGGCTCAAACTGTTACATCATGTAAAGTTTATGCTACAGAGGTTAGTTAATAATACCGCAAATCATATGGAGGAGGAGAGCGACATTGTATTTGTAATTTTAGAATTACTTCTATTGTCATTGAAATATGATTAAAATGTTATTACATGTAGTTAATTCATATTACTCAGTACTTATTAGTGTAAGTACAATGTAAATAGGTCAGATTAAAATAAATTATTGCTAAAACTTTTAATTTGGCCTTATCATAAAAGTGCTTTAAGAAACAGCCATGAAATCGTGTTCTCTTTAAGTACACGTAAGTGGTCTTTTATTTCATTAATATTACAATAAATAATATTATTTAGACAGCTCTTTTATACTTTAAAGGTTTGAAGCACACTACAAGATTTGAAGAACACTTTGATGTGCACATTCTATTCAAAATTGTGCTGCAAAATAATAGTAATCTACAGGCAGCTGTGGTTATAGATATCCATAATAAAACCTAGATGTCTCATCCGCGCTGCTGGCCAATGGAGATCGATTGTGTTTTAAAATTGTTACAATCGTTACAATCATAACATTGTGTATTAATGGTGCAAATACTTTTTAAATAACCATAAATTGGTCAATTTTCTACCGATTTTCAAACGGTTTGGTTCTCTTATAAGAGAGGTTCTCTCATATTGCGTAAGTTTAGCTTATGCTACAGAAAGATTCATCGGTAACACTTTATAATAATTACATGCTAATAATAATTAGTTAAGTATGAGTAAACAGTTAATTCATCATTCATAAAGCATTAATAGACATTAATAAACAGTTTATCAATACAGTTATAAACGTTTTCTTCTTGATTTATCAAGATTTGTCATATGTATAATTTGTTTAATAATTGTATTTTCATCCTTTATTAATGATCAATTTATCATTTCTAAATGAAGAATTGCATTTTTTATGAACCAGTTATTGAAAAGTTTTCAGTGGTTCATACGATTACTTAGAGCGTGTAAGTAAATGATTAATAAACTATTTAAATGTACATTCATACATCTTATTATTCAGACATATAGTGATGGTTACTTAGTGTGTTAATAAATGCTTTATTAACATGTATTCATGCTGTAATTCAGGGTTAATTCGGGTAGTTATAAAGCATTTAGTAGTGGTCAGTTAACTATGTTTGTGAGCTCATCTAAAATGAGGACTATTCATGCCTTGTAAAGCATTTATAAAAGAGATTTAAAGCAGGGGTCTCAAACTCAACTTAACTGGGGGCCGCTGGAGATAGAGTCTGGGTCAGGCTGGGCCAGATTCTCGTTTTGCCTGACAAGCTTCAGCAGGGTTTTTTTTATATATATATATATATATATATATTTTTTTTTTTGTGGAGTTTGTGTTGGAGTCTGTGTTGTGAGACAGGACGTTTTGGGGAGTTATCAGACTCCGTGTCGTCAGCTGAAGTGCCGTTGCTTGCATGTTGAAATCAATGGGGCTACTGTGTCCATTTCTTTTACCGTCTATGGGTAGCATAGACTGTAGGATAGAGAGGCTCGGGAGCGCGCATGCACGTCAAATCCGAAGGATTTCGCAGGGAATCCGAACTGGAGACCTCACATATAAATATGAATATTGGCCTTCAGAGGTAATAGCAAAACACGAAAAGTGGATCATTGCAATGTGTGATTACAACCCCTTCAAACACAGGCAATAAAAAAAATGATTGATTTAAAAAAAAAAGTTACATATAGAACCTTTAAAAATCACATTGATACCATAATCAAAAATACAAAACATCACCCATATAAATACATTAGATTGTGACCATTAACAAATAGTCACTGTCATCTAGTCCTGTTTTCTTTCTGCTTCAAACACTGATCACCATCATGGTAGCATCAAATATAATTGTGGGACCCCCTCGAAAACGATATGGTGCATCTCCTAATAAATAAATAAATTTGAATATATAAAATAAAATGCCATCTAAACCTCTGTCACCTTTTAATAAGAACTTCCCCATACAGCAAAAGGACACCATGGCAGATATGGACCATATTGGGGTCCACTTGCACGCAGTCTAGGATCCGCAACGCAGGTGGATCACGGACCCTCCGTGGCTCCGTGCTGCATCCGCGATTAAATACATTCATCCACCGCGGACCCGCAACAGACTCATAAAAATTCTGGCTCATCTGGCCCGGATCCGTTTTGGACCCGTTTATCTCAGTTTTTTAAATCCCTTCTGTTCTTGCTGTAGGATAAAATAGGATAAACTAAACTATAGGATAAATCCAAAAAATATCACCAGGGCAAGGCTAGGCTAGTACTACAGCAATATAGACCTAAGTCTAAATCTGCGTTGCCTTGTATTTTTGAAACCTAACAATATTGTAAATAGGCCTAACAGAAAAGTTTCAATATACATCAATTTACATTTTATGGTACAAAAGTAATCACTACTCAATGGAAATATAAAATTGAGATTTACATTTATGGAAAGTAATAGGTTATAGCCTAGGGTGACCATATTTTGATTACCAAAAACCAGGACACTCGGCCCGGCAAACAGATGGGCCTACTCATACTCGAAGTTTACTCAAAGATACCTTATTAATTCCAATACATTTAAAGTATGTTATGCCTCCTCTGTATGGATAGAAAATAATAATAATAATAATAATAGATTTTATTTCTAACGCACTTTTCATTCCAAAGAATCCCAAAGTGCTACATAAAAGAACAACAATAATAGCTACAGAACACTAAAAACAAAACAATAAGACAATCAGCATATAAAAGCCTTCCTAAATAAAAAAGTCTTCAGTTCTGCCTTAAAGGCGTCCAGGCTCTGTACTTCTCTCAGACCACTCGGGAGGTGGTTCCAAAGCCGGGGTGCAGCTGAGCAGAAAGCTCGGTCCCCCATGGTACGGAGACTGGTAGTCGGGGCCTGAAGAAGTAGCAGGTGACCTGACGATCTGAGAGTGCGGGAGGAGGATTTCAGGGTGATGAGTTCTTGTAAATATGGTGGTGCATGTCCAGTGATACATTTGTGTGTGTATAGCAGAATTTTGAAATTGATCCGGAATGCAACAGGGAGCCAGTTATGTGGTCATATTTTCTGACTCTCATGAGGACTCTGGCAGCGCTATTTTGGATGTATTGTAGCTTCTGCATGTTTCTGGCAGAGATTCCAATGAAGAGCCCGTTACAATAATCCAACCTGGTGGAAATAAAAGCATGGACATGTTTCTCTGCATCCGAAAAGGTTAAAAGAGGACGTAGCTTTAGATATTGCGAAGATGGTTGAAGGAGGTTTTGCAAATATATTTTATGTGTTCGTTGAAGGTCAGCTGGGGGTCAAACCTAACCCCAAGGTTTGTAACTGTGGAGGAGAAAGTGATGGCTTGCTTGTCCAGGATGAGTTGAAATACGGGGGAGGAGTGGATCTGGTGTGGGGTTCCAACAAGTAATGCCTCCGTTTTACTGGAGTTTAGCTGGAGGAAGTTGCTTGCCAACCATTCCTTTATCTCCAGAAGACATGTGTTGAGTCGCGACAGAATTGCGGAGGAGCTTGGAGCAGTTTTAATATAAAGTTGCAAATCATCTGCATAACAATGAAAGGATAGACCATGTCTGCTGATGACAGAACCGAGGGGAAGCAGGTATAGGATAAAAAGGATAGGGCCAAGAACCGACCCCTGCGGAACACCACACGTAACAGGGAACAGCCTGGACTCACATTCTCCCAAAATGACTCGTTCAGTCCTGCCAGAAATTGTTAAATTGTTATTTGAAAACAGGACTTGTCCTGGGAACAGGACAGTTGGTCACCCTATTATAGCCTATACTTGTTTTGTAAAGTAGCTTATTTGGGCTAGGAATAACTGGTGAACGACAAGATTTAAACGGTTTAATGTTCAATAATTTCTCCTATTACTCAGTTTGTGTGGATGGAGGTGGGACATGTCTCCTTGTTGCCCGATCTGTCACCAGGTTGAACCACCTGATTGCATGCTTGGTGACCTCTGCATCTGTGGCTGACCGCGTCACCGAGTTTTTTTTTCTTACAGCACCTGTAATTAAACAGACAGATGTTTATGGTATGTAGCATCCAAAGCCAAGTATGCTTTCAATACAATATATGAGATATGTATTAAGGAGATTAAATCTAAAAAAAACATGACTTACAAAGTTATAAACCACTTTGGTGGCCTTTGGGTCTGTGAAAGCACTATATAAATGCAGTCAATTTAAACAGGGTTGTGGTGGTTAAAATTACTCACATGGTAATTTAGAACCCACACAAAACTGCATTCCATCACTGTGTATTATTATTATGAATAATACAATAATATTTACATACAGGGGAAGTACTCTGAGTTCGGGCCAAACTCCGAGCTCAGAGCTCTCCCCCCAGACTGCACGCCAAATACAGATTAAATTTTACCCACTCTAATTGTTTGTATGTGTGAACTCATGAAACATGTACTTGGATAACACCCTCATGGACCTGTGCCACCTTTACACACATTGTCAAACTAGGGAGATTTTCGCTCACTGACATAATCTTACCACTGCTTCAAAAGAGTATTTGCAATAATCATGGACAATCAATAAACCTAATGGCAACATTCATATTAAATAAGAAAACTCACCACTCGCTGTCGAGCTGGGCCATTTGACGGTTCCTTTAAAAACAGTTCAAATGCCTCCACTACCTCCAATTTTTCCAGGGGAAACTGGATATTGTCAGCCATCTCGACATCTGGCCCCGGGTGCTGTTCAGCCTGCTGCTGAGGTAGTTCACCTTCACCACAAGCTGGTCTTGTTGGTGTTTAATAGTTTCCAGCAGGTTAAGGATGTGGAGCTCAGCCACTGTTGACAAGCATGAAATATAGCTAAAATGTAGTGTTTAAAATATATCATGTTTCAGTGTTTATCCTCATTTCTCATAATACTGACATTAGTTATTGACATAATGACAAATGTTATTGAAAAAAGTTTGAAGAAATGGTCAGGTGCTAAAGGAGAGAACGGCGGTATTTCCGGTGAAGGTGTAAGGATGCTTGATAACTTCCGCCGATCGTAGAGTCCAATGCAATACTGAGAATTTATATTGAATTTTATACTCCATGGTTATACTAAAGAAACGTTAGTCACAAAAACAGATAAAACAGACACCCCTCGTTGTGCTTATGCTTCTTTTTAAAATTATATTAAATAAACATAACTATATATAAAATTACATCTAAACGTATGCACGTTTCATTTCAAAGACGGGAAGACAGTAAATTTTGACGACTACCAGAAATGGACGAGCATCCTTGCGTCAAATGCGGAACTTATGCGTGCATATAGCCCATTGGTATTAAATGGTTGTGATCTGTTAACCATGCTAGGCTGCAAGGTGTGCAAGCTACAAGGCCAAACAATGGGGGGAAAAAATCATTTTATACAATAACATTTTGTTATACACTACCCATTTCAATCCCATGAATGGATTGACATTGAAAATCTGAGATGGTAAAGCAAATGCAGTCTATTGATTTGAAACGGACTGCATTGCTTGTGTTAATATAGATGGGGCCACTGTATTTAATATTAATTTGGAGAATAGTGTTTACCTAGACAGTTTTCTCCAGATTGAGTAGATGTTACTCTGCTGGCTGACACTCGGTGAGATGGAGGAGCTAAAAGAATGGATAAAGAGAGGGGAATATCCTTAGCACCAAAAATGTTAATATTAATTATTTAATTTAATTTGATGTTCAGAGAGTATTTCTTACTCTGCCGGTGCAATTGGCGTGGGCTTGAGGCTTCAACTGATATACCAGGCAAGTTTGAAGCTCGTGGCATCCTCAGAGATACAAAGTCACCATTTTCTGGCTCTTCTTCTTCACTCTTATCAGAGTCCCGAAAACGATGGTTGTTAAGTAACCATTATGGTTATTGCAATCCCAAAATTGCCAAAAAGACATATAGTACAAGCATCTCTGGTCTATTTTTGAATGCTATGGGAAATAACTTCCTTTTACTGTAGAAACATAGCAAAAACAAGACAGAACACACTTACAGTACACTGGCTTCCTGACTCTTTTCTCTGGCAGCTCATCCTCCTGCTCTGCATCAGACTAGCTCAAAGGTGTTGCAGCTGTTCTGATATTGATTCATAAGCCTAATGGCATCTTTGATTAATTAGACATCTTTTTGTCTAAAATTTAATATGTTAAAATGAACATGAGTTTCAAATTAGCTGTAGAGCTGCACAGGACATTATTATTATTGATATGATTATAAAAAAATATTATTATTATCATCTTTATTTTATCAGGTTAGTCTCAGTGAGAACACAAAATACAAGAGAGACCTGGCCAAGAATAGCATCAGTAGATATAAATGGAATATTTACAATACAAGGCAAAGACAATGTCATGTGCCGTTTCACAACATCCAAATAATATGTTATTCCATCTAGAAGGAGAAGCAACCATGAAAGTATTTTTTAACAAGAATTTTATGAATTGGCATACCACAAGTTCTGATGACCTTTACATCATATCTTGGCCAGTTTGGTTCATGCTTCTCCTCGTTAGCAGCTGCCCTTTTCACACGTTCGGTGCTCACAACCAACATGAAAAACGTAGCAAGTAATGTTCAATTAGCGTTTTGTTTTGTTGTTAAACTGTGTAAAATAAGTGGTGACATTAAATCACCCTATGGTACAGTCTGTTTGCTGGATGATTTCAAGATAATACTAGGGTGTAGCTAACATTAGCAGATAAGGCCACTCTTTTTGACATTCAAACAGGTGCCAATACCCATTGGTTATCTGAACCGACTCAAACAGTGATTAACAGTGATTAAAATGCCGAAGCTTAATTTTGATTATAAAAATAGACACAATAATTCAAACCTAATAATGCACAGCTAGCTAGAAGATGAGTGAACATGCTAATTGTCCTAATATCAAACAACATTACAATAATTTACATGATGATTAAAAAAAACGTCTCGGCTTATGACTATAACCCTTGTTTCTTGAGAAGGGAACGAGACACTGCGTCGTTGAAAATGACTCTTTGGGGACGCTCCCTTAGCGTGTGCTTCTGAAGTATGAATGGTGTTACTTTGTGACGTGACATGTGACGGCTTAACTGGATGCATAAAAGTGACGCTGACACACACACACACACACACACACACACACACATCAGCCTCGCGATGAAGCAAAACGCTCTAACTGATTCACGCACTCAGCTAGGACGAGAGCACATATGCGCCAGGCGTACTAGTCAGGTACAGACTATAGAAATTAATAAAAAAAAGTGTGCGGGGTAGTCCAACTGGCTGCCTCACAGATCTCCTGGAGGGGCACTCCCGAGAGGAGGCCCCTAGAGGATGCCATGCCTCTAGTTGAATGAGCCCTTACAGTCAAAGGTGAAGGCAAATTGCGCACCTTGTATGCCGAGGCAATAGCCTGAACAATCCAATTACAATTACTTGCCGGGAGCCCCTATCTAGGTGACCCAAAACACACTAACAGTTAGTCCGACCTCCTCCAAGAAGAGGACCTCTCGAGGTAAATACTCAAAGCTCTGATGTTCAAAGCAAATTGAGCTTCTCTTCTTCTGCCAACACATGAGGTGGAGGATGAAATGCCTGCAGGACTGTAGACCGTGCCGTATTAGAAGGCACCTTGGGCACATAGCCCAGTCTCAAGTACAAAACGGCCTTAACTCTGCCAGGGGCAAACTCCAAGCAAGCTAGTGTCACTGCCAGGGCTTGGAGATGTCCCACCCTCCCATGAGAGGTAATAGCTAAGAGAAAAAAAATTGTACATCAGATCCTTTGGCTAAGCCGTCTGAAGGGGTTCGAAGGGGACCAGGGATAACCCATCGAGAACCAGGTCCCAGGCAGGAACCTTGGACCTGGTTGTCGGTCTCATCCTTTAAGTACCACGGAGAAAACAAATGACCAGCTGGTGCCTCCCCAGAGAACCATCACAAAATGGCGCATGGAAAGCCGCAATGGCAGCCACATACACCCAGCGTGGAAGGGGATCGACCCGCAGAGAAACGATCTTGAAGAAACTCCAGAACTGAAGCCACCGGGCAGTTAACTGGATCTAACTCATGTTTTCTATACCAAGTGTAAAACACATTCCACTTGAGGCCATACAGTAGACAGAGCCCTATAGCTAAGTATGGATTCAAGTACTGAACCCCCTCAGGGGCCAGACCCACAGTTTTCACAGCTCCGGGTGAGGATGGAAAACTGTGCCCTCTGACTGAGACAACAGTTCCCTCCTCAGAGGAATCTGCCACAGGAGTGATATCAGGAGTGATATTATGTCTGAAAACCATACTCGGGCCAGCCACCTTGGGGCAACCAGAAGACTAATGACTGATGAGACGCGAATAGATCCACTTCCATCGTTCCAAACCTCTCCCATATCAACTTCACCACATCTGGATGAAGTCTCCATTCCCCGGCCTCAGCCCTTGCCTCGACAGGATGTCTGCTCCCTGATTCTGAACCCCCGGAACATACATTGCCCTGATGAACAGTATTTTCCCTTGGGACCAAAAGATAATCTGATGCACCAATCTGTACAGAGGGCGCGATCTGAGTCCCCCTTGTATGTTTAGATAAGTTACCACTGATGTATTGTCAGATCATACTAGGACATGGTAACCCTTGACGTCTGGAAGGAAGCTCCTCAGAGCCCTGAACACAGCCAACATCTCTAGGCAATTTATATGCCAAGAATGATGATAGTCCTGCCACAGACCGCTGGCAAAGCGGCCGCCAATGACCGTGCCCCAGCCAGTGAGGGAGGCGTCTGTTGAAATGGTTTTCCAGCGACATGATGCTCCTAACACTGGCCCTTTGGACAGGAACCAAGGTTTCTTCTATATTAATAGAGAACAAAGGCATCTGCGCGTTACTCTGATCATACGGAACGCATTCCCCTTGGGGAAAATCCCTTGGCTCTCAGCAACCACTGAAGGGGCCTCATGTGTAGAAGGCCCAAATGTATAATGTTGGATGCCGCTGCCATGAGGCCCAGCAGTCTTTGAAATTGCTTTACAGTGATGGCCTGGCCTAGCTTTATCCTGGACACCATGGCCGGGATGGATTCGATACGAGCGGGAGACGTATGTGCCCGTATTGTAACAAAAAAATTATATATCATGCCCAGAAGAGTAGTCTTCTGAGCTGGGTCCAACACATATTTCTTAGTGTTGAGTCTCAACCCCCAATTCTAAATGTGGCCAAAGACGACATCTCGATGTCAAACTGCCATTTCTAGAGACTCTGCCAATATGAGCCGGTCGTTGATGTAATTCAGTATACGGATGCCCTGAAGCCTCAGTGGAGCCATAGTGATCGTGGGGGGAGAGAGTGCTAGGCTGAACGAAAGAACCCGATATTGGTATGCTTTGCCCTCGAAAGCGAACCTCAGGAACCTCCTGTGACATGGAAGGATGGAGACATGAACAATAAGCAACTTTTAGATCTATCGTGACAAACCAGTCCTCGGACCTGGATCTCCTCAAAGAACGATTGAGAAGCCCTAGATAATAATAATAATAATAATAATAATAATAATAATATTTTATTTGTAACACACTTTACATCAAATTAATGACATCAAAGTGCTACAACATAAAAACAGAAACATTAAAAAAAAAAAATGAAATACAAAACACTGTCAGCTATAAAAGGCTTTTCTAAAAAATGGGTTTTAAGGCCTTTTATAAAAAGAGTCCACAGTCTGAGGGACTCTTAGTTGGACAGGGAGAGCATTCCAGAGACTAGGTGAAACTGAACAGAAGGCTCAATCACCCATAGTACGAAGCTTTGTCCTCACAGGCTGAAGGAGATTGGCCTGTCCAGAGCGGAGTTGGCGTGATGAGGAAAGGGGGGTGATGAGTTGTTTGAGATATGGTGGTGCAGTTCCATGGAGGCACTGATGTGACAGAAGGGAAACTTTGATCTAAAATTGACAGAAGGGAAACTTAGATCTAAAATTGGCCTCAGTCTGCCATCCATCTTTGGAACTATAAAGTACCAGCTGTAAAACCCGGACTCCCTGTCTGGTAGGGGAACACTTTCAATGGCCCCTTAATTTTAGTAGAGTCTGTACCTCTTGTTCCATAACAACCACGCTGTCACAGTCCTTTGTCTGCACCATCCTGTCTGCGTCTCCAGCACTACACTTCCCATGATCCTCTCGTCTGCACACCTGAACTTACTCCCTCATCAGCCTCCCGTTCAGCGTCCTGTTCATCTGTTTCACCTGTCTTCACCTCATTATGTTTGATTCTTCCATGTATTTAGTTCCCTCTGTTTTATTCAGTCCTTGTCGGTCGATGTTGAATGTTACCCTGTGTTGCACCTGTTTACCGTCTTCTTGCCTGTTATTGGAATTAAAATTATCTTCGTGTTAATCTGGACTCTGCCTGATCTTCTGCCTGCTCCACTCGGTGACACACGCCTGTTCTGGAACCACTGCAGTCGGTATGATCCCGGCAAACTTGGGAGGTCGGAGACCGAACTGCAGTCTGTACCCATATTTTAAAATATTCAGGACTCATGTAGATATTTTCGGAAGGCATTGCCATTCTTCTACAAAATCTACTAAGGGAACCAGCCCCTTGAGACTTTAGACGATTTTTCGAGCACTATTCTGGGAATCGATGTAGCCCGAAACGTTCAAGACGGCGGAACAACAACTTTTTCCCAGAGGGCTCCTGCTGCTAGAACAACCTTGATTGCTCCACAGCAGGCGGGGCAACCCTCTGAAGTCCTACACTACATTAGGACCTCTTTCCCGAAGCGCTCTTCACCTGACGGACGACCCTCAGATCACCCTTCTGGCTGGAGGACTTCGGTTGAGAGGACTTTCTCTGTTGCCAGGCCCCTGCAGGAGGGTCTCTAGAGGCAATACTACTGCTCGATGGGAGGAGCTGGTTGACGGCTGAGGCTGGCCACTTGGACCAGCTGTCCTAGATCCAGATTTTGAGCGGCGAGGGAGATATTGTTGGAACGGCGTTTACTTTTTTTTCTTTCTTTCTTCGCTTCCTGAAACCCGGCGGCGACTGAAGTGACAGCTTTGGAGAACAGGTCAGAAGGTGATAGCGGAGCGTTCATCAGAAAATATTTGTCTTTCTCTTTTATAACGGACAAATTTAGCTACAGATGTCTCTCCAAAGCTACCATAGCTGCTACAGTACATAGCTGCTCTGCTAAGATCTTCAGAGATTTAATGTCTTTAAAATCAGAGATTTAAAATCTTCAGTTGATCTTTTTTCTGTTCTTGTTCTTTTGTTCTTGTTCTTCTTCCCTTCAGTGATTATGCATGTTAACAGCAGGTGTTCATCAGTGTCTCAATTAACTTGTTTTTATTAACTCAGTAAATTGGGACTAAATTGGTGAACTAATGTTGTGAATAGTGAATGAGGGTATAGGGTGTGATTTGGAACACAGCCTCTGAGAGTTGACTTTGTCAATTCTATTAATTCTTATATAATGTTAAATCACATATATTTTTTATATACTGTTAACATATAACACATATATTTGTTATTTACTGTTATATACTGTTAATTCACATATAATTGTTATATACTGTTAATGCATGTAAACTGTTAATTCACAGTATGTTCCTAGGCTACTTTCTTGAAAACAACATAATTATATCAATCAGAATGCATTTATTCAAAGTTATATTTTACAGTGTACACTTTTTTTTTCAAAGGGGTTAAGCATATATACTCAATACTCAAGGAACAATACTCAATTACGCAAATATGGTCACACTGAGGACAGTTTGCAAGAGATTTGTGCGCTAGTGCATGCAAACCCAGATAGCAAATGTAATCCTCGTTCTTTTCAGTTAATGACTCACTAAATAGTGACCCATGACATCAAGTCATTTTTCTTCATTCTTATCTTTTCTATCTTACTCAAAAAAGACAAGTCATCCTTAATTAAATGAAATGTCAAGAGAGGTCAGACACTTACTAAAGGATGTTTTTTTTTTTATTTCCTCTCAGACAGATTCCATTAAAAAGCATGATAAAACTTCATTTAAATTGATGTAAGGTAAAAGCTATGTAAGGACATGATTTTAGTAGCCAAGTGAGACGTGTGCAATTTATATCTCAGTTTCATAAACGCTTTGAGATGTTTAATTGGGCTGACACACAGCAGTGAGAAGGGCAGGTTTTGAAATTCCACAGCGATGCATTCACGTGTGTGTGTGTGTGTGTGTGTCTCTGTGTGTGTGTGTCTATAGTGGGCGCCAAGCTGAGATGTCTCATTAGGCATGTAAATTACTTTCTGGAGTTGTCTCTGTGTTTCCCTCTTTTAAAACTTCCTTATCGCCTCTTGCACACATCAGGATGTATGTGATTGATTGCTTCAGCCTGGATTTCAAGGACTCTCATTGCAGGTGTGAGAACTGGCGTGACTGGCTGACCCTAACAGCCATTGTTTAATGCTGTCTGACTGAGATGTATACCTGAGAATGAAAAGAACAGAGATGATTCATTAAAGAGACAGTTCAACCAAAAGTTAAAATTCTGTCATCAATTACTTACTCGCATGTCGTTCCAAACCATAAATCTTTCGTTCGTCTTTGAAACACAAATGAAGATTTTTTTTTTTTTTTATGAAATCACAGATTTCTGTCCCTCCATTCTATTCACTTTTGAACTGATGGTTCAAATAAATCCATATGAATCAAGGGGATTAATCCATGTTTTCCGAAAGTACATGATGACTTTATTTGATGAACAGATATAAATTTTATAAAAAATTATAAAGACATAGTGTACTCTAACATGGTAAATGGAAGCACAACCATACTTGCTTGATGTGCGAGAACAAACCTCATTGGTTCTTGCAGAAGCGCAAACATGCTGGCATGACATGAGAATTAACCTCATTGGTTCTAGCGCTCAAACAAGCATTCTCATGCTTCTGTTTGCCAAATTTGTGTGGTCTATATATATTTTTTTGGTAATCAGTATTTATATGTGAATAAAATATATTTAAAAAGTGAGTTGCAAGACCATTTTAAGTGACTTTCATTTTGTATCTACTGTCAGAAGATCATTATAACAAAGTGTCATTATTCTGACATTATTTTCTTTCGTAACTTGACACAAAATAATTTCTTTCACCTCAGAAAAACAAACTCTACAGTCATGTCAGACGTTATACTGTGCTTGTGGCACATACTCTTCCATTGCGTGCACTGTACATCACTTCACTATTAAGAGCAAAGGAAGTCATGTACATGCAACATCGTAGTTACATTGCCAATTAGTAAGTCATGAAATTACCAAAAAGTTCTAATAAATCGTGTTACTGGTGCACTGTCTGTTAGCTGGGAAGGGTTTCCATGCAGGCATGCTTCATTCTATTAAATAGCCTTACCTTACCTTTGTTCATCCATGTTATTATTATTTTTAAAATGCATGAGTATGTTAAGTAAAGTGTGATGGTACTTGTGTTTGACAGTCATTTTTGAGAATAAATTTGCTTGATATTACCAAAAAAATGAGTCACTGATAAATGACCCAAACTTTTACTAAACAATCCCGTTGTAAAAAAATGTTTAGATAAAATCAGATTTAAAATGGGGCATTTATACCTAAATCAAGTAAATAAAAATATAGTGTTAACTACTATAACTAAATACTATAAAGAATTATTGATATGTTGCTTACAAAAAACTTCTATTTGAAAGAATGAAAGAATTTTTTTTAGAACAGCCCGGAAAGTACTGTGTAATTGAGAGGAATTTACAGTGTATCTTTCTGTAATTATAGTTTACCTATAAAGTACTTGCATGTAAGTATAAGGGAACAATATGTAAAGTTTGGGGAATAAAGGGGTAACAAGAAGAATTAAACAAATATTAATACTCTAATTATAGAACTAAAGGGTAGTTCAATATTATTCACTATTAATTCTACTATTATGATACAATATTACATTTGGGAGCAATTTAGCGATAGCATAAACTGCATACATTTTTGTACTGTGTACCAGTACTGTATGTACTGTATAGGCTTTTTTTTTAAATGACAGGGTACATATCTATGCATTTATAAAAACAAATTAAAAAGTGTTGTTTTTTTTATAGCAAAAGTGAAGATGTTTATGTTTGGGCTAACATGTTTCAAGGCAAGAAAAGCTAAGACTATTGCATTTTTTTAAAATATACTGGGAAATATATCTGGTTTCATGTTGTTACAGGCTAAGTGGTGCTTGTATAATAAATAAAGGTTTCCGATTCAGTGATATAAGATTGTTTGTATGCATTTTTATTGTACACCCAGTAACTACATGGAACAAGAGGGTAACGGAGGCTAGCTAGTACCCTGGTTCGAGGCTTGCTCGGAGCGGGTCGAGTAGGACCCAAGTGGAGGGGTTACATTACCTGGTATCTGGTGCCGTAACCCAGATGAGAATGAGGTTTAGGGGGGTGAGTGTAACGGAGGCCAGCTAGTAGTTGCTGTGCGAGTAAACCTCACTTCCCTGATCTCAATAAGATGCTAGAGGCTGCAGTCTTTAGCCTCCTTGTTAGAGTGCCTGACTCTCATGCCAGAGACCCTGGTTCGAGGCCCGCTCGGAGCGGGTCGAGTAGGACCTAGGTGAAGGGGATCCACAAGCACCACTTTAATTTACAGCTCGCAATGTCACATTTACCCTGTAACCCAACACAGTCTCATGAAGATGCGTGTCTATACCACGAATGTCATTTCTCGTGGCATTTATACGGCAAAAATATTTTTTGCGTGCTTAAACTACGCACTAAAAAACCCAGGGGTAGGTTTAGGGGGGAGGGGGGTGGGGAGTTTGTGCGTATTATACGGCAAAAAGTGCGTATCATATGCAAGCGAAAAATGTGTACCATATACACGCAAAAACTGTTTTAGGCGTATAAATGCCACGAGAAATGACATTCGTGCTATAGATACGAACTTTCATGAGATCGGGCTCTGTAACCATACGAAACAAAAGGGTAACAAGCTCCAATGAAACAAGAGTATCTTTCCCCTATATTTAAGCAAAAGTTGCAATAGTTTCGCAGTGCACTTTTGTTAAAAATATAACTTTTTTTATTAAATGCATATATATATACGTATATATAGCCTGTACATTTTAAAAAGCCTATACAGTATGTACTGGTTCACCATTATTTCAAAATGGTATGTTCTTGCTAAATTTCTCCCAAATCCCAAATGTAAGATTGTTTTATCATAAATAGTAGAATAAGTACCCCTTAGTTCTATAATACTTTACAGTATAAATATTATTTTTATTCTCCTGGTTGTTACCCCTTTATTACCCAAACTTAAAATATTTTTCCCTGGTAAGTACATTATAGATACACTATAATTACTGAAGGTTACGTTGTAAAAACGCTTTAATTACACAGTACTTTCCGGGCTGTAATCTAAAGCATTACAGCCCGTTCTCATCCTTTAACGTCATATAGAACGCTATATGCAAAAACGGCGCTATACTACGCACATGGCACACTTTATCGTTAATATAACACGCGAACCCAAGACGTTATAAATCCTTTAGCGTGAATATGACACGCACACCCTACCCCACACCTAAACTTAGCCCTCACAGCACGTGTTATATTAACGATAACGGGTGCCATGTGCGTAGTATAGCGCCGTTTTGTCATATAGCGTTCTATATGACGTTAAAGGATGAGAATGCGTTGAGCATTACCAATAACTCTTATAAAAGTAGCACAACTGTTTCGTGATTTCACCTTAAGAAAGGCGAATCTTTAGGTTCTTTTGGTGAGTTGGGGCGTAGGAGGAAGTTAGTCTCAGGAAACAATCCTGTCCACTGCGTGATTTAGATGGCAAAACCTCTAAGCTATTCTACCCACCACCGCTCTCATACAACATCACACACTCAAGCAATAACAGACCAGGAGGGGATGTGGACGGAGCCTGCTCCTCTGACTGACCCCACCGAACCACCAAATGAAAAAATAATAGAACAGAGGGCATTTTTATGTATTTCATAAAGCCCTCCAAGGATTGTGTTTTTAAAAGTCCCTCTGTGCCTTTAATGGAGCTCTCCTGAAACCTAATTTTCTCTCATAATATTAAATATAGCAGTGCATAAAAACAGCTTTTGAAATGTCCATGTATTAAACGAGAACACTAAGCTTTTTATGGATCCTTTTATGCAGACAGGTGTACCTGTAGTTTGTCTTTCCTTGGGCTACCGTTTTGTTTGACAAGAGTGTGTTTAGATTTAAGGGGTGCTTTTGATTTTGTTTCCTGTTTGATGGGCTGCTGGCCTTGGAGGGCACAGGCTGTGTAGCACAGGGATGGATGTGGGCTTACTAAAAAGAACTACTGTCACTTGCAGTATAATTTGAGTGACAGGGTCGTGTTTCATTGTTTCTAACCACTCAGACGTCATGTGTCTTGGTTACATGATATTTACAGGACTTTTAAGGAAGTTCTGCTCCTCTGGGTCAACATGCTGAAAGCTGTATTGTCCACATGTTCGCTACCCTGACAAAACTTTTGTTTCCGGCTGACAGGGTCCCCATGTGTTCACTGCTCCCTACGCCCTGAGCATGTGATATATCTTAAAATACACAACACTTTTCCAAGTGTATTTCTAAAATAAATTGTCAAATTTAAATTAATGTACTGATGCAATAATTAACATGAAAATAAATTATGTTGGTTACAGTAGAATTCCACAAATATCCCTGAAGCTGTAACATCTGTAACTGCACACATGCTAAATTACTCCATACAAATGCTGGAACCTAACTTTACATTTTAAATTAAAATGTGTAGCTACTGTGTTTATTTTATTCAAACTATAAGTATTGGAGTGATACGAATGAAAGCTTGATTTGATTCCACCACTAAATAATAAATAAAAAGGTAATTGCACATTTTTATCACACAATTCTGACTTTTGTTTCTCGGAAATTCTGACTTTATAACTCACGATTACAAGTTAATCTTTTAAATCTTATCTTCTTAAGCAATTATCATAATGGAAACAAGCTTCCACAGATATACATTGAATTGGGAGTAAAATCCACTCCCTGTGAAGTGAAGTATTGCTGTACACTTATTATATAGCCGTTCACTGTCCCCTTGTTTGCTCCCTTCAGGGTGGAATCTCACTTAAGATGGCGAAACTTACAGTCGAAATGAACTTTTACAACAAAATGGCCACATTTATGAGTGCTTGTACCCGTAAATAGGTGAAATTATTTTAATAATAAAATGAGGTGCCATGGTAACATAAAACTTTATCAAGGGAAAGTATGTCATCTGGATGAATGAGTTTCTTTGCTCGTATTAGCTTTCCAGTTAAACAAACTATTGGTATTTGACTTTAGAGGATGTGTTTTTTTTTTTTTTTTGTTTTGTTTTTTTTTTTTTACCATTGTATCTTGTGAATGGTCAAGCATTCTAGCCTTTTTGAGCAACGTACTGATTTCACCAATAAGATTTTTATTGACACTTCATTTGACCTCTATCTTTACATTCTTCCAAATTCAACTTGTATAAATGTGGGAACAGTAACTTCAGTACCTTGCCTATTCAGAACAGTATCTTGCATAGTACCTGGCATATTCTATTTTAACCTGAATCTTTGCTGCTTTATTGCCATTTTCCAAATTCTTCTTTGAATACTTATAAAAGCTAGCTTTAAATAAGCTAGCTTTGAGTGTTGCCACCTAGTGAACTCTTTAACCAGAGCACTCAAATACAGGAATGTGCAGATGGCGAGCAGCCCGAACCCCGCCCACAACATTTTTTGGTCTGGAAGTTTGGTCTGGACTCGATCCATTGAGGAGTAATTATGATCAGTCAAAAAATGGGCAGGCTTTATACAATGATGGACAGATGATCTGCAGTTACGTAATCAAAGAGTGCTTGGGTTGAACTGGTTTCCCTCAAAGAAGACTGCAGCTGGAGAATTGAGATGTATAGATTTCACTATCTTGTCTGTTTTAGAAGAAATCAACAGCGCATTAATTTTAAAAGACGAACAGAAAACTGCAATAAAGGCATTTGTCAATCGTCAAGTGATTGCTGTCCTTCCTACAGGATTCGGCAAAAGTTTCATTTATCAGCTGGCTCCGATGGTCGCTAAGAAGATGGGATGCAATGAAAACCCAGTTGTCATTGTGGTTTCTCCTTTGGTCGCACTCATGGAAGACCAAGTAAAAGAAGCAACCAAAATGGGCAAAACGGCGATGCAACTCATGTCAAAGCCATCGCTGCATCAAACAATGGTGACACTTTGTTACACTACTCGCACACCATACCCATACTGGTAGTCACTGTACCCCTTATTAGCGGTGTATTTTTTTAAATAAATTATTAGATTCTTCTCCTTTTGTATATAAATAATTATTAAATACATCATTTTGGCTCCCGGTCTCTTTTCTTTGAAGGCTCAAATGAACATGCTTCTTCAGCCTGGTCGCTTTCGTCGTCTCTTCGTTTATTAAAATAAGTCACGTCGCGCTCCAACCCTGTCATAAAATTGAGACTGAGAAGGGGTCGAGAAATGAAATGCGAGCAGATTGGTTGACTTTATTGTAGAGATCAAATCCTAATCGGAGAACTTGTTCGTATATATATATATATATATATATACGAACACGTTCTATGTTGAGAATGTACATACATTCATTAACACTCATTTTTCTTTTAAATACTTTTTCCAGAGTGGGTGCAGTTCAGTTCTGTTGACAACTCGCTCAACATATGTCACTTACTGCGTTGCTCTGATTGGTTGTTGGTCTATCCAATTGAGTGCAGAGTTGTTGGTTTTTTTTTTTTCGATTCGAGACACGCCTCATAATCAAAGCCAGATTCAGAATCAGACTCACATTCTGAATACAATATTAGAATGATGAAGTTAGGCTAAGAAAATATGGGTTTGTCGTTGAAATTCTCAAACTAATTTTGTCTGACATTTACCTCAGGTAGAATTTAACCAACCTGGGGGATGGCATCCCATCCAAGAAGCAACTATGACTGCCTGCTTTACCACTTCCACGTCTTTAGTGCTTCTTTATAATCTTCTTTAGCTGTGCAGCATCAAGACTCCATTACCAAGTTACTCTTTGCAGTAAAAAGGTTTATTAGCAGCCAGCAGGGAGACACTTTAGGCACAGCAAAGCAACTCCATGATCAGAAAAATACACACAAATTTATACCTTGATGATCATGTTTAAAATAATAACTAATGTGCTTTACAACAATCTATAATTTGATTGGTTACACTTATACTTATACTGGCCTGACTTTCAGCAAACAGTTTTTCCAGTTTGACCACTGATGTCTATACTATAATGTTATAAGCATATAGTGCATGATGGCCACTGGAATTATATAACATACTCATTTCACTCATTTTCGTACCCTCTGAGGCCTCTTGTTGAAAAGTACCCTTGACCTTCCTAGAAGTATGCATACAGATTACAGCATACAAATATTATTTTGGGAGCATAAAATAGGAATTACATAACAACATAATCTATGAATTTCCATATTCCTTATAACACTTCCATTGCCACTCTTTTAAAAAGAAAACATAATTTTCTACAACAGAAAAATGTACTTTATGTGTGCTGGAAGTGAGCCCTACCGATAAATGGGCAATCAAAGAATACTTTTGACTTTTTCTGTTTTCACATACAGTACATATTTGTAGAGTACACAGTGGCTACAGCACCAAAACAAATTGGCATTTTAGATGATAGATGAATGGAAAAGAAAGGGTGAAATGCCAGGCACCAGTCAAGGGATAAAATGGCATCCATCCTGTTCCAGCAGTGATCCATCAGAGAGAAAGGCTCCACGGAAGAGTGACCAAGGAATCCACCTACAGAGCTTGTGTCAGGAGAGATAAAGGATCATTATATGTGTTGTTTGTGTTTCTATGATAACCCCGATAATGCATCTTCAAGGTTACCTACATAAATTACGCTGACGTAATGTGGTGTGGGCTTTCAATTTTTCAAATAAAACATGGATAGTCCCTTGGGATGCAATTTCATGAACCATAAATAGAATAAAGTTGAGCAATATATTTGGGCAGCATACCTTCAAAGGCACCTCCAAGCACAACCCTCTCTAAGTACTTTCTGCAGTCCATAACATTAAGAGTTAAAAGAGTGCTCTTGAATTGGTGGCTTATGGAAATTTGCAAAGCCAAATTGAATCACACAATTATGAACAGTATGCAAACTAACCAACACAGTCTCATGAAAGTGCGTATCTATACCACGATTGTCATTTCTCGTGGTATTTAAATGCCAAAAATGTTTTTTGCGTGCATATGCTACGCACTGAAAACTCCCTGGGTAGGTTTAGGGGGGAGGGGGGTGGGGAGTTCGTACTTATTATACAGTACGCCAAAAAGTGCGCAAAAATGCGTACCATATACACGCAAAAACTAGTTTTGGTGTATAAATGGCACGAGAAATGACATTCGTGCTATAGATACGAACTTTCATGAGATTGGGCTCAAACTAACACTGCCAATATTGGACATCTGAATGAAGATGGTGGTGGTCCACACAGTTCAACTGACAGTTTCCTATATCAACATTACAGTAATCCCTCAACAACTTTGAACTCCAAAGGTGTTTCTTGTATTAACCAATAGTGCTGAGAAGAAAAATATATTTAATTCACGATTTGTAGGCCTGTCATAACCCCTTGCACTGGCAATCTGTAGCATGGATGGATGGATGGATGGATGGATGGATGGATCGATGGATGGATGGATGGATGGATGGATGGATGGATAGATAGATACTCAACTCTTTTTAACTATATTCATTGGCACATGGGAAATGAATTGATTAAGACTAAAGTAAGTGTCACCACTTAAAATCTCTTTGCTTACTCTGTCCAGGAGCAGATGGCGTTGAATGATGCATTTTGTTGGAACAGTAAATATTGACAGGTGTGCTGGATGCCTTCTTCAGCTCTCTGTGGGCAGTCGAGAGAGGGCATACTAATTGGCAACCTCCACTGTGAGCCCAGACATTGGCAGCTGCCTGACAGATTCATGCCGAATGTGCTGGGAGAGCATGTACCGCACTTGACCTCTGCGTTTGCTCTTGCCAACAATTGCTCCAAAGAGCATGTGAATGCTTGGACAAGAAGTCATTTTGAACAGCTCTGACATCAATTGTGTTCCTGAACTCTTCTGTGAATTGAAATCGATTGCCTTACATGGGCCTGATGGACTTTTTTAAAAGCGCAACTTCAGCCATTGCACTTTGGGTAAATACTTTGCGTCACAACTTCTAAGATGGGCATACAAGTCCAATAAAGTATAGGCCTGGACTGCTATAACCAAGACTCCCTTTCATACAGTATAATATGTATTGTGTTTATAAGACGTTTATTCAGTGTTTGCTGTACATTTTCATATATACTTTGTAGAAGATTTTATCATCTTATACAAGTCATAGAAACATTCCCTGAATTAAAAAAAATAATTAATATGATTTCAACTATTTTCAATATGTTCATCAGATATCCTAACACATACAGTGTTCCCAAAATGTACTGGGAGTCTTGGAAATATTTTCGGTAACACTTTATTTTGATAGTCCACTTTAGACATTCTACTAACTATAAGTAACTTTTCAACTACATGTCAATCTAGCTACTGTATTTGGGGGGGATTTATAAACTTCATAAACTGGTTTCCACAAAGAACCCATTTGAGGCACATGCTTCTGAAATGTTATGACCATGTTAAGAGTAAAACCTCCACAATTGTTCACTTTTTAGACATGTTACTTTTGTGATTAGTAATTAATCGGTTATTATTTCTTAGTTCACAAGTAGTTCTCAATGAGGATATATTTCTTTAGTAACAATCAAATACCTACCAAGGAACTACCTTTGTACTAAATTACCTATTACTTAATGCTTAGTTAATATTGCTTCCATATTAGTTAATAGTATTAACTTTGGTGTTAATGCAGTACTATACTTCCTGCATAGCTACTTGTTAACTACAGACCATTATTTTAAAGTGTTACCAAACGCTAATTTGTGAGACCAGTGATGTCATGTGCATGCATATTACATGTTCAGTCTATAGGTGTGTAGTGTTTCTTTACAAAAACTTGCCCATTACTGGCCTGCCATGCATAATACAGCATTTTTAGTCATTTTCGTGGATCCACGTGATCCAGGATAGTTTTGACAGTGTTGTCATCTGTGAGCGAATAACGCAAATTATAAATTCCGAGCTCGGAGAGCTACCCGCGGACAGCACGCTAAATATGCATACTTTTACTTAATCACTTTATAACTTGTGAACTGTAATTATACCAAGCAACGTGTGTGTGCTTAATGCCAACTTTTGCAAATGAGTATTTCTTAAGTGCAACAAATCTTGAATGCCACAAAAATCTGATTATTTAAACAGATCGCCTTTTTAAGTCAGAAGTTTACCCGAGGCTTTTGAGCCGAACAGGCAGTACCTTGCATTGCAAAATGACATACTTTATAATGTAAGTTTGAGGAATTCCAGCTGAAGGAGAGAGAAAAGAAGCCTTTTCCATCTTACAGGGACAGCCCCTCATGTCTCTTACAAGTACACAGGCACATACTTCCTCTCCAACTCTCCTATAAAAGGTGCTGTCTTAGGAAAGACACCCATGTGGTAAAGAAAAGCACTCACGAGTGTCAAACTGGGGATTCAAGCAGCTTCTCGGCTCTCTCTCAGTCTTAGTCAAACCTGTTCAAGTCCCCAATGTCTCATTTCCAGGACCCCTTCAGCAAAGTCGACCCAGCTCTGGCATACCTCCACCAGACAGACGACTTTATGGCCAACTTGCATGCCTGTTTGATCAAGCCGGTGACACATAAATGTCAGCCCATGCAGATGGAGATGTGAAGTAGCAGTAAATCCGATGAAATCCGTCATAACCTTGTCTGGAAGCAGAAAGGGAAAGTGGGGGAAGGAGGGGAAAGGGCAGAGAAATCACAGGAAACAGGAAAGCCCTTTTGCTGGGTTACCTAAATGAAGCGAATGTAAATCATCTCCAAATGTAGCGCAGGCTCCCCACAGATGCACTCCATCATCGACTGCACATTCATTATTTAGCAACATAAAAGCTAATGAAGGAAGCGAGTCTACGGGCCGGGCATGTGGCGCAAAAGCAGGGACATCTCTGGAACACAGTGTGGAATACAGTAGGGAAGGGTGTCGTTAGCTTCCTCTTCCTCGTTAGAATATTCCTCTACCCGTTATTATTATTCACAAGAAAAAAAAAACTTTCTACAATTCATTGCGCTTGTGATTTATTGCATACAGTGACTTTGCAGTAAACAGAAGTATTATCTTGTATATTTTCCAAGGTTGTACTGACCTCACTCATACGAATTTGTCGGATTTTTACTAAATCTATCACATATTTTAAAATATTACTAAATCTAAATCTATTTACATATTTTACCAGTTGCCCAATTTGTATGAATTCGTACGAATGATCTGACCCCGCCCCTAAACCTACCCATCACTGGGGTTTAGACGAGTCATACAAATTAGTATGAATTGGTCATGAGATAGCGTTGGAATTCGGAGTGCCTTTTTAAATTCTAGGGCCTGGTTCCCCGAAACGTACTTATTGCTAAGTCTTAACTTAATCCTTAAAGCAGCATTCTGTTACTTTTGAAATGTTGCTCTTGGGGTCCCCCTACAGTTGGGAAACATATTGTCTTCTACTCCTGTCGTAAAATCTGTCATGGTTACACTAGGGAATACATTTGTGCATTTGTTGACAAGCGATACCCCTGAACTCTGCAGAAGGAAGGAGGTCTCACATCTTGGGCAGGCTCCAGTGTTACATGTGAAATGTCTTCATCCCATGTACATTGGCATATACCTGTATTTCAGCATGTCTAATGGATATAGTGTCATGGGATTTATTTTTTTCAAATGTCAAAAGATTGCGTAGCTCACGTTTACAAGCCAGCGTCTTTATAGTAACGTTAGCCTGTTGGCTACTGTTTTCCATAATGGATATGCTAATTCAAATCAATGTTTGTTGGTAGATAATAGCCATGTGGTCAATATTATAATATCAAGCTACCATAGACACTTTCATCAGAAAAATAAATAACAAACATGACTACCAGCTGCCCTGCAGACATAGGAGAGTTATCCTGACCGATTATTTTGTTTGTTTAATCATGTATTATTTACTTGCAAAAATGTAGCCCCTACCAAACTCAGTAATCAGTATACTTTCACGTCTCGAGCTGGCGCGAGCTGCCCGTCCCGGCTCTACGGGGATGCTTGAGTGTGATAAGCGCCCTCAAAAGAAAGCAATGCAGTATACATTGGAAGCAGGGAGGGGCGCATTACAAACAGTAAACTGATCGCGTCCACGCTCTGTTTCTGATGCACTTCACATTAGTTTTTACTTACCATGAAAACATACAGAGGTAAAAAAAAAAAAAACGCTTGTTGGGCTCTCGCGTCGGAATTCAAGGAAGTGGGGGAAGTGACGTATGCTGTAAAGCAGTCGAATTTTGTAGTTCTTTTTGTGATCGGGTTCCTACCCGCACCTCGAAGTTACAGAGTGCCAGTAAAAGCGATACAGACACCGTCAGGCCATGGCAGATCTGTCATTCAACCTATTGTAAGTCGATATACCATCTCAAGGGTTTTGGAAAAATATTATAAAGGTTGAAAAAAATACATAGTGCTGCCTTAACCTCTCTCTTAACTTTAAGGCACGATTCCCGACATGTTCGTACACTAAGTATATCCTCTGTAAGTCACACTTTCGTAAGGTTGGTCTGGACCATTCGTAAGCTTTCTCTTAGCACTGTTTGAGCTCAAGATGCTAGTCGCCTAATATGATGGTAATTAGGTAAATTATTCCTGAAATTGAATTGAGCAAAAGGATGAAGATTTGTAATTTGAATGTAAGAAAGTAGAACTAAAATTATTTTCAAATAAATTCATATGATTTTTTGTTTGTTTGCTTGTTTGTTTCACTTTATTTTGATGGTCCTTCTAAAAGGTTGACCAAATATTCAAAACCGTGTTTCACTTTATTTTGATGGTCCCTCTAAAAGATTGACCAAATACTCAAGACTGTATTCACGTACTTGTTTAAATTATGTTTCTGGTCTAAAAGTTCCCAGAGACAACCACAACATGTTCTGCTGACGTTTCACTTAAACCAACCAGAAACGTGTCAACAAAGACAAAATACAAAAATTATGGTTGCAAACATGTGAGAGAAACCTGCAGTTCCAGTAATGTTTCACATGAGCCTCCTATTGGCTCTGATCAAACTTTGAAATGTGGTATCAATACTAAAAAAGTGTTGATGCAACGTCAAAAAGAGTATCAAACCACATTGATATAGGACAGTATTAACACCACCCAAAAAATGTTTACTGCAATATGAAAGATGGAAAAGTCTCGATCTAACAGCTGTCGACAATGCTCTGTTCATGTAGCCTGGTTCAACCAGACTCTAGTACATTTCATTTGTACATAGAGTCTGGCCTCTCTCCATTGAGAAACGTTTACTTCCTTGTAGGCGGGTTCACTATTAAAGTTCAAAACTATTGGGTCTGCCCAGAGTCACTCACGATCTGCCATAGCCAATCGCTAACGTGTGGTCGTGAGTGACGTATGTCATGCGCCGAAACGGCTGGAAAAAACGAGTCCGAATGATCAGAGGATTATGTTTACAATAGGATTTCAGTCAACGAGAGCTGCAGGTTTTGTTAATCTAGGAACAATTATTAATTCGAAATGTATATTTGACATGAAGGACAGTGATATATTCATTCAACGGTCGAAGCTCTGTCTAATCCTTAAAAATACACCACTGCGGTCGTTTTCTGATCTGCCGCAAATGCTGTACAGTGAATGATCAGTCTGTCTCTATCTGCAGATGTGTAATAAACAACAATTTTTCATATTATGTCTTATTGTTTCTTAACCCTTATGCTGCATTAGGGACATTTTTGGTCTTTTGCAGTTTAATTTATTTGACCATTTTGGCTGTTTTAATGCAAATGGTATGAAATTTGGCAAAATTGTGACTTTTTGGATACATGTAAAAAATGTGATCCCATTTTGCAAAATATGTATAACACACACTGTGTAGATCAAATAGTAACACTCAGCACCCTAAAGACCAAAAATGGCCCATTGAAACCCATTAAAACGTTGTTTAAATCTGAGGCTGTCAGTAATACATGAAACATGATTTTTGCACAAACATCCTTTCATTTTGAAGCAAAAGCATTATATTTGCATTATATAGTGTATTCCACCAGATGACGTCACTACATATTTATTCCCTATGGGTGGAAATGCACCTTATTTTAGGCAATAGGCAATGTTTAATAGGTGGCCATTTTTGGTCTCTAACGCGCTAAGTGGGATTTTTTGCAAAGTGGGACTGTGATAATCCAAATCTAAAGTTTTCTCTTTGCATTTAGTTTATTGAAAATAATTGAATTTTTGTGTTTTTTCCTCTTATACAAATCGATGGTTTCGCAAACAAAACTGGTAATTAAAGGGTTAAAATCCTGAAATTGAATACATTTTTGGTAGTTGTGATGAGGACTGATGCTGGTTAAAAGATTTAACTTGGTAAAAGTGGAAAATAATAATAATATATAATATTTTAGGCAATGTTTAATATGTGGCCATTTTTGGTCCTTAATGCACTCAACGGTGTTAAAAATCTAATGCAGCACAAGGGTCAATTACCTTAATTATGGTCTTCAAAGTTTTTGTTTGGACATTTTTATATGTCATTTACTTTTTATTTATTAAAACAAATTAACAATTGCCATCGAATAACTGAAAATCAAATAGTCTTCAAAGTATGGGTTTTCACAATTTTATTTAATGACAATTATATTTAAAAAATTACAACCAATTTGTATGATAACAACATGTACAACTGACACACCAACCTCCTGCACGAGAACACAAAGGGGCTCAAAATGTTCTACTCATCACAAGAATCAGTAAATTTACTGTTGGGAATATGAGCTACTTACATGACTCCTGAGTACATCTTCAACAACAGTTTAGCAGCCAGGACTCGGGGCTTCCGAACACCAGGCTAAACCGTCCGTCCAAAATGCCTCGGTCATCGTGCACACCGTCCGAGCTGCCTAGCACAAACTTCCAACCTTTCTGCCTCCTTCACGTGGTCCTCCGTTGTGCAACAAGAGGTGAGACGACAACAATCCGGCTTTAAATTATGTATATTCGGCAGTTTCTTTTCCAACAACGGACCGAATAGCTTTTGTCTTTCTCCGCTGCCATTGCTGAACTCAAACTGACGTGCTACATCAACGTCATCGTTCTCAGCCACTCCCTCTATTCGCTGATTGGTCCTACAAAAAATTGATTTCTGGAAACCTAAGGATATACAGCAGTCCCAGACGTAGTACTGAAGGAAAATGAAATTGAGCGGAAGTGCGTAGGAGGGCGCAGTTCATGTTCCCTGGAATGGATATCCACTCGAGCCTTAGCAGAAATGTTTGATTCACACAAATGGCATAATTCGAAACAATGATACCGTTTAATGTATCCTTAATGATATTGACTTCACAGCTATTCTCAGCATGGTGATTATCCATAATGAATTAATTATTAACTTGCATTATGGACGTTGGGTAATGCTATTTCAAATGGTGAAATCCACATGTTGAAATTCTTACTGTGACGATACAGGAGTTTTAATGAGGATTAAGAGCCGTGTGGGTTGTGCGCGAGCTTCTTGGTCTCAGCCCATACGGCTTTCTAATTAAAGGCCCAGTGGACTTAACCCTGCCTCATCAGCCCACTCAAACGAGGGGCTTTATTAATTGGCCCTGGTGAGTTGTCATGGATCTTCATTTCTCCATGCCTTCTTCAACCAGTATGAAGTCTGAGAAACATATTTCACTTGTGCAAATATTGACCCTTAAGACCCAGCATACATCAAGTACCAGCAGCTTCGATTGTTGATTACCCACATAATCCACCATGATTGCCTCCGAATTCTCATCTTCACCACGTTTTTCAGGCATCACCTCTTTTACACTCTGGATTTGCGCTTTATTCCTGTTCTTCTGTTGTTGGACTGTATTGTTGTTGCAGTTGTTAATTGAAAGGGTCACAAAACCCTAAAACAACTTTTTTTAGTTAATGATCTGTAAAATTGGGACTTTATTAATGCTGTTCATTGATCCAAGTACATTTTTTTACATTTGGGTATAAAGTGTTTTAATTCTACAATATATGGAGTAATAAACATCTGAGTGCTGCCCTCTTCAGGTTGAACGGTGGCTACTGCAGTTGAATTTTCCTGTTGGATGTTGTGGTACTGCGTGACGTAAGCAGGCACCAGCTCACCATGCCCTTGCCTACAAAGAGTAGTGGGTCTCAGGTGCAGTCAATAACATAAAATGTTATCAAAGTTACATATTCCATGAAGTGAACAAGGGCACGTTGGTGTGTTAACACGTGTCCAAATAAATTAAACTTAAATGGTGTTAGAGTTAACTTTTTTATTTTATTTTGTTTTTATTTTTATTTCAGAGAAATATGTGATAGCAAAATAGATTATCTTTATTATGATGTTCCTTCCTTTAAAGGGGGGGTTGATTGCGATTTCACTTTTTTCATTTTAAATAGTGTGTAATGTTGCTGTTGGTGCATAAACAGTATCTGCAAAGTTGCATTGCTGAAAGTTCAATGTAAGCAGAGATATCATCTTTTAAAAATCAGGAAGTTGAATGCCTACAAAAACGACTCGATTTGGACTACAGCTGGGTTTTAGACGTCACTAACCCATACATTTGCATCAACCCTCCCTCCGGAATATGCAAAAAATTGCTGCGGCTCGTTGAGTGTGTTGTTCACCCAGCTGTCAGGTTTTCTGTGTTTGAGCTTCCCACGAACGCTGTACTTCGTCAACAATGGATACAATTTATGTTTGATTATGTTCCTGAAAATGACGATCGTAATCTAGCTCTCTGTGCTTCGCATTTTAAAGACAGCTTCCATAATCTTCAATCTCCACGAATTCAATGCCGGATTCAACAAGAAACTGTTACTAAAACGTGAAGCAGTTCCAACTTTAAAACCAGAGGCAGCAGTTGTTGGGCCACAACCTGTAAGTAGGCTAAGACTTAATCATTTTAAATATATTTGCATGTATAATTTCAGATGTAATGTTTTAGTTTTGTCAAATGGCAGCGCTGGCTTCATATCCACTTAGTTATGCTATTTGTGTCTATGACAAACGCGTACAAAATTTTGGACCTGAATTTGTATATGTACTCATTTTATAAATGTATTTTTCACGTATATATACTTAATGACGTTATTTTTCGATTTGATCAAGAACGTGAACCAATGCCAATGCTGTTTGTGTATGTAATAGCCATTCAGTTCAATGCTATTGTGTAAAACAAACGTGTATAAAGTAAAAAAATATATATAAGTGTAGTGGACTTAGTGGGGCTCTGTGGCTCTATAATTAAATTGATGCGCTGGGGGTAGTGAGGGCCAATTACCAGGAGGAGGCACAATATAAAAAGGAATCGTTCACCCTTGTGTGCGTGTGCCGTCTGAGTTGCGTCATTGCTCGGGGACCGCCCCTTCCAGCTTTCGGTGTTGTTTCCGCTTTGAGGTATGTGCTACCTGTCTCGTTTAGTGAACACAGGTGCAGGATTTGGGATAACCGATTGTGTCGTTTATAGCTTCAGGATAATTCGCGGCTGTTGGCGGCCCCAGCTTTCCGGTTGCATGCCTCTCTTGCTGTCTCTTTGGCAGTCCCGTCTCTCCGATACTTGAGGTAATGTATGTGTGTGTTGGCTAATTAGTCGACACCTTGATTGCGATGTGTTTTAATAATAACTGTGCGGGGTTTAGTGGTGGGAATAGCTCGTCGTGTGGGCTGCGGGCGGCGGCCGCGCTCCCTGTGCATGTCCCTCTTGCATTCCCGTGCTTTGTGGATGATGATGTCCGGCGTGGTGTAGGTGGGCGTCGGCTTATGAACAAAAGGTATGTGACACGTCCATTTTTGTGTAGCGCCAATCCTGTATTGTATCGCAAATATGTTTGTTTGTATTTTAGGATTAATAAGACCTGGTGGGAAACGCTGGTTGACGCTGCTGCTTACCTCCAGATTTTTATAACAACTCCTTCAACACGTGTGTGCCGAGTTTAAGTATTTTGTGTGTCACCTGCTTCCAGCCCGAGTCACCGTACGGCTGGAGGTTTCATTAGTTTTTTCAAATCGTTGTTTGTTTACTGCCTTCATTCTCTTTTGAGTATTTTCTATTTTTTGTTATTGTGCTTGGTGGTGTTTTGCAAATATCTGTTGAGGTCTGTTGTCCTTCTAATGTGCTGGTAGCAAGCCAGTGAGTTAATAGGAACACATTGTAGACGGCAAACCTTGACTTTTATTTTTTTTTTGTTATTTTTATGTAATTGTGTATGTATACTTGGTGTAAGTGTTTTGTGAGTATTGAGACTGGTGGTAATTCTCATTCTCATTGCAGGAGCCGAGGCTTTAGGGCAGTCCTCTATCAGACCCTTACGTGTGGTGGTGGGCTCGTCACAGAGTGCTGTGCTGGACTGGATTGCGATGTGTGTGCATTGCTGTGGTACACAGGGTGTTGAGAGTTATATAGAAGCCTGGTGCGCCCTGAGAGGTGTCTGCCATTAAGCCTCGGTTCCCTTTTAGCTATTGTGTTTCTTTTGTGGGGAATGCTGATGACCTATTTCTTTCTTGATGTTTTTAATGGTGTGAATATTTAAATAAAACTTTTGCATATTTTGTATCCACGTCTCTGACCCTCCTTTGACAATCACGTTCCTGCGTGTCTCCGGGTGTGAGACAGTAAACCTATAGTGTTAATATTTCCCTGGTAAACAGGGTGGCGTAGTCACGTTTCAGCCGGTGGTGGCATTTCTATAGTTGCTTTACCTCCAAAGAGAGAGGTCCCACTACATAAGCAAATTACCATTCAGAAACGTTTTGTAGGCGCTGTGTGTGGTGAGGTTCTGCTTGTCTCTCTTCATCGCCGCTTCCTGGGTCAGTTGATTACTGTTCATACTGATACTGTACATTTGACAGGAATACACATGCAACTTTCGCCCGTAACGGTAAAGGCCGTTGTGTTGTAAGAACAGGTTCGTTATGTGTGGGTGATGGAAGGAGACACAGGGTCGGTCGGCGAATACTGGGACTTTTATTTACAGTCTTTTCACAGCACGAGGTCGCACTCAAATAAATTTAACTCAGAATGTCAAAGGCAAAAATAAATAATAGGCGATAATACTCTTCCCCCTGAATACAGCTTTCAAATGTCACGCGTTCGGTAACAGGACTCCACAGGATACGTGCACGAGCTGCCAGTCACTCAGTCTCAGTCTCTCTCTCTCTCTCTCCCTCTCTCTCTCTCTCTCTCTCAAACTGTTAAAATTCAAAATTCAAAAAAATTCTCTCAAACTGTTGTCCGCACGGCCCGCTTATATGCGCTCTCCTCACGGCAATCACTGAAATCATAGACAGGTGTCTTTGTCATTTGAACTTGACCCACTTATTCACCGCTCGGCTCCGTCCCCACTCTCCCGCTACAGACTTCGTTTAACCACGCCCCCCTCGCCACAGGCGTTAAGTATCCAGACAATGTGTACTACAGTTTAGCCAATCACAACACACCGGCCCAAACTAACCAATCTGAGCCCACTGCCTGTTTCTGAGGGAGTGGTTTCATAGAATCAGGAAGTCAACGGTCGTTTATATGAGGAGAACGCGGCTGACAATAAAAGTGAAATTTAAGAAAAATAAGACTTTTTAAAAAGAAAAACCATGAATACATGTTGTATTGCACCCCATAAACACAACCAGTAAACCACCCCTTTAATACATTCTGTTATGTGTTTAACACATCTTACTTTACTATAAAGTTGTACCTGTGCCTACATCATAACTAACTAACTCATTACAGTGTTAGGAGAGTATTAGTAGAATTGTTAGGGATAGAATAAGTTGACATGTAGTTGCAAAGTTACAGTCAGTAGAATGTCTGTTGGAGGAGCATCACAATAAAGAGATACAGATAGAAACAGATAATAAAGCAGCACTATGCAGTTTTTTGTTACCTTAACTGAATAGCTTCGGAGTAATTGCAATGGTTGACTATTTTTGAGTTGAGTGTTGGACGTCCCCTCCCCCCCACCCCACTGTTGCCTGTGAGCAGAAAAAAACACACTTGCAACTTTAAACTGGCGAGCCGCAGCAGGAAGTGTCACGTGATATCAGGCCTGCCGATGTAACGAATTGCTTTACGGCAAGAAAGATCTGCTAAAATGAGCATCAAACAGAAATAACCCGGCGCCGTATACAAGCTGTGTTCGAGGCGCATACAATACAGACTGCTAACAGTTCAACAGGGCGCAGCCCTTAAAGGGGCCACACCTTATTTCCACTCGTTACAGCTTCCATCCAACTGAACAGGTACCGGTATACAGGGGGAGGGGATCAGGCCGTGAGTGCAGAGACATCTGCGTGAGTGCTATTTACGCCAGAACAAGTACTCCACAGCGACTCTAGGGGTCACAGTTTGACAAAAACGGAAATCCTGCAAAGTGCTGCATTAAGCAGACAGTGTACTGATACTCTAATGCCAGTTAGTTGAAATGTAGTTGCAAAGTTACTTATAGTCAACAGAAAGTGATGAATAACGATGTTCATTCTGACTGTTAATCTAATTCTGATTTTAAATGTCCATATGTCCATATTTTAAATGTCACTCCATATTTTTGCTTAGTATTGATGACAATGTTTTATTAGTTATAACCATAAGTGAATGCAGGAATGAATCACCTAAATTATCATTGTAAATGTGTGCAGAATATTAAGAGTTGTGTAGTTCAATTATGTACATTTAGCAATTTAGTTGTCATTATTTATCTTTCAGGGTTCTTTCAGGGTTGAATGTGGTTTTAGAATGCGAATTTAACTGTTGAAGAGAAGTAAGCTGCCTTTGTGCAAATGAAAATAAACTGTAGAAAAAGAGCTGTGATTTACTCTGCCTGATTGAGACTGAATGAAATTTGATATTTGGACCTTTTTTTTTTTTTTTTTTTGGTCTTTTCAGGCTGTACCCAAAAAGCCAAATGCATTCTTCGCCTTATTGAACAGTCTTTCTTCTTCTGTTGCTTTCAATCTTTTTCTCTCTCTCTCGTCTTACCTCTCTGTGAGATGAAGGAATTGATATGGGCTGGAAGCTGTAGCATGTAGAGCAGTTAGAGGTACTCATCTTTGACAGGGAATGAAGGTGAGTTTCCCGACCCATTCAGCTCTCACTGTGCAGACAAATCAGAGAGATCAAGAAGGGTGAGGAACATGTGAGCTTTTCCCCCGCTGATGCACGCTTTGCCTCCGGATGTGCAGTGATCTCCTGCAGAGACGGCAAGTTACTAAACCACACAGTTGACCTGGGTTTATAGATGTAAGAATGCTAGATTTGTCAATCTTTGATGTGCATTCCTATTACTTTAACAGATAAGAAAAACTGATGTTTCCAATTTATTCCAAAATATAACATATAGTATAACAGTTGCTTTCCAAAAAACGTCTTATTAAAAAAAATGTGTATATATATATACTTATTACATTATTAACTTAAAATAAACTTATAAGAATTATTAACAACTATACTGTATAAAAAGATAGATATAGATAGATAGATAGATAGATAGATAGATAGATAGATAGATAGATAGATAGATAGATAGATAGATAGATAGATAGATAGATAGATAGATAGATAGATTCGATCAGTTTTATGAGACCCTTTTTATTTATACAGTGGATGTCTGTTGTGCTTCATTAGTGTCTCTGACATCCAGAGGGAAATTAGAAGAAAGCAGATGACTGATCGGAGCCGCTGCCCTGATGTTTATCTTTTTTACTGGCTCATTGCATTTGTCTCCGCCTGCCACCCTCTTGATCAATAATGTAAATTCCCAGCAATAACTGAGGCTGATTAATATTGAGAGCAGAAGCCTTAACTCACAGTGAGAGCCATTAGGAAGGCACAGGAGCATATCCACATACACAGGCACATCTTTATCTGACCTCACGCTAAACATCTGATTGATACACCCCTTTACAATAAAGCACTGTGCCGCCATGCAAATGCTATTAGCTATGCCACAAATGAAATATTGCTCATAAGTGTCTCTAATACAATCCCTTCAGATCACAACCTTGAATAAACTGAAGTATTTATGCTTTGCTCCTATCAATGTCAGATCTGGGATATTCTTGCTTTATCTCTAAGTCATCCAGCATTGACTGATGCTCGGTAGATGACATTTAGAAATAGGATGGCAACAGCTTTGTATGCCAACAATTAAGTCTCGTTCGTTGCAACCAAACTGTAGAGGATAAATAATGCTTGATGGACAGATTGAATGGGAACATATAATTTTACAGTATCATTATTACACATTACATGTAGCTACTGTAGTAATTATAGTAACAATACATTTTACATGATTACATGCAATTAACCCTAAAACAAACCCTAACCCTGTATAAGTACATGAAGTTAATTATTATTACTCAGTACTTAAATGTATAATTACACTGTAATACTGACACCTTAAAATAAAGTGTAGATGAGTGCGTCTGATGGAAACCCTAATAAGACTTGTTTGGGTTCATGTCCACCAGACCCCGGTCAGACGTGTTCTTGCTTTCAAAACCAGAAAGCAACATATTGGAACAGAATCAAAACTATTGAGATTAACGAGTTTCACAACCTCGACCACTGTGACCCATTCCTAATAAAAAGTTGTAAATACAGACTTTCCGTCTTGAACTGAACGCAGCATTTTTGACAGGAATTTTTTCTTCGTTTCTGCAAATCATTTCTCATTTCCAATTAGTATTCCTGTATTCTCTCGACCCCTCTGCATCTCAGTTGCTGGGAAGAGATGAGAAGGATCCAGGAGAACCTAGTTTCCATCAACTCAACTGCCCCGCTCTCTGAAAAAGCTTTTAGTCTAATTTATTCCCTCATCTCAACATCATCTCAACTTCAACATTAATTTCTCAGAGTAATTACTAGAAATACATTTACTGCTGTTCACTGACCTGGACGACTCTTTCATATTTTTTTTTTCTTACTGTTAATCTTTTTTTAATTAACAATTCATTTTAAGATTTTAAAAGCTTTATATATATATATATATATATATATATATATATATATACACACAGTATATATATATATATATATATATATATATATATATGAAGAGTTCAGATGCAAAAGCCTCTAAATGCCATTTGAAATGTTCTTCTTTAATGATGATTTTTATCAAACTTGTATATTTAAGTTCAGTAATTTCACTTAAATAACAATTAATAGGTAATTATCATTGCCATTTAAGTGAAATCACTGAACTTAAATATACAAGCTTGATAAAAATGACCATTCTAGAAGAAAATTTCAAATGGCACTTAGAGGCTTTTGCATCTGAACTTTTCATATATAAGTGATAATTCTGGCTCAAATGTGATTGGATAAGGCATTTTTGTCAGGAGCACTATCATCAAATATGACTGACAATTAGCATACAGTTAGGACCAGCGCAGTCTCACCCCAAAAAGTCATATAACTGACGTTTTGGGACGTCTTTTGACCATACGTCAATATTCGCCTTTTTATGGCCCCCTTAAACGTCGGTAGATGAGGTTATGGGATCCTAACTCTACCCCAGACCTAAACCTAACCCGTCACCTAACTGACGTTAAAGGTAAAGCGTCAGTTGTATGACGGCCCGGGATCGCCATCTACCGACGTTTAGGGGTACCCTAAAAAGGCGAATATTGACGTATGGTCAAAAGACGTCCCAAAACGTCAGTTATATGACTTTTTGGGATGAGAATGTGTTGTTAGGACTGGCGGTATGGTTCCGTTCTGGGCGAGAACTCCCTGGTAATGACCATTTTTTTCAGGCTACTGATTAGCCAACAAGGCTTTACGGTTAGGGTCACATTAAGCTCTGGACAGTGCTTCATAGTGTGTTTTTGCATTTTCATGAGGTATAAAAATACCTGTATGTGGACAAGGCCTGACAGAAGAGCATGGTTCATAAACAAACATGACAGAAGCATGTACTCTCGTTCACACATGACAAGACTGACTAAAGAGAACATGGCAAACAAACACAACACACAAACACATGGCAGACAAACACGCTCATCCGTCACGCTGAACCAAGACTAGACCAGTGTCACGATTCAGACACCACGCTCCTAACATGCAAAACACATACATAAGACCGCTCAGCCCAGAGAACAATCCTAAAGCCATATGCTCAAACAAACACGAAACAAACACATGAATGTCATGATCCCGTCACCAAACTAAGTACTGGATTATAATTTTTATTTGAAAACTTATATGAAATTTAAATGTATGCTAACATCAAATATTTTACTAAATTGCAACTTCTTAATTACAAATGCATGTAATTACACAATATAAAAGTTTCAATAGAAATGGCATTAAAGTCCATTTTAGTTTAACATGAAATGTTTGTCAGATTATTTGGCAGTACACTTTAACCATGTTTAACCATAACCATGTAATAAAGTCAATAGAGGTAATTATGAAATTGCATACAGTATAAAGATACTGAAGTTAAAATAAGTGTCGAAGAATGCATTTCCTATCATCCTCCCAGACACCTAAAAAAGCACAGCTGGAACTCATGTCTGATATAGGGCAGCAAGGTCAGGAGTCAGCTAAGGCCTGGGACACAATAGATGACTTTCAAATCTTAAAGGACAAGTTCAGTATTTTACACATAAAGCCCTGTTTTAAGATTGTTTCTGATGAAATAGAACGTTTAAGATTGAGATTTGGACACCAGAAACGATCTTAAAACAAATGCCGAACTTGTCCTTTAAAAGATTTTAAAACTATGGAAGACCACAGACATAAGGGCGGTTTCAAAGAATTTTTAGCATTATAATCTTCTGCATGCACACACTAGAAGATTCATCCGGACCGCAAGACCACAGACCTTAGTCTTTTTTTTTTTTTTTTTTTTGCAATATTAACAAACAGAACAAGTCGATACATATAAGAAATATAAACAATCTTTCAAAACAAAAGAGAAATTATGGTTCAGAATACACTAAGAGAGGAAAGAAATCTATTCAACAATAGTCTTAAAAGAAAAAGAGTAAGAGAAGAAAGAAAAGAAAGAAGAAGGGGGCACAAAAAGAAAAAAAACATTAAGGGAGAATATTAAACATGGCACAAATTCTGGATGTTTTCATTGCTTTCTTGTTAACAGTAGTTAGAATTGTATTTAAATACATCTTCAATTCTTCTTTGAAAAAGCTAAAGTGAGGTTCACTGTAAAAAATTTGGAGTAGGATTTACTTGAAAAAACCTTGCTAAACGATCTCACTCAGAAAATGCTAGTAAATTTACAAAGATTTGCCAAGTAAAAACCTAAACATATTTATCAGTAGCTTTAATTAGAAATCTTTAAGTTATATTTACTTGGAATGTGGAATTAAGTAAACTTTACAAAAAATAAAAATAAATGTCACAAAATGGCAATTTACTAATACTGAAAACAAAAATCAATGATAAAACAGTGTAAATACAGCTGGAAACCAGTGAAAAATGAACCTCATTAATTATTCAAGGTCCAGTGCATGATGGGAACCCCAGTATCAGAAAAGTTGAGTAATTTTTACTTAATTTTATTGAGTTGATATTACACTTTCATTTATACTCGCTTGAAATAAGTACTGATATGGAATTTACTTAGTTTTTTAAATTCTTGCCTGAACTAACTTTTTCAAGTAAATTACATTGGGGTTTTTCACTAGTATTTACTTAACCAAAAAATCATTTTTTATAGTGTTTTCATATATTTACATTTATGGATATGAAACTTTCCAATATAGAAAATAGGTTTATACAAAGACATGCATTAATTAGATTCTTGTCTTTGACATAAAACCCCAAAAGAATGTGTCTAAATGATAAAGAAAAGTTACAGAAAACCTTTTGGACAATCAGAGCATCAATATTGTTCCAGAAAGACAGAGTAAAAATACAGACCCAAGACAAATGATCAAAAGTAGGAAGTATCAATATAATTTAAAAAGTATTTAACTGGATAAAATCGGTGAATAATTTTCTTTAACTTTATTTTTTAGAAAGAATTTCTGAGGAAGTGACCAAACATATGACCATTTAATGTCATCAAAAAGGTTATTTCAATAAGAAATGGAGGAAGGAATTGAAGTAACAGAGTCCAAAATGAATGACCTAATTTTATAATTGGATTTATGCATTGAAAACAGTAGATTTAGGGCTAGGGAGTAAACAGAAGTCACTGTAGCACTAAACTGCATTTCCAAAGAGATGATCTTAAAAACTACATTCATTTATTTACAAGATATACTGGGAATGAAATAAATTACCTTCCCTATCAAATATCTGGTTTAACATCACTACATTATGTTATGAACCAGTATTCACATTATGAACCAGTACTCAAGAAATAAAGATTTCCTCTTATGAACAATATTACAGTTCCAAATCCCCCTCCCCCCACTCCACAAAAAATAAATAAATAAATAAATAAATAAAAATTGTGGCAGGAAGTAATTGGTTTGAACTAATTGACAGGAAGTTTACTAATTGAATAATTGCACATTAAAATAAAATGTATACCTCCTAATTGAGAATATATATATATATATATATATATATACTCCAAATAGAAGATTGATTGTGAATGAAACGTTTAAGCAATTCATTTTTAAGGTATTGTTAAGAGTATCAAAATCCACCTTTATTATTAGAATTCAAAACAACCGATTTTCTAATATGAGTTTTATTTTTCCAAAGAAATTTGAGCAACATTACATCAATCAACTTGCATGTAGATTTATTCATGAATAAAGATTGAGCAGCAGAGCGGGAAATCCCTTCTGCCTTTCGAAGATAGATCTCTGAACAACCAAAGGTAATGTTTTTGTGTGTATTTTCTCCACAACTGAACTAAAATTCCTCTGACATCTTAATTTAGTATCTTTTGTTATTTTTATTCCTATTATAGGTGACACTTTCTTTGATGGGAACGTTTGAGATAGAGGTTGCAGCACACCTTTTAATCGGGAGTAATTCACATTTATTAATATTAAGGGAAAGGCCAGATGCATTATAGAAAGACTGAAGAAAGGTTAAAGCAATTGGGATCTGAGAGACATCTCTTAGAAACAATGCTGTATCATCTGCCAGTTGGCTGATAAACAGTACCAGCAATAGAAATTCCCTTCACAAGGCTCTCTTTAATATGTAAATTTAAAAATTGTGTAGCTATTAGAAAAAGAAATGGGGAAATGCAACCTTGTCTTACACCACGCTTTAAAAAAAAAAAAAAAAAACCTAGGAGAGGTGCCATTACTGGATAGAGCCATTACCATTACAGTAAAGCATTTTAATACATTTGCACAAAATATTACTGGTGCTGGGCTTGTAACATAAATTTGTGTTCTAAGCAATCAAATGCTTTAAAGAGCACCTATCATGGATTTTTGAACTGTTCATATGGTGTGGAATATAGCTCTAAGGGAATGAAAACATCCTGCAAAGATTTATATCTGAAAGTGCACCGTATATAAAGTTATTGTCTTTCAAATGTGAGAGTCGACTCTGAGTCTATTAAATGAATTGTTTTTGAAACGAGTCATTTGCTGTTACGTCGTGACGTAGATACAAAACATTAGCTCACTGGCCGCTCCCAACAACTGCGCGTGCAGACGGAAGTGCAAACTTGAAATCTAAAACACATTCAAATACTTCAGCTAAATCGCATCATGTCGAGAAGACGATATGTTCTACATTGCAAAGACAGTTCAGCCACTTGTTTTCATTGTCCAGGGACGAGCATGTGAAGAATCAGTGGTTAGAGTTCATATTTGCAACGCCCGAACCTTGTGTTCTCATCATTTTAATGACGAATCATTCAAAAACATAAATGAATTCAAATGTGGATTCTCAAGCCAGTTGTTCCTGAAGGAGGGCTCAGTATCCAGTGTGGATCAGGTTTGTCCTCCTCTGAATCACAATCTGTAAGTAATATTAATAATGTTTGCTGCTATGTTTTCTGTAGCATGCACAATATAGTTATATTGTGTTGTGTGTGTTGGGTACACTCCGCGCAGCTTCTAAGCGGGGTAAAGTTAGTTTTGTTTTTGATATTCACCAGACATTCATTGAAAAATGTCAATTACCTCCTAAACGACTTAGCCAAATATGACTTCGCTCTATATAATAAGCACTGTCCCTCAAAAGCCGCCGCAATGTGAGTTTCGCCGGGAAAGCTTGCTCTTGACGGAGACGCGAGTAAGGGACCGTGTGGAAAGTGCACTTTTTCTGATACGTTTGTTCAAACACTATATACAATTTTCAACACTTGACAAGCTATAATCCTGGTTATGGGCGTTCCGTTACCAATAACAACTGACTGGGTCATTTGACCAATCGCCGCAGATTCGCGTCATTCAAAGGAGGTGTTTGAGAAAATGAATCGTCAAACGAATCATTTGGGAGTCGTTGAGCAAATCAGTTAAAAATAAATGCATATTATAAGACAAAGTGTTTTTTTATCCTTGCATACACGTTAAACTGTTTTTGGGAACTCCCAAAACAAAAATAGGAACATTTCAAATTTAATGACAGGGGCTCCTTAATAGTCATGAAAGAGGATAAAACTATTAGTAGAAATAAGGTCTGAATAATCAAGCAGGTCAAAAATCAAGTGTATATTATAAGAAATATCTCTAATGCATAAAACCTGATTGGCACTCTAATATATTATTAAGAATAAGTTTTGGCCTCTTTAATAAAATTAGGGCAATAATTTTATAATCAGTATTCAATAAAGAGATCAGGCGCCAATTTTCTAATAGAAGGGGATCTTTATTGGGCTTGGGAATCAAAATTATTAGCCCTTGACATAAAGAGGGAGGTGGTTTTCTCAATACTCTCTAAAAACATTTTATGTAAAAATTTATTTTTACTAAATGCTTTATAAAGCTCTGCAGATAGCCCATCAGTACCTTGGGATTTGGTACTTTTTATATTATTTATGGAATCAAGAATTTCTGAAAGACTAATGGGTGCATCACACTGACTACAATCTTTATTATTAATTTGTTTTTAGATGTAATGTAATGTCAGATGTATTTAGATTTATTGTTGTAATGTCAGAACAATTATAGAAGAACGAATTAGTTCTAAGAACAAGTAGAAGTAAGTCACCGAGACAAAGAACCTAACTGGTCAGAACAAGGCAATGCAAGGCAAGGTGTATGTACAATTGAGGAACAACAACTCTAATTCCCCTTTTAAGGGGTTGAAATAATTCACATTATTACTTAAATCAAAGAAAGTCTGAAATAATATTTATTTTTAAGTGGATGTAAAAAAAAACATTATTTATGTTTCTCATTGTCCACGCCCCCTTGTTATCCTGTTTAGATCATTTGCCCCTGTATTTAAGCCCTGTGTTTCAGTCCAGTCTCTGTGAGTTCTTGTGTGTTGTTACTATTATTGTTGGTTGTCCTGTTTCTGATCTAAATCTTTGTATTGTTTTCAGTTTATTGAATAAAGTGTGCTGCATGTTAATCCTGCTTCCTCCTTGCTTTAACCACATCGTGACACATGTTCAGGAAAGAGAGAGGGAAAAAAAGCATTTTTTTTTTTTATCACAGGCATTTTTGGCAGGTGGAAGTTCCAGAATTCACACACATATCAGATCCAAGGTCAAGTCAGAGTAGCATCAGTCAATGCAAAATTCAGATCCATTACCTTTTAAGCAGGATGATATATTTCCGTACAATCCACAAATGCTCGTCCGCTGACGAAAAAAGCTCTTTTGTTCTACCAGAAAGACTCGAGAGATAAATTGCAGTATAAATTTATTGACAGCTCAGCAAGCATAAATTTATGAGTTCTTTAGCGTAGGCCCCATCCTTAGCGAGCAAAGCGTGGTTAGCCGAATCTGCATGTCCCGCCTGAGATGAAGGCGGGGGCGCAGCCGACCCCCCTGGAGGTAAGGAAGGGATCATCCTGCTGGTGGTGGTTGGGGAGGATGGAGGTGAATGGCAGCGACAGCATCTGCAAACTCAGACAAGTGTAAGTACCAATCTTTTATACTGTGAATGTTAACACCTGATTGGATAGGAGTGAGGTATGCGCTGATTGAGTCTTCCTGACAGAACTTAAGCTAAAGCTTTCATTTCTCTTTACAGGCCTTTTTTAACTATGGGTCAAAGCGTAATCCTCCTCGCTCTATCGGCCGATGACAGATCTTTCGTGATTTTCAGTCAGTTCTCAATAAGAATCTCAGCGTCCTTGGCGGCACGCCAGACAGCATCTTGGTAAAAACATGAGGTGAATTCCCAGATAGCAAACTGACATTGAATCAACGTGGAAACAACGTCTCTCATGACATTGAAACAACGTTGATTTTGCTCATCGAACTAACGTTGAACCAACGTCAGACGCGGCATTCTTCAAAGCTAAATGAAAATCGAAAATTGGTTTGCTTTCATAACGTTGAAACAACGCGTTGATTTCAAGTTGATTTTCCGTTAGTTTTGAAAGAATGACGCGTCTGACGTTGGTTCAACGTTTTGCGTCGCACTTCAAAACACAGCGTCTTGTCGACATGATTGTTTTCCGGTTTTCCCTGGCGTCTCCGAGCGCAATAAGTGGACCTGACCGCATAAGCCTGACCGCATTCTTATTCAAATAACTTGTCAAGTTGACGTCAACTAGACAAAGGAAAAGCATCGTTCTTCGAACGATTCATATCAGCGACTCAGAGTCGACTCTTACTTTTAGAGACAATAACTTTGTATACGATGAACTTTCATGTTTAAAACTTTGCAGGATGTTTTCGTTCACTTAGATCTATGTTAAACACTACATGAAGGGCAATTTTCAAAAATCCATAATAGGTACCCTTTAACACGACTAAGTCGGTGTGCTACATCATCTACTTCAGGGAATTTATCTTAAAATTGTGGTAGAAGACGTGGATTCTCAGGTTCCATCTGCGTGTGTAGCCTACTAGATGAGCCAGGCATTTTCAAATCAATAGAATCAACTTGTTTTTTGTTTTTTTTTACTTTTAACCTTGCTGCAAACAAACTCAATGGTTTCCATGATTCCAGAGATTCATTCCGTATTCCTACATGTCTCTTCCCTCCCTAATATCTTTAATCACCTGCAAGTTTTCGCCAATCAACTTTTCCAAACCATCTGATCTGTTTTTTTACCAACTGATACCCCTTTTCCACCAAAAAAAGAACTAGGGTGCGTTTCCCGAAAGCATCGTTAGCCAACTATGGTCGCAAGTTCCGTCGTTATCAGCATAGTTCAACGATTCAGTGTTTCCCGAAACCATCGTTCCAACGAACATTCGCAAATAGCATCGCAAAGTTCTGTGGTTTGAACGAAAGCTCTCGACCTGTGGTTAGAGACATCATTTCTATATTGCATGACATTTGGAGGTAATAAATCCTTATCTTGAGCAAAATAAGCAAGCTGACATTCAGTACAATAGGTGTATTTTATTTAGAATACACACAAATGGAATTTACGTCTTTTAGTTTGTCAAAAGATTCAAAGTACCGTGTTTAAAGAGTGCACATGTGCGAACGTGCTCTACTATGTAAGAACGAGCCAAATATTGATTCTGGTAATAAAGCAAAACAACTGAGAACAATTAGAAATAGTCCTCAGATGACATGTCTGTAATTTATATAAAACAAATCTAGCATTAATTGGATCTCAAACAGTTTCATTAAGAGTAGTTATTACTCCACCACGTCCGAAACCAACGTGGTTGAACGATACTTTGCGACAGTGGGTTTCGGGAAACAGTCGTGACTAGCTAGTTGATTTTTCCAACGATGCATCGTACTATGGTAGTGAATCAGCGAACTACGTCGTTGTACGGGAAACGCACCCCTGGTTCGGAACTGGTGCTGGTTTAAAGTTGGTTCGGAGTTGGTTCATCTTGTGAACCGCTTCAGAACCTATTTGTTTTTGCACTGACTAGAGGGCCCAGGGAACGACGTCGTTACGTCACTGTGTACGTCGCCATATGTCTTAGCTAGAAACGCTTGCAAGTACAACATTACTTTGGGATTATCTCTAACTCGTGTACCAAGAAGGCTTTAAAAACAATTGAAATATGTAAGTCTTTTAATCTTTTCGTTTGATATGTAATCTTTTCTGATAAGTTATGTACCCCTGTCTTGTGTCTTTTTTTCTTTCCATTTATTTGTACTATATTGTGACTGTTTTCTTCTTTGCTTATAATGTCTTCAATAAAAAAATTACAAAAATAGAAACGCTTGCATTAACTTCAAGCATAAAAATTACAAAGGCGGACTCCATTGTGTTTCTGCAAATGTTTCTCTTGGCTTTGCGATCCTGTATTACAGTCAGGAAAGATGTTTAGAACACAACTAAACCCACCCCAGCCTCCGACGTAAGCATGACGGGGTAAAAGAACGGTTCTAGTCCAGCAAAGAGTTGGTGCCGCTTTGGAATCAGTTCTCCTGGCCGAGAACCAGTTCTTTGGCTGTCTAAACACAAAGAACTGGTTCGCGCGCAGGCACCGGCTCCGAACCGGCTCTCAAAATGCTTTGGTGGAAAAGGGGCTTAAGAGGGCTCAGAGTTGTGTGGAAATAATTACCGCATTTACGTTCAGTTCAGTTCTTCGAACTTTAATGGCCGGGGAACTGCGCAGAGTGTCAGGAAGCAGCGGAATCACCTCCTCCGCCAGCATAATTTCAGACTCATCAGTTTGTTCACAATAATCATGCAAACTGTCTTTCAATACCCTGGATGCAGGATAAAATGCTTGTTTATTGTCACCTGTGCAAGCAAATCTAGCAGGAGTATCCGACACTGTTTTCCTTGGCGTCTTCACACCTTTCCTCTTTTCAGATCCTCACATTATTATAGTTCCAAGAATTCAAAATATTAATGGAAATTCTCAAAAACTATAAAGTTCGTTATATCATCGTTATTGCCGAACTCACGATTGTGCATGTGATCAGGGCGCTTAACTGCTCCCCAAACACCTGTCTATTGTAGCAACATTTTCACAGTGAGACGTGATCTCAAGTGACTTGAGAAGAAAAAAAAAATGGAGGACGATCAATGTTGTCAGCAGGTTCTCCTTGTGTGAGTTTTGTTTTACGGGAATCAAAACAAAGGAGAAAAAAGTGATCCTCTCAATACTCCACTTTCGTGGGATGTTTACGGCTGTCAAGTTTCAGGACTGGAAGCACGCAACATCCGGTTGGTGCATCATTGGCTATCGCGGGTATCACATTAGAGGCAGCCTGACCAACGCTATACCAACTCTCTCTCTACTCTACTCTATCTCTCTACTCCTTCCTCTATTTAGAAGTGTGTTAAAGTGTACTTCTTTTTTTTACAAAGGTTAGCTCCGCTGCGCGTCGGCCGGTTCACGCCTCGCCGTCGTCCATTAAAACCTGACAATGGACACCTCGTCGGGCATTAACCCGCTTATACCATGGTCACTTGCCAAATAAAACATTTTTAAAACATTAGTTTATATTTTAATTAGGCTAAATCTAGTTTTTTACAAATAATAACTTGCCTGACGGTTTATTTAGCAACCGGAGATATTTATAGTCCGCTCAGCTTGTAGAACCCTTCAGGTTCAAAAATGCATTTTTTTTTTTCATGAAACACGAAGGTAACGTTAGGCATAGTTATTTTTTATTACACATAAAACAATTAATAAAACAAAAATAAAAAAAAACACACAAAAAAAAAAACTAGTTCTGAGCACCAGCGATTTGCGGTTATAGAGGGCAATAAATTAATCAGATCAAAGATAGGGTAATTTACCTACATGCTAGCTTTTTTATTTACAATTAATTTCAACGGTTCCATTTATAGTACAATTTGAAAAAGTCGGCCAGTCAGGAGGATCCACAAAAGCTAGGTAACGTTACTGCTGCCCATGATGGGCACTTGATGCAGACAGTACGTTGCTGCAGCTTCGTCTCTCACGGAGAGACGGAGCCCAGTAAGCCCGCAGACTGCTCTCGCATCGATGGCCTGTCACTGACATTATTTGACGGCTCTCCAGTCGAGCATCGGAGAGTCGACCTACAGCATACCAGTCGTCAAAGTTGCCATTTTCTCCATAAATGTTAAAAGAAATAACGAAGTCGCTCATTGTTGTATTATAGTATTTAGCTATAGTATTTAACTTAACGTTAGATGTTTGTTTTGATAGAGCGTTTGACTGCCTGTTGCTATGGTTAGTCACAGCTGTTGTAGGCAGCGCATTTATTTATTAATTTCGAATGGTAAACAGGCAGTTTCACCAGAACTACTTTACTAGGTGTCCTCTATCACTTTTTAACGGACACCCTGCTGCCAATCAGAATCGAGTATTCACCCAGACCATGGTATAAAGTGCTATATTTTGAAGGATAGATTGTTATTATCAGACTGATCTCATGAAGTAGCGTGTGTATGACACGCCAATTCGTATTTCCATTTTTGGCGTGCTATCAAGACGCATAATCGCCTTTCAGCGTGTTTATGAACGCCGTTGACTTAACGTTATATAAATATATGACTTACCTCAACCCCGTCCCTAAACCTAACCGTCACTGGGGTTAATGGCATTTATGACTGTTCCCTTACCATCCTAGGTAAAAAAAAAAGATATGACTTATCTCAACCCCATCCCTAAACTTAACCGTCACTGGGGTTAATGGCATTTATGACTGGAGATTTGACTGCGTGTACAGACGCGGAATGACGCGGATGTTAATGGCGTAGACATACACGCGGATACACGCGGATAGCTCAAAATGCGTAGAGATAACACGCCACCTGACTCGAAAGTGGCGTATATGTTTACGCAAAATTCATGATGTCATGTTGTTATTATAATGGTTTCTTAATAGCAGTTGTATGCGTTTGTTTATTAAATGTGCATCTTATCACAATGCTTTACTTTGCAACATAAAAACTCTCTGGTAAAACCACTGTAACTCATGACCTCTCATGGCGTCATGCTTAAATTATCAGTAAATATGTACATTAAATTAAAAGTTGCATACAGCTGAAATATTGCACATATCTATAGGTTTCACTTGGAAATATATAAAAAAAGACATTTTCTAATATTTTCTTCCAAGAGCATGGAGGCAGATGGTGTAATTTGTTTGTAAAGTCCAATCCCAGAAAGATTGTCCCGATTAGTAGTCTATGTGACATGACTGGATGCGTTCCTCTCATTTCGCAGGGCACAGGTGGCGGGGGTGATGCATGGCCTACGGAGGGAGAGAAATAGAGGGATATGACCCATGAATAAAAAAAAAATGGCTTGTTCCCAGCAATGAGGTTTTTCATTTATATGGGTTAAATGAGAGCCTGAAATTTAAGTATGTTATATAATTCCTCAGCTTACTGATCGAGTCAAGCACTATGGTGTCATTTATAGACATGGCAGGGAACAGAGGGAGAACTGTTAAGACATTCTTCCCCTGAAGGCACAGGTCAGAGCTTTGAATCATAAAAAATAAATACAGCTGCGGTGTGCCATTACGATCTGCTCCGCTATGTGGACTGAAAGCCCTTGCCCTTTGTATGCGAGTTTAAAAAAATAATAATAAATGCTCACTGTCCTGTTAGCAGCAGTGTCAGCTGACAGACACACTAAACTGCTGTATCAGATGCTCCTGTCATCTAGATGAGGCAGGGTGTTTGCTGCCGCAGTTCTTTTGTCAAAAACTGTAAGCGTGTGGTGAGTTCATTGCTCTTGTTAGTCTATGCTAATGCCGCTGTCCAGAGAGATCAAAATCTCAAGAAAAGTTTTAAGCTTGTTACTTGTCACAATCTAGATTAGCCATTTAGCCATTATATAAAATAGTACTTACAAATATGTAATTTTTGTTTGCTTGTTTGTTTGTTTTAAGTTTTTTTTTTTTTTTTTTTTTTTTGCCTTTTATTAGGATAGAATAGCTATACAAGAAGTCAGCTGGGAGAGAGAGAAGAGGGGGCGGGACGGATTCAAACTCGGGTCTTCCGAAACCGACCATTAGTGTATTATATTTGAGTAAAAAGTATATGCTCAGTAATACCTTTGCCTTTTTCAAGCACTGCAAATTGAACACTTTGTCTTTAATAACAAAGGCACATTAAAAGACAAAAAAAAAAAAATACGTAGCTAAATTTTGTACAAAAAATTATTGTAATATCTTGAAAGAATACTTTTAATGCATTGTTACAATGATAATTTCCAGCACAGGTAGTCACTTCAAATATTTTACTGTATATCTAGACAGTTGTGAAAGGTAGTCAGTGGAAGGACATTGATGTCTCAGGACTAGATATTTTCAGCATGCTCTTATGCTTGTATAACATTTTATCATATGTTGGCGTTAATATAGTTATATTCATTTGTAACATTCTTGCTGTGAACAGGCCTTTAGGTCCAGACCTTGAATTTAATTGGCCGAGGTGAACATGTTGACATGATGTTCTTCTCATTAAATAATTGAATAAACAACTAAATATTTAAATTCCATGTTTTTTTATTTATTTGTTAACTAGGCAAAATGACAAATGATGAAGTTAGCCATTCATTACTGCAAATTAAACATTGTCAGGTTCATCAGGACTCATGATGTGAAGCAGGGACTGAGTTCCTTGCTTGAGTTGAGCACATTGTCTTTCTTCTCGCATAATAGCATAATTTAATGTAATAAAACTCAAATCAATATTTTCCTATTTGTTTATTGAGTAGATTCACATGACGATCCTGATCACTGCACGATAATTTGAGTTAAACTCTGTTTTGTATGTCTGACATCACCTCACCGTTTCCAGGTTCAAACACTCATTCAGATCCTAAAAGCAAACAAAAGACTGTGAACTGCAAATATACTCTCACATAGGGCTTAAAGCTCTGCTGTAAATGAATATTGATCATAAATGGCTGTATTGAGATAATATTATTACGTTAGGCTCCATTCTCATATTAGAATGGAGGCTTGAATCCGGAAACAGTGTTCGATGCATCACAATCGATATGGGTACAAACAGCAAGCACTTGAAATCCAAGTTATTAGAAAGTTTGAATCTAAATAAAAAAAATCTTCTCATCCCTGAAGCTGTTCCCTTTACCTCAGTGTGCTTTCTTTTCTGTAAAAATATTAAAGTGACCTTTAAAGATAAATTATATTCTGCTTTGTTGACTCTTATGTGAACTACAGCTGTTTTCACAAAGGGAAAATGTTCTGTAAGGCTGCAAAGACTCCAATAACCGACACCAAAGGTCAAGACTTTAGATAGATATTAAACTGCAGTAGTTCTAAACTGATGGAAAACATAAATTTCATCAATCTTCACCTGTTTTTGGAGTTGTAGTTAACCTCTTATGTCAAGATCAATGCCAGGGAAAGACGCTTTTGAAGCTTCTCAAGCCAGTAATTGTCTACATCCCAAAACAATGCACTGTATTGAATTGAATGTGCACTAGAAATTTATTTCAAATCTTAAAAATAGTAGAAAATTCCAGGTAATATAATATTAATGAAATAAAAAAGTAGAGTGTTGTTATTCAACGAGCGAGTGTGTCGGCGCTTCTTTGGGAGCGGCCCGAGTTGTTTGCTGTTCCATCTGTAATGGGTAGGGTTGGGTATCGTTTGAATTTGAACGATTCTGATTTCGATTCCTTGTTTCGATTCCGGTTCCTAACGATTCTCGATTCCGATTCTTTTAAGAGGCAGGGTCAAAAAAGTTTAGCTAAGCTTGCTAACCAACGGCCTTTCTGAAGGAAATAATCCTTTCTAAAGGAAATACTCCTTCTGTAAAAATACTCCTTTTGTCACAAATTTTGCATTTTGTCGAGATTTCGTTATTTTTAGAAAAGTGAAGCCACACTTTGGATCGATCGTAATGGGTGGACCAGCGGTTTCTTCCGGGGATCCTCCTTCAGGGAACAGTGGGTTGCATACTCAACCAGGGTGTTCTGCTATGTTCAGCTGTTCAGGTTTTGATAAACTGGTGGAGAGTAGGGGATGATAAACCATGTATAATTTTATAGAGAAGACATAGATTTGAATATTTGACCATGTTTTTGCAATTTTGTAAATCGAGATAGTAATTTATATTTTTGTAATATTGGACAATGGTGAGAAATAGATATTTTTTCATCTAGAATTTTAACAGTTCTTTTGAAAAGTGATTGCAGAGGTTTCAAAGATGTAACATTAGCTTGTGAGCAAATGGGTAAACAGTAAGTGATATGTGAGAAGATCATGGAGTGCATTACATTTTTGCTGCCTGTGTGGACATTTGATGGCGGATGTGTCTGAAGTTTCTAAGGCTAAATTTAATTTGAATACAGACCCTTTTTACATGTGATTTAAATGACAACTTAGAATCAATTATCAACTCCCAGATATTTTGTATTCTGACACAATCTGCTAGCCTGACTACGTCAGACTTCCTACTTCTGCTAATTTCATTTCACTCCTGTAGTGAGTCTGAGATAGCGGCCTATCTTTGAGTTTTCCACCGGCCTGAAAACAGCCGGCCAATCAAAGAACAGAGGGCGGGCTGAGAGCCGTGACGTAGACGCTAAGCGCCGAGTTTTACATTGTAGGTTAGAAAAATCGAAAACCGAAACAACCGCAGGAAACAAGACACGGGATGCAATTCGCTCTGTTATGGAGAACATTTCGGGGGGTTTTTCAAACTGAAGCAAAGGTCGTTTACAGCCATGTTCACTCCGGTATTTCGCTCGCATCATCAGTGTTTACAGTTAGGACCGGCGCGTGCACTTCTGCCGCTCTAGGTAAAAAACAATTTTGCTGCCCCTCTATTTGCAACGTATACCAGCAAAAACCAGTATGCTTGGCCATTATGTAGCTTGCACAACGTGCATACACTTTTGATTCTCTCATCAACACAGATGCAGCCGTTTTTATTTTTGCAAACCATTATAACAAGGAAAAATATTAACACTTCAAACTTGGGCATTTAGGCTACCCAATTTTTTTCAGGCTAATTGTAGTAATGACGGATCAGACCTGTTTGGCCATAACTATAAGGACATAACTTATCCCCATTCAACGTCAGTTCTCCGTCTTTTACGGCCATGACAAGAAAGTCGGTCTCCTCAGCTGTGAACGCTCCTGCTGCGCTCTTATTATCATATTATTATTATCATAATAATAATCCACCATATTTCGTTTCGACATCCTGCTGCATTAGTCCCAGATATGTGATTCATGAACGATCTGTTCATTGTGTATGTCACGTGACAAATGAACGTAAGACTCGGAAGGTAAAGTGATTATTTATGTTCCCTGTAAATCATTTTTTACTGCATTATGATTTCTTAATTCAGAATATGATCAACATTGCGTAGGTGGAAGTGATCAGGGAATTTGGCTGTTAAAATTATAACATTAAGCCACTTAAATAAACGAAATGACTCGAATGACTCAGAAAATCAGTAAAATTAACTTACTATTCATGACTGGCGAGAGCAGCGGCTCGGTCTCGCCCTCGCGGCGCTGCGGGGCGGCGGAAGCTAAATCATTCATGACTCGTGAGAGCAGTGGCTCGTCCTTGCGGCGCAGCAGAAGCTAAATCAGTCATGACTCGTGAGAGCTGGGCACGCCGACGTTGCGGGACGGCCGCAACTCAGTAATTCATATACTAAATAGGCTAGTTTGTGGATTGTTCATTCCCGGTTGGCACACATTTTGCAGCCCTTTAAAAAAAGCGCCGCTCCCTGTAGGGGTGTGCAAAAAAATCGATTCACATTTGAATCGCGATTCAATCTTTACCGATTCAGAATCGATTAATAGAATTCCAAAAATCGATTCATATATATAGGCTATATTTTTTAATGGCGTGCAGGGGCGGAGTGGCAATCGGGTAAGTCGGGACTTTTACCGGTGGTCCGGTAGTGTTTCTATGGTTTCGAGGCTGCGAGGGTCGGTCTGATAAATAGTTATTGCAAGTTCTTGCCGCCCGCTGGTCAAACTGTGCAGCCACTCTGCTCAACCCGTAAATAAATGCATCGATCCGCAGATCTTATGTTTGAGTTCTGTAGATCTTTTGCCAAGCGTGTCAGAGGTTACGGGTTCTAAACCGCACTCGTATAGTTTTTTCTCTCTCTCATCAAAACCGAATATGTTCATCACGTTTGTGTGCATTTTATTTTGTGAGTCTCCACAACGGCGATAGATTGAAGCGCACGTCCGAGAGAAGACTGCGCGAACCACAGAGAACACTGTATATCCATGACACTGATTGCAGCGGACACGAGCGCTCAGCTTGATTTCAAAAACAACAGGTCTCTTATTTAATAGCGAACTAAATGAATGCTCTGCTAGTTAACTGGAGAAACCCACAAATTACGCGCCTATGAACGACTTCACTGGATCTAAACAAATCAATCTAACCATAGATGTTACCAGTAGCGGTGGCTTTTTTAAATCTATTTAAAATATTTTCGCAAGGGTTCTATGAAATTAGTATATATTTTTAGGAAGTTCAATGTGCCCAGTCGAGTTCACATTTCAACAGTCAACCTGGTAGCTTAAGTAGGCCTACTCCTTAAACCACATTTAGCATAATTGTTTGTTTGATCTGACTACAGCACTTTAAAGCTAAATGTAAAAGCTTTTTATTTAAGTTTTATTTTAAACTTGAATTAAATGTATTTAAAAGCTGGCCAAAGCTTGGCACTTTGCACTTTTTAGTTGCAAAAGTTTTTATTTTTGTATGAAGACATATAAAGTAATATCAAACTTTTCTTTTAAATTATGTCTACTGCAATCAATCACATAGGAAAAAGTAAACTACATTTATATAGACCTGCGAATCGTTTTTTGAATCGAGAATCGTTTTTGAATCGAAAATCGATTTTGATTCGAATCTTGAGACAAAAATCGGTATCGAATCGAATCGTGACATTTTCTGAATCGTGCACCCCTAGCTCCCTGTTTACAGTGGAAGTTCGATCATAGATTTGAGTTCGATACATAATGTCTCGATGCGGCCGTGTCGGCGCATAATATACGTAGACTCTGTCTACGAAGCAAAGTGAAGTAGCAGAGTCTGGTATTACCAGGCTAACAATCTGCAGCCTTTCCCCTAAAACAAAAATATCTGGCTCAACACTGAAGTTTTTGTGGGACTTGGTGAAGAACATTGCTACTGTTTTTGATGTATTCAGCTGCAGGCAGGAGTGTTTCAACTAAGCTGTAATGTTATCCATGGTGATAGAAGCTTCTCAGCCACCTGAGAGAGATTTATTCCGTGAGCATAGACAACGGTGTCATTGGCATATGCACAGAAAACATCAGGACAGACGGATCATTTATATAACTTGAGAACAACAAAGGCCCTAAATTGGATCCTTGAGGAAGACTGGTATTGTTTTAATAATGACCTATGTGCCTTATGCTTTCAAGACTTTTCCTCTTCGATGTGGAACTCTACCACTCTACAATGCGTCTGATCAGACGATATCTGGAACAACAATAGTGTAACCGGTGTCTGAAGAAATGTGTTTAAACATAGCAATTTTATTGTCTGACTATAAACCATGACATCACTACCAGTGCGTGGACAAATTAATTTTAACAAAAATGAAAATGAAAACAAAATCAAATTTAATCATTCTATAAACACTTTTAAAATTACCATTAACCAGTTAGTAATGTTATTTTACTGTTCTCTTTAATATTTTAATTGGGCAGCGACCAGTCATACATTTGAATAGTAGAGCATAAGCAAATGTGACGCATCAAACGAGAGTGAAATAAGGTATTAACAGTACTCATCATTAGCAAGCCATTTCTCCGCCACGAAAAGCTTTGTATTGAATAACCACAAAGAGGCGCCCATTAAAATTACAGAGGTACAGTATGTAACCTGAAGTTAAAACATGCTTACAAACGGTATATCCACACAAAGTAATGAAAACTATCTTTTTTGTTTCACTTCTGTAATGTGAGACAGCTAAATTTTAGATCGTAGAAAAGTCATAGGCCTATGATAAGCTTACGATTGTCAGTTACTTTTCTTCAAATGGGTCGCCACCAAGAAAATCTTTTTTTTTTTTTTTTTCACTGTTCTTCCAATGACAAGTCGTCTAATAAATCTGTCTGCAATATTCAGGACTGTGGGGCAGAAATAGCCGGGAATCACGGTAACCTGAAGAGCAGACTGATCTCATGAAATAGCGTGTGTATGACACGCCAATTCGTATTTCCATTTTTGGCGTGCTGCCTATCAACATGCATAACCGCTTTTCATCGTGTTTATGACCGCCGTTGACTTAACGTCCCAGATAGCAGACTGACACTGAATCAACGTGGAAATATGACATCGAAACAACGTTGATCTGACATTGTTTTGCTCATCGAATTAACGTCGAACCAACGTCAGACGCGTCATTCTTTCAAAACTAACGGAAAATCAACTTGAAATCAACGCGTTGTTTCAACGTTATGAAAACAAACCAATTTTCGATTTTCATTTAGCTTTGAAGAATGCCGCGTCTGACGTTGGTTCAACGTTAATTCGATGAGCAAAATCAACGTTGTTTCAATGTCATGAGAGACGTCGCTTCCACGTTGATTCAATGTCAGTTTGCTGTCTGGGGTTATTACTGTATATATAAATATATGACCTACCTCAACCCCGTCCCTAAACCTACCCGTCACTGGGGTTAATGGCATTTATGACTGTTCCCCTACCATCCTAGAGAAAAAAAAATATCGCTCCCCAGATGTAGATCTACATTTTGCTTTGTTTCGCTCAGACATTTGACGACGTGTACAGACTTGGAATCGCTCGGACGTTAATGGCGTAGACATACACGCATGTACTTGGATACACGTAGATAGCTCAAAATGCGTAGGGATAACACGCCACTTGAATCGAAATTGGCATGTATGTTTACGCAAAAGTCATGATGTCATGTTGTGCAGAGGCACATTCAGTGTAAACACCCAGCAGAGTATACTGATTCAACAGCAATAAAAGACCAGCATCTACAGCAGATGGACAAACGACTCTGGGTGTGGTCACAGGGAAAAAGCTAAAGACAACAGGTCTACATATTCCTGATGATCTAAAACAGGGGTAGGCACGGTCGGTCCTCGAGATTCACTGTACTCCAACCCTTAAAAAAAATCACCTGCCTGCAGCCTTAGTAATCCTTAAGACATTGATTAAATTGCATGCAAAAGATGTGTGCATAGAGCTAGTACTGTCAATGGGAGACCATTTAGCTTAATGGAAGACACTGGCTTCAGAAAAATTATAAAGCCATTACAAGATATCAACTCCTTAAATATCCTTGATATGTTGTCAAGTGTTGCTAAGGTGGAAAGGAAAAAGCTCAAATAAATAAGTTAAATGGAATAACAACTAATGCTTAAAATTGATGCAGCCACATGCGACCGATCTGTTCTTGGCATAAAAGTACAATACACTGAAATAGATAAAAATCATGTTGAGCACTTTGGCCTTAAGGGAGCTAACTTAACGACACATGGCTGAATACATTTCATCAGTTATGAGGAATGTCTTGCACAAATATTTTGTTGAATTATAGCAAATATATTCAGTAACGTCAGATAAAGGTGCTAAGTGTCTTTACTATCAGATATGCAAGAGGGCAGTCTGTCTAAAGAAGTGAATAGAACTGATCCCATGGTCACATGAATGGATGAGAATGAGATAGATGAGGTCCATTGCAAAGGTCCAAATTTGGTAATTGAACTTGATGCAAGGATGTGTTGCGCTGAGGTGTTTGGCTCATACCTTGCAAATAGCAATTGAAAATGCATTAAAAGAGCAGCGATCATCCATTTTGATTTTAACAAAGTGGCGTGTTGCAAAAAAAAATTATGCACACCGAATGTTGGCACCCTTTTGAAAGGAATGGGGAACAAGGGTTGACTGTCTCACTCAAAAAAATTAATTGTTGAATGAACGTGATTTAATCAAATAAATTGTTGACTGAACGTGATTTAAACGTAGCACCCATTATGCATCTAATCAAATCAAGTAAACTTGATCTACTTTGAATATTTTATGTGAATACAATATACATTTGTAGATTCAGCATGATTGTATATGTCAATGTAACTTCTTCACAACTAATTGAATCAAAATGTTTGTATTGTGTTAGTCTAATAAAATTTATTCTTATCCACTCAATGTCAGTAAAGCACTTAAATTCAACAAGATTCTGCCGTGTTACATAAACGAGTTAATGTCTTGGTTTGGTAGTTGATTGAGCATTAATGAAGACACCTGATGTTAACAAGCAAAATCCCTGAAGGAGAAAACCATCATTTTTAAGTCACCGTTATGGAGATCCGTGTTTGCTTTAGTTGGGCCCAGTTTGGCAGCACTGGGAGAGTCTTCCAGAAGAACACCGACACACTCGCTCATTGTATGGTTCAACACTCTTCAGAGACATCAACAACAATCGGCTCCGAAGTGAAAGACAACTGGTGCGTGCATCCACTTCCGTATTTATACCCGCGCTGCAGGGCAGAGCATGTGATGCAATACTGATTATATTCAGTCGACTATGTCGAACGTGAGCGACTGAGAGGGAACCGTGGTTACAGTCGGAACTCGTCGGTTTTTTAACACACTTTTAAAAAGTTCACTTTGTAACTTAGGGCTCAGCACCCTTCTACTTTCACTCACTCCTACGATTCTACATCCCTACCAGTAGCCTATCATCAGTAAATGAGCGACAGCCTGGGGCACCATCACAAAAATCAATCTCCAGAACATTTTGTTCACTGTCCCTTGCTAGTGGAATGACCTCCCACATTAACCCAAAATGCGGTCCCTAACAATAGTCAAAAGACAGCCGAAAACTCTTCCCAGATAGCAAACTGACATTGAATCAACGTGGAAATATGACATCGAAACAACGTTGATCTGACATTGTTTTGCTCATCGAATTAACGTTGAACCAACGTCAGACGCGTCATTCTTTCAAAACTAACGGAAAATCAACTTAAAATCAACGCGTTGTTTCAACGTTATGAAAGCAAACCAATTTTCGATTTTATTTCGCTTTGAAGAATGCCGCGTCTGACGTTGGTTCAACGTTAATTCGATGAGCAAATCAACGTTGTTTCAATGTCATGAGAGACGTCGTTTCCACGTTGATTCAATGTCAGTTTGCTGTCTGGGTTTTCCGTGAGCACTTAACTTCATTCAATTAAATTTTTTAAAAGAACATTTACATTTCATATTGTGTTTTAAAGAAATAGACTTTGACATGTAAAGAACATGTAAAGTACTTTTTTTAAATAATACTAATATAATTTTAACTCTAGTGTGTTATTTGTCTGTTTGTACAGACAATTTTGGTCAATTTGGTTAACTCTGTTAAAGCCATGCTCGCAATGCAATGTGACAAAAAATAGAGATGTTGCACAATGCTGCAATTCTTACGCTCATTATAACTTCTGTCATAGTGTTGAAAAATGTTAAGTTAATAGCACTGCTACTTTTGGCTCCTCAAATGTCTTTGATGTAGTTAAATCCTCACTTTAATTTAAAATCAAGATGACTACAAATCAATGCTAAATCCTTTCTAGAGGCAAGTATTTAGCTGATGTTTCATGTACTTACAGAGTATGAAACCACAACACAAGGAATCCATATCAAATTGAACAAACATGCTTATGGATGCGCAACATTTTCAGTCGCTCCTACTTGACATGGCACAACTTCAGACAGCAGCGGCTCTAACAAAATAAGCATTTGAACAGATAATACTTTCATCGCGACTGCAGGAAGTTAATCCTATTAGAGCCCAGTTGTCGTCATGGTAACCCTGCGTTTTTAATCATTTTTTCCCATGATCTTTCCGCCCATTTTCTCGTAGAAAGCTACTGTGAAGGTTTTTCCATCTAGTTCTCAGTTTGTGACGGCTAAGAAACAACACTTGGAATAGAGGATATTCCTGCTCACAGACACATTTCATACTGTCTCCAGGATCAGAGATAATGCTGTAATTATGCAAGGGATGTTGAGTGATTCTGTGACAGCCCTGTCAGATCTCAGGCAGATTGTCAAGCTCTTTTCAATCCAGCTTTTGTCACAGCTGTGTGAGTAGAAAGAAAGAGTAAGAGCGATGCACGGCCCACCACGCACCGCATGACTGCAGACTTCATCAACATCTACCCCTGTCTCTCCGTCTGAGACACATTCACTCACATCCCTGCAATCCAGCATTCACCAATGAGAACCCACTGAGTTCTTCTCAAGTAGATGAGTGAATATGTCATTCTTTTTTGCATTTGCACACATATACAGCCTTACATGTCTACATATGAATCAGTAGCAGTGTGCACACTACACTAGTTTCATTTGAACAGTCTGTTTTTGATACATTTATTAAATTATATTGTGAGGAAATCTTTTAGAGTTATGTTAATGGTCCAACAAACAGCAATGAGTGACGTGCAACAAAATTATTTCCTGGTTTCAATATCAAGCACAAATGTTATATCTGGTGAGTAAAAAAATCTGGTGGCAGTGTAGTGGAACTTATTCTTGAGGAGTGACAAAACATTTTGACAACCACAATTTAACCTGCTGTTAGTTTTGATATTGCAACATTGGCACTTTTTATTTTCTAAATGATGAAAATACAATATCACTCAGATTATTCTCAGTTTATAATTCAGCATTTCATGCATTCAAATAAAAAAAAATAGTATGAAAAGATACAAAATAAATAAGATCTTTGGAAGAACATTACTTCTATAGTAGTGTATGGACAAAACTTTTGTCCACAGAATTTCTTGAGAAAGGGATGAAAGGGAAATCCTGTAGCACTACAGAATTTTCTTGAGAAATTCTGTAGTGCTACAGGACAGGCAGCCGCCTCTCTGCATGCCATGGCCATTCTGGTGGTCTACCAGACCCGGATGCTCTTTCACAGGCTGCTGTTCAATATGCTCACCGCCAAACGCATTTTCGAATGTGTGCGGCACGAGGATTGGTTTGCAGCGATCGACCTGAAGGACACCTACTTTAATGTCTCCATTCTCCCCCGACACAGACCGTTCCTGCGGTTTGCTTCCGAGGGGCAGGCATATCAGTACGCTGTTCTCCCATTCGGGCTAGCCCTGTCTCCTCGAGTTTTCACGAAAGTCGTCGGCGCAGCCCTTGTTCCCCTCCGGGAACACGGGGTTCACATCCTGAACCATCTCGACTACTGGCTAATCCTAGCTCACTCTCGAGACCAGGTTTGCGAACACAGGGACCTAGTGCTCTGCCACTTAGCCCATCTGGGGCTTCAGGTAAACTGGGAGAAGAGCAAACTTTGCCCTGTGCAGAGGATCTCTTTTCTCAGTATCAATATCGACTCGATCGCTATGTCCCGTGGTCAAACCTCAGTTTTCCATGGGCCAGAGTGCCCCTGGATTGAGCTTCCCGCCGTGTTGTCATAACATCAGATGCCTCCACTACGGGCTGGAGTGCCAGATGCAATGGATGTGCCTTCGCAGACTCCTGGACAGGACCCCTGAGCCTATGACATGTCTATTGCTTTGAGTTGCTGGCTGTACAGCTCGGCCTACACTGCTTCTGAGATGTGCCCAAGGGCCAGCATGTACTAGTTCGTTCAGAAAATGCAGCGACTGTAGCGTACATCAACCGCCTGTGGTGGTCTCTGCTCCCGCCGTATGTCGCAACTCACCCACCACCTCCTCTAATGGAGTCAGAAGTATCTGAAGTTTGCTTCATGCCATTTCTTTTCTCAGAGCACTGAACTATGCAGCCGACGATCCAGCGGTGGTAGCTACCATCACTTCCGCTAGATCGTCGTTTAAGAGACACGTCTACACGTTGAAGGGGAACCTCTTCGTCAAATGGTGCTCTTCTCACCAAGAAGACCCCCAGAGATGTTTGATCAGTGTCATGCTTTCATTCCTTCAAGATCGGTTGTCTCCCTCCACCCTCAAGGTCTATTGGTGCGTTCTATTATAGCCAACGAACCGATTCACTTACATTCACTTATAGTATGTTCACTTTATATAAGGTTTTTCATGTTAATCTTCTGTTAGCAACGCTAGAAACGTTAGTAATTGCATTCACAACAACCGATTCCCATACCTACAGGGGACGCAGTAATACAAGTGATTATAATCGCCATTTAAAATACCAAAGCAGTTCAAAAACAAAGAAAACAATTAATTTCTACAAGTCACAGGGCGCAGCCATTTTGAATTCCGAAACAGAATTCTTGCTCGGTGTCCTCACGGTTGTCCGACCTCTGAGAGGAAAAAAATCAGAGGAAAGGGGGCGTGTTGCTAGGCAACGTCTGTCGTCCGATTCGGATCTCCGAGACGGATGAATAATAGAACGCACCATAAGTCGCCGCTATTGCCGCACACCACGATCTTATCAAAGGTAAGTCGGTGGGGATCCACAACCTAATCCTCAGGTTCCTGAAAGGAGCGAGGAGACTGAATCCTCTCACACTCCTCTCGTGCCCTCTTGGGACCTCTCAGTGGTTCTAACTGCCCTGCAGAGTGCTCCCTTTGAGCCTTTGCAATCAGTCGAGCTTAAGTTCTTGTCAATGAAGACAGCGCTTCTGGTTGCATTGGCCTCCATCAAGAGGGTAGGGGACCTGCATGCATGCTCCGTTGATGAAGCGTGCCTGGAATTAGGGCAGGCCTACTCTCACGTGATCCTGAGACCTAGGCCTGGATATGTACCCAAGGTTCCTACCACTCCCTTCTGGGACCAGGTGGTGAACCTGCAAGCGCTGCCCCCAGAGGAGTCAGACCCAGCCTTGGCACTGCTCTGTCCAGTACGTGCTCTCCACACCTATGTAGACAGAACACAGTGTTTCAAAGACCTCAGACCAGCTCTTTGTCTGTTATGTTGGGAAGCTGAAGGGGAAAGCTCTCTCAAAGCAAAGGCTGTCCCACTGGATAGTGGACGCCATTGCTTTGGTATCTAGCAAGGTCGATCATGCCCCCTTGGTGTGACTGCCCACTCCACCCGAAGTGTGGCATCCTCTTGGGCTCAAGCGCATGGCACCTCGCTAACAGACATCTGCAGAGCTGCAGGCTGAGCGTCACCCAACACATTCGCCAGGTTCTATAATCTCCGAGTGGAGCCAGTGTCCTCTCATGTACTCGCTTCAACCAGCTAGTAGCGGACCCGCTCAGGTGTCTTCGCTTGCTCGCCATTCCACTCTATGGACTGGATATGTGCTATATTTTCTTCAGGTGAGCTTTCCCGAAAGCCCGGAGTTCCTCCAGCTTCCCTGACGTCGGCGCCAGTGTCTATTGCCTGCGTGTCAGCTAGGTACCTCCCGTGTGCATGGTGGGGTTGGACACCCCAGTGATTCCCGATATACATCAATCTGGGTCATATGTGTATTCCTCCTTTTATACTCACGAGATAAGGCGAGATATGCTAGGAAAATTCAGCAGACCCATGGCATTTCTTTGCCATTCATTCGTTTTATATTGATCGAAGTTGATTGGCTTTCTAAGCGAAACCCCATTCATCATCATCCGATGGAACGTCTCCATTCCCTACTCAGGGAACGAGGGTTACATCCGTAAACGAGACGTTTTCTTATAATATTACCAAGTGCCAGCATATTGAGAATAGCAGAGGGCTTAACGCCGATCCTTGTGGCACTCCATAGTCTACTGACGGTATTCCCGATTAAACAGACAAAATGGTAACAGTCTGAGACCAGCTCAATGTCTGTCCCTGAACAACAGTGTAGTTTTGTAGTCAATCCAAGAGTATTTTATAATCTTTAGCAGTCATTCCCAAAGGCGGGGTCCCGACCCACAAGTGGGTCACAGGAGATTTTGTATGGGTCGCCAAGTCGAGCACTATTTTTCAGTGTGCTATAGGCTACTCTCTAGATCAGGGCTATTCAATTGGCGGCCCGTGGGCCAAATGCGGCCCGCCAATCATCTCCATACGGCCGAGGGCACCCCAACCTCCCTCCTCCTATTTTCTGGAGGTGCGGCTTAATTTGGTTAGATACGCGCGTGGCCGCAGTGGCGCCTGTAGATGGACGACTATACGCACTGTGTGTGTACCATGAGTGCTCCGACTGACCTGAGAGAAACGTTTTTAGTCCAAATATTTCAGCAGTTCTTATGTGTGTCCCGTTTTTCTGTCGACTAAACCAACGATATTATTCATTCGTTGGTTTGATTATTTTCTTTCCATGAATTGGCCAAACGCGCGTGCATAACGGTCTGAAACGCATCGGATTTGTTCACCTGAAGCGATTTCTTGGTCAGTAACAACAAATAGAGAACAAAATAGTACTGGTTTCAGTTGTTTCAATATTTTACTTTGAACTAGGCAGCACGGCCCAGTAGATAACGAAACGCAAAGGAGTTGCGTTTACTCCCGGTCCCTGACACTTATTAAACAGCGTTGCGACATCTAGTGAGAAACGTTTCAATCGGACACTCCTCTCTCTTACAAACCACAAATCACTCAATGATTTTAACTAGTTTTAAATCGGATGAAACAGCCTTAACATTCCCAACACTACTGATGAGGTAAATAGCAGAAACATGAACAAAGTTAGAAGACTAAATGCCCTAACCACCACCTTTACAAACATTTACCATGTAATAGCCTATGAATGTAATAATTTACCATGGTTTGGGCATAAATGTGGAATATTTATATTGAATACTATGTTATAGTCATAGGGGGGTAGAGGAATATATAATTAATTGTGTGCATAGTTTTTTACCTGTTTAGGCATTTTTTATACAGTGGTAGTGAGCCATGCATGGTTACAAAGTCTCACTGTCAGGATATTTTAATTTAAGCCTAAAATAATTATTATAGTAAATTGTGTGTACACTGTAATGATGAGAATATGAAAACAATGAGATGCCTTGTCAACTCTTCCTTTCTCATTTCACCTCTGCATTTCGCTTATTGTCAACAACAGGTTAATAAAAAAAAATTGTGCTTTTTCAAATATCTGTATCTCTTTTAAATAGTTAACTGGAAGCTTAACTGACCTTAAAAATGTCCATACATAATTTGTTAATGCAAAAAATTCTCTTCGTGATATATGAACTATATGGGCCTAATGTTTATTTGGTCACAAGGATTTATCGATTTTAAAATGTGGGTCCCCAGACAAAAAGTTTGGGAAACACTGATCTATGTCAACGTGTCAATCGCAGTGCTAAGATCGAGTAGAACTAGTATAGAGATACAGACTTGATCAAAAGCTAAAAGTAAATCATTTCTAGTTTTAACTAGCACAATTTCTGTGCTATGATGTGGTCAGAATCCTGACTGAAATTTTTCACAGATCTAATTTTCTTGCAAGAAAGAGCACATTTGAGCAGACACAACTTTTCCTAATATTTTAGACATACATGGAAGATGTTTCTTTAATTTGCTAAGTTATTTGGATCTAATTGTGATTTCTTAATGAGAGGTTTTATTACTGCCATCTTGAACATCTATTCTTGGAACATGACCTAAAAATAAAGACGTTAATAATATTGAGAAGAGGCTCTTCCACTACAGGTAACACTGCTTTCAGTAGTTTAGTGCGTATTGGATCTAATAAACATGTTGGTTTATATGCAATGATAAGTTTATTTAGCTCTTCCTGTCCTATAGTTGTAAAGCGATGTAGTTGTTCTTGAGGGGTGATAATTGAGGCTGAATCATAAGACACCATAAAAGATTGTACATTTAAAATTATGTTTCTGATGCTTTCTATTTTCTCAGTGAAGAAGTTCATAAAATCATTTCTACTACACTGTAACAGAATATTTTGCTCAGGTGAGATCTGTTTATTTGTCAGTCTAGCCACTGTTAAATAAAAACCTTTGAGCCTTTTTATAACGTGACATACTGTCTTTTCACATGATTCTAAAGACCTCTAATTAGTTGGTTTCCATTCCAAGTTACTGAGTTACCAAGTTCCGAGTTTCTCTCTTGATAACGTATCTAGAATGGTTGCTTTAGTTTTCTCTATAACCTTTTTAATGTAATTGATAGAACAATTTCTAATGTACACTCTTAGAAGAAAAGGTTCTAAATATAACCTTAAAAGGTTCTATCAGTGCTATGTTTTGTCCTTTCCGGATAAAATATTTCATATTATTGACAAACAGCAAAACCCTAAATAGTATTTATGAATGCATGTTAATGATCACAAAATTTAAGATATGGGGGTTAGAAAAGGTATATATTTATATAATTTTATGTAGTTAATCAATATCACATGAAGAATGCCATTTCAGTTTTTGTCCTCCAAAAATCAGCATGATTAAAATGTGATATTAAGTTACTATAACAGTTTAATAAACAATAATTTAATTACAACTCCAAAATGTTGCGAAAACGGTGCTCAAAATGCTAGTCATTTCCTCTAATTCATCTGTTTGTTTGGGTTCACTGAGCAGCTGAGATAGATCAGGTAAGCTATTTGAAAATCTATATATAGTGGTTGGAAGGATTGTTCTGCCTGGTGGATAACGTGGTGCAACATGACAAATTTCAGCAGTATGTCGTGTGGAAGTTACCATGTAATGATAAGTGACATCCTCACTTTGCATTATAATATCTATTTCAGTTGGATTGGTTCCATATGATATAATTAAATCTAGTGTATGATGAGTAGACGATGTAGACGATGAGTGGGACCACTGACATTTTACTGGACCTCGAAGGAGTTTAATAAATCTGTAAATGCAGCCCCTAACGCATAGGCTATCATTTGTGTTATCTACATATATGTTAAAATCTCCAACAATTATTGCTTTATCGACATTGACCAATAGATCTGAGAGAAAGTCTGCAAACTCTTTTAGGAATTCAGTATAGGGCCCTGGAGGTCTATAAACAGTAGCGAAGGCTAGAGATAATATGGATTTCTTTCTTACATCTAAGAGCATAAGATTTAGTACAAGTACCTTAAACGAATTAAACCTGTGACCTGTTTTCTGAGTAATATTTAGAATATCTTAATAGATTGTTGCAACAACGCCGCCACAACCGATTAGACGGGGCTCATGCTTATACTGTAACATTTTCCTGGTGGGGTAGACTCATTTATACTGAAATAATCATTTGGTTTAAGCCAGGTTTAAGTAAGGCTAAGTACATCAAAACTATTATCTGTGACAATTTAATTTACAATAACCGCCTTAGCTGTGATCGATCTAATGTTTATAAGACCTAGCTTTAGAAATTGTTTTTGTTCACTGATATTGAGATTTCTGGTTTAATTACAATTAGATATTTCCTAGATCCTACAGTAGATGTATTGTTTGGCCTCACTAAATGAGGAATATATTTATTATATAGAGTTTCTATATAATGTTCTACAACACTTATGATATCAATTAAGTTGGGACAGCAAAGACTTTGATTTGGACTTTGACTTACTAATCACATGGTGTGTAACGTCTTGAAGAGGTTGTCCGACAGAATAGCCGATCAACCAGAATAGTTATTATGTAATAAGGGCGACTTGAACAGGATGTTTCTCAATGATACACTGCCCATTTTGGGGAACATGTTGCAAATGTAATTCCTTACCATCAGCATTAATAAGTGTATCAACAAACCAATGTTTATATTTCTAATTTATTACAGTCCACATGCGGGAACTGTATCAATTACAGTGCATTGGTTAACCCAGAACTAACATTAATGACTGATGTAACAAACATTTGTAATACAAATGATACATCCTTTATCTTTACACAAAATAGTAAGAACGACAAACAATCTGTATTAATAGACACAGTTAATAGTGGCTCAAAATTGATTTGCAAAACTATTTCAGTACAGTAATAACATGAGTTAGCTGGAGACCTACACAATATAAAACCCAAAACTACCTATTTTGAACACCCAGTAGAAAATATATTCATCAATAATTATTCATACGTATAGGTTGTGATTGTGAGGAACAAGCTCTTGCAAATAATCTGGGTACTGACCCATCTTTCAAGAGCAAACTCCAAGATTTGAGAAGCAGTCGTCAGTAAAATGATGTTTGAGGGCTTGCCAGCCACCATTTCTATCCTGCATGTAAATGCAGCTCACCTTCACCAAATGTGTCACGGATTGATGATGTAAAACTGCGTCCGTATTGACTACCTACAGTCTGACAATAATGACAACTGAGATGCTAGAGTCATAAAAGACTATTATAAATTGTACAGTTTGCACCTGGCTTTAGATCTAAAAATCATATCATGTAGTCTAACAAGCAGAAGTCAAAAAGAAAATAACAGAAAACAACCTCAAAAGTGTACACCTTCAAACCTCTCACTCCACAAAGAGTGTTTCTCAGCAATTATGCAACACTTACAGACTGGAGGCTCATCAGATTAATGCTTAAACAACTGTAGGGGCTTTTACCAAGGCGGCACTGCGGGTCTTAATGAGACAGAGAGAGCAAGAAATCATGTCAAAATGCCATGATGGTTTGAACTGTGATTCACCTTCCTTAAAGGTGTCATATGTAATAATTGAGGTAAAAATATCCAAAAAAAAGGAGCTACACGCATCAAAAGAATGAGAGGAAATAAGTGCAATGATGTCATTAAAAAACTGACATGTTATAGTGCTGCCGAGATATAAACCTAAATTAGCATGCTAAATTACTAGCCCCGGCCCGGCAGGTGTCGTAATATCAGTTTCGGCCATAGGAGGCGGTATGCGGGCGGGCAACATAACCACCAGCCAAACTGCAATAGATGAGTAACTCGTGCGGCTTGTGTGTGTACTTGAACCTGATGTCAGTCGTGTGGAAATACGTGTGGTTCATTGAGTCTCTGATCTCTAAAAATCTCCAAATGCTCCACGTGAAACTGCGGTCTTCCAACCTTTTACTATCGTGTCAAATGATTTGAATAATATGCGCGAGAAAGAGAGCAAAACAGCGCTCGCTTGTGTTGTTTGAAGACGTGAGAGTGCGCACGGCCGCAGCACAACTCACTTTCTGGAGGTATACTGCCTCCATCTGTTATGGAATATGGAATATGATTTGATTTTATGTGCCAGATGACACCTTTAAGGCAAACAAGAGATGCAAAGAATAGCCTGCTTTTTTATGAAACAACTGTAAATTGTTTTGGTATAATTGCATGCCGAATAAGACAATGGTAGTCCATGGATTGCCTGCCAAAAAGTGAGTAAAGCTCAAAATCCTAATAATAACTTTTATTTCAATACACATTGGGAACACTGCACATTTTTTACTTTATAGAAAGTGGAGAAAATGGTAAATTGTGCTGTTCAAAAATAGCAGTGTCTGCATTTTTCTTTACAAAGTCAAACATTTACTGACATTTTGGGTCGTTGTCTTGTTGAAACACCCATTTCAAGGGCATTTCCTCTTTAGCATAAGGCAACATGACCTCTTTAAGTATTTTGATGTACTCAAACTTATCCATGATCCGTGGCATAGGATAAATAGGCCCAAAACCATGGAATGAGAAACATGCCCATATCATGATGATTGTGCCACAATGCTTCACCGTCTTCACAGCGTACTGTGGCTTGAATTCAGTGTTTGGGGGTCGTCTGACAAACTGTCTGCGGCCCATAGACCCAAAAAGAACAATCTTGCTTTCATCAGTCCACAAAATATTGTGCCATTTCTCTTTAGTCCAGTCAATGTGTTCTTTGGCAAATTGTATCCTCTTTAGCACATGTCATTTTTTCAACAATGGGACTTTGTGGGGGCTTCTTGCTGATAGCTTGGCTTCACAAAGGCTTCTTCTAATTGTTGCTGTACTCAAGGGTAACTTTAGATCTTCTTTGATCACCCTAGAGCTGAATCAGGCGTTGAGTGTAGAGCTATTTGCTATTTATGACAATACTCCACAGAGACTCTAGGGGTCACAATTTGACAAAACCTCACTAATTGAATTCCACACTGCTATAATTTTGAACACAACCCTTTCAATTAATGATTCAATTATACAGAATTAGCAACATAAATGTCACGACTATTGGGTCTGTTGTTTTTCTATTACTCTACTACACACATTAGCAATATAGAAATATATTTTCTACCAAAAACCAAAGTGATTGATCTGTTTAGTGATGTTGGACTGCAATTATTTTGAACACAACTGTAAATATTGCATATATACAATGTGTAAGATCAAAAACAACAACAGACAATGGGGAACTAAAACAGAGCATTATATATACACACGCACAAACTAATGAGGGACAGGTGTAAGAAATCAAACAATGAATTACCATGACAACTAAGAATAAGCGGAAACTAGGAAAATAAGAAACAAACTAAAAGTCATTGAACATGAAACTGAAAAACAGACAAAACATGACAGTAGCCATGGAAGGTGTCTCCTGACATCAAAACTGAACCAACATTTGAAGTATATTTGAAAGTTTTATAGGAGGGGGTGACAGGACTAGCAGCAGAATAGAACCCTAGAGTGGAACAGCAGACTAGTAGAATGGAGCAGACAGAACTAGAGACCACCAGAGGCCAGCTAGGATTATGGTGACCTATGGCAGAACTGGTGGAAGGAGGAGCCATTGTAGAGTACTGAGCCTAACCAACCAGGGTGAAGATGGACCAAGAGACCAGGTGATAAGGAAGGACAAAGAGACCAGGTGAGACAGAAGGACCAGGAGACCAAGGCAGAGCCACAGAGAGGACTGGGCGGAGGTGGTGGAAAAGAAGACCAATAGTGCCAGAAGGGGAGAGGAACAAGGTGCAGTCGAAGATCCAAAAGTCTATGGCAGAGGTAGAGCAACAACTGACAAAAATTAAGCCTCAGGAATAAGGGGACCCTATAGAGCCGGAAGAACGATGAATCCAGTTGAGCCGAGGGAGCAAGGAGCCATGGTGGAGCCGACTGGTTGGTGGAGCCGACTGGTTGATGGGCCAAGGGTGGAGCTATGGGCTCGGAAGCTCAAGGTGGAACCAGGAGATCCATAACCACCACAGAGCTAAAAACTGGTAGGTTCAAGACATTGTAAGATCACTTGGCTGAATCTGCAGAGGAGTCAATGAGCAATACTTGACCAGACTAGCTGACACAGAAGAACTGGACAGCTTAGTTGGAGGAGGGATGGCTGGGTGGGACAGCTTAGTTGGAGGAGGGAGGGCTGGGTGGGATAGCTTAGTTGGAAGAAGGGAGGGCTGGGTGGGACAACTTAGTTGGAGAAGGGAGCGCTGGGTGGGACAACTTAGTTGGAGAAGGGAGCGCTGGGTGAGACAATCAAAAATGACGGGGACTTGTTGCTGGGAAGGACCAGCGGTGATGGAGAAGACTTAGTGGTGAGAAGACTGGAGATGAACAACCATAGGTTCAGAAGAGGTTCATGGGTGTGGACAAGGGTGGCAAGTGGCTCTGCCGAATCCCAGTCTATCAGCAACTCCCACAGGCACAGATGTATAAACCTGCTCACACACCTGGTTAGACTGAAAATCAGGCTATTTCTCCGGGACCGACAAGGCTGAAAGTCCATGGCAGGCATTTGCTGGGTATTTCAGTCTGTGATCTCGGCTCTTTATCCGTGGTGGATGTGGTTACTGGATCAAAGGTGCCCGTAATGGATGAAATCATCATAGACTTTGTAAACTCCAGTCAATGCAGAATGTCTTCTCTACACATTGTTCTACTCATGTAGAAAGTGCGTTATGATAGTTTCTATGATAGCGTTTCATGATAGATCCTGCCCAGTATAATGATTTTTGTGTCTCATCTTTAAAATGACACCGCTGGGCAAGCTTGCAAAACCAAGTGGTAAATAGTCTTTGAACATTTTAACACAGTTTGTTGATAAGGGAAAGAAGGAGGGGGGAACTGGTGAGCATTCAAACACTTAAACCCAAAACACAAAACGAAAGTAAAAGTGGCAGCCCCTCACTGATGACTTTTATGCTTCCGTAACTCCTCTGTAAGGTACGAGGCCGTTGCGGCATTATCAATCATTATCAACCGCCACCAGCCGAGTGCCGTTTTCTCATGGCTCTTGGCCCCACCCTGCTTGCCACATACCCCCAATGCCTTGCAGGCTGAGGGGTACCCACAAGACTACGCTCTACTAACCCCCAGTCACGGCCGTTGCGGCACTTGAAGGTAAGGACTGACGAGGCATGTAACACAACAGGGGAAAGGAAAAGAAGAGAACAGCACACTGACTCGTTCGACAGCACTCTTCTTTGCCGCCTGATGGACAGTGACGGCTCCTCCTGGTTTGGGCAGCCGGAAACGAGTCCCAGTTCCCTGCTCCACCCCATCATGGTGAATGGCAGCTAGTCTCCTGTTCCCTGCTCCTCCCCATCATAATGGACGGCAGCAGGCTCCGGCCTACGGCAAACAGACACGACTCCTTTGCTCCCTCACGGAAGGCAGCTGCCCCTCCAGAACACAGGAGGCTGGCAGCAAGTGTGTCCGTCCCCCCGGCAACTCACTCCAGCCCATCACCTCGAACGTCCATGGCGGCCGACTCTGCTTAACCATGCTCGATGGCACAGCGGATTTCCCATAGCAGCGAGGGCTATATGACAACTTGCTCCTCCTTCCTCCTGGCATTCGGCACCAATTTAACACAGTTTGTTGATAAGGGAAGGAGGAGGCAGGAACTGGTGAACTTTCAAATACTGTAATCCAAAACAAACACAAAATGAAAGTAAAAGCGGAACCTCCCCATGGACGACTGCCTGGTCCTCTTCTGTCCTTCACTGTCGTTGCTCCTTTTATGTTTCTGTTGCTCCTCCATGAGATAGGCCGTATTGCAACAATTGGTTTGCTTATTAAAAAGATGGTGAAAGTGCGGCAGGGTGACATAGCAGAGAAAAATGACTAGCACAAGCGGCTTTCACACAGTCCCATCATCTCTGTTGATGCCCTCCATGCCAGAGAGAGGTCATTTGACTCAGGTGGCTGGATGCATGAACACTGACATCAGCTTCACATTGGTAGAAGTGAGGTGTCCAATAATCAGAGACATGCTAGACAGGCAATGCTGCTATCATATGTATGTCAACATGTTCTCTATGCTACCTGGCCGTGGCTCATCCTGTTAGACAGAAATGTCACTATGCTGGCTCAAATCACCTGTCTGAATAATGAAACACACTGTGGATTTTTTTTCTTTCTCTGTGGATGTTCCAGAGAAAGACAGATGGTGAAATTAATCAGTAATAAACCCAACGATGAGCAGTACTCCCAGAATTATTACAGAGAGCGTCCTGATGAATAGTGGCTTATTATATATTCCACACCTCACATCAACAATTCAAATATTTCACCATGATTTTCTCACATCATTAAACCGAGGTGTTTTCGGCAGGGTCTGTGGGGTCTATCATAAAACTAATCTGAAATTTTCATGTGGGCATTTCCTCTCAATTGATCCTTGGCATATTAATAGCATATTATATATGGGCCACTTTTTCAGATAACAATAAATGTGTTCACATGTACATGCATTTAATCGAAATAATTATGGAAAACAACATGAGGACAAGTACTGTAAATTATTACATTTTTTAAAACTTAACCCTAAAGTAGATGTATGTGGAATCTGTAGAAGTATGTGGCGTCACTGTGATGTTTTGATGGTGATGTCAAATACATGAATAATATTTTCAACATTTACACAACCAAATCATTTCTTTCATCCATTTTATTATATTGCCATATTCTTTTTAAAAAGTTGTTATTCTCTGAGAAGAGAACAGGAGGACAGGTTTTTAAGAAACCAAAACTAAAACATAGCGTTCAGACAGAGGGTGAAAACAGGTGCTGAAAAAAAAGAAAAAAAAATATTTTTTGAAGATTAAATCGTATAAAACTATTCTAGTAGACCACTAAAATAATTTAACCCATCCACCTTATTTCTGACAACCTTACTGCGTTTTGAATTATGCATGGCACTTCTGGTTTGGGGAACTTCCATTCAAAAAGACTAAAACGAATCATTTCAAATCATAAGGTTGCCCTACAAATAAAGCTGATCCGTCAGTTTGACTGGATGAGCAGTCAATTCCGTCGTGATTTCTTTTCAAGCATCATGAGAATAACGTTATACTTGGTACTTTAACGCAGGGGCGTAGCCAGAATTAAATTTTTGGGGGGTCCCGTCTTTAAATGAGGGGGCAACATTATTTATATATACTGTATATCAAGTTGATCTTTCCGTGCTTTTTTAAAAAAGTGTAATATTGTACTTTGAGTTTGAGCGCCTGCCATTGTCACGGCATATTAACTCTCACGCAAAGATGAAGATGACAGCGTACGTTACGCGCAACACGTTATATAAACAAATCAAGTTTGAAAATAAGCTGCATTTTACCGCGCAGCATTTTGATTGGTCAATCTATCAATCCTAATAAAACAACTTTTTTTTTTTTTTTAAGCAATCAGAAATCTGAGGGGACCAGACATGTAAATGAGGGCGCCTAGGCCCACCCAGGCCCCCTTGTGGCTACGCCACTGCTTTAACGTGACATGTTATAACAAGAATATCTATGGCAAGAGCTCTTTTCAGTCACTGCTTTCTTTTCCCCATGATGATTTTTGTTTTGTTTTGTTTTTTCCTTTGCAATCTGCTGTAAAAGTATGAAAAAGGACAACATATACGGCACATTTGTGGTCTGTTCTCCCAAATTTAATTTACGCTATTCCATCAATAATTCACAGGAATGCACAACGAATCTCTTGTTATTCTCCTCAAATACTCACGTCTCTTTCCAGGTTTGTTTTCACAGGTAAATGCAATTTATAATCTCTCAAAATTACGGAAATCACTTTGATATATTGTCACGTAATGCTGAAGTTAATTAACTTTTTTGATTAAGGCTTGTGTTACAATACAGACATGTATTTGCCTATTACAGTGATATTTAACCAAAGACTCATGCTTATGGGGCTATTTTTGGTCTGTTTAAATTGCCTGTTGATTCTTTTAAACTTTAAAATGTTATTTTAATTTTCAATAGTTGAATGGTGAGGTGATTAATGTCATCTCACTGTGACACCTTTTTAGCGTATTGTTATAGCGATCGACAGTGTTGGGGAGTAGTTAACTACAAGTAGCGACGCTACTAACTTAACTACATTTTTCAGTAGCTTGGCTGTAGCTCAGTTGCTTTTTAAACAGTGTAGCTTTTCCAGTAGCTAACTACTTTTTGCAGCAAGTAGCGGTGTAGCGCGAGCAAAAGCTACATTGCGTTTGTCGAGCCTGCGCGAATCGACGCGATGCAAGGATATTCTTCTTCTCGTTAGATTACAAACTAATTTTTTTGCCATTACCGCCACCTGTTGTTTAATCACGCGTCTTGCGGCTAACGGTTCACTGACGTAAAGAAGTGGGTTGACAGTGACACACCCATATTATGATTATGATGGAGCCAAAGGTGACGGCAGATTTGGATGATGGAGAAACAACTAAAGTTAATTACCCATGGCCTTATTTGTCCAAGTTCAATCGGTATTTTTGAGAAAATGTTCTAAATGCAATTAATGTTGAATGTATATTTTGTTCTTGCAATGTTGTAGGCTATTTGTTGCAATTTTGCACTTTTGACAAACAGTCTGCGATATTTGAGTGTTGTGTGTAATAAAACAATACTCTATGAAATCATAATTGTATTGCATTGTTTTAAACACTAAATATTTTAATTAAAACATTCATCAGACACTTATTCAGTTATTTATAATATATAATTTATAGCATGTTATAATAATGTAATATAATATTTATAATATGTTGTTCAAAAAGCAAAAGTAGTTTCAACGTAGCTATAGCTACTTTTTGATAGTAACTTGTAGTGTAGCTAGCTACTTTTCCAAAAGGGTAACTTGACTGTAGTTTAACTACTTTAATTTACGAGTAGCTTGTAGCTTGTCAAACTACGGTTTCAGAGTAGCTTCCCCAACACTGGCGATCGAGACTTTCACTGATTGTTTACAGATTAACGGAAGTTACACCCATAATTTGTGCAAAGCATCATGGGGCGTAGGAATAAGGTCGATAAATGAGCATAATACGGAACCTTTAAAAACTTGCAACCTAAAGACAGGTTACGCCAGGTTTTGCATCAAGAGTGTATAAAAGATTGTACGAAATAAAAATATTTGAAGCCACAACAGAACAACAGAACATTTTGGTAGCACACTGATAAAAGTCACTAAAATTTTCCTAAAATTAGGGTGCAATATGGCATGAACAAGATGAGGGACAATTCAAATACAAAACATAATTCTTTTTTTTGTGATATATGTTAAAACAGTTTCAGCAGCAAATGTGAAATGAGTATTTGAGTTGATTAGTCTGTTTGCCACAATCTAACTCAGACTTCGCTTTTAGCAATTCTGCTTTAATAGAACAAAAATAATTAAAAGGCAAACATAATGGAAAGAACAAAATAATACAAAATGAATGACTTTCTTTTTTCTGAAGCACAGCTTCAGAGTCAGACCTTCTTAAACTGCTGTTACATAACAACTGAAGAGTGTGTTGAGGCATAATCAGTTTTCAAGAAGGAAATATTCCTGTTATTTGAAGAATTAAGGACTTGGAAATCAACTTTGAACCCCGTGCTCCAAAAACATTCAATTTTTCCCCCAATTTGGTGACATAGACTGTTTTAATTTCAACAGGAAACATCAGAAAGGCAGTAGCTATAGGCTACACCTGCCACAGAATGTTATGGTAAAAATGCTTTTCTCTTCTTGTTTTAAAAGCATGCTGAGCAATCGAAAGTCTTTTTAAGTAATGTTAACCACAGACCTTATTTCACTACTAAATCGAAAACCGATTTTCTTAAAACCCATTATACATATTCCCAAGGGAAATCATGGTGAATTAGCTTTCAAGGTTGTCTAACAAATTGATGTTATGACTCTACAAGTTCTACAATATCATGAATCCCCCAAATACGTCACAATAGCAGATATTGTAAGCAGACATCTGGACTGAATTTCTTATGATTCATTGATTCAGTGAAAGTGATCCTACAATAATTCAACAGAATTATGGTCCCAGATGAGGTAACTACGTAATATAGTTTGATCAGACTGATATTAATGCAAACAACTGATGAAAAATGTTCAGATTAGTCAATAAATATCTTCAACCAATGGCCAAGAAACTTGTTTGTATCTGAAGTGTCATCCTCCTCCAAGTCTAAACTCATCTGGTTAAGCAGAAGGTGAAAGATCAATTAGCAGATCATATTAACCTTTTCCATTGCTCAGAGATCTAAGATTTGTAATGTGTGCAATTGATTGTCGACGCTACAATGTCCAGATCCTGTTGAGATTGTCACAGGGATGCTGATTCAAATCTTTGCTAATTTCTTAGGTTGAACTTATACTTATGTGTCATATCCTGTGAAATCTTCGTCCGTATCGGTCAGTGAGCTTCAACAAGTGACCTTTTGGTCTGTGCAGTTTTGTCATTTGTCATTATTTCTTAAGACTGTTCACCTGGACAAACTAAATTTGAACAGTGTTTGTGAATGTTGAATGAGACATTCTAAAATGCATTAGTGGATATATGATTGTTGAAATGATGACATGACATTTAATTTTTAATTTTACACATTCTACGATCATCATGTTTTTCATGTCTGAAAATGCTTTTAATATGTAATTAAACTGTCCTAAATATCATATTGGGGTATATATGAAGAGTTCAGATGCAAAAGCCTCTAAGTGCCATTTGAAATTTTCTTTTAAAATGATCACTTTTATCAAGCTTGTATATTTAAGTTCAGTAATTTCACTTAAATGGCAATGAAGATTACCTATTAATTGTCATTTAAGTGAAATTACTGAACTTAAATATACAAGCTTGATAAAAATGGTCATTTTAGAAGAAAATTTCAAATGGCATTTAGAGGCTTTTGCATCTGAACTCTTCATATATATATATATATATATATATATATATATATATATACTGTATATTGTCAAATCAAGTTCATATGTTGCACCCTCCATGTTTGGAGATAACTTAAACAGTCCCTCCAGGATTTCACGATTTTTTTTGTAATTTTTGTGATCAAAATGACTGATTTTGTGGTGGTAATTTCCAAAAAATTTGTGAAAAAATTTGCGATTTATATATAACATTTACCATAATAGTATTCAGTCCTTCCAGAAAAACTCTGAGTTTTTTTGTGATTGTTGCGCGCAAAAATTGATTGATTATGTGGCCCGTTTTCTTTAAATATGATATGGAATATGCAGGATATTTATGCAATTTTATGCGATGAAATTGCAGGAATTTGCAAAAATTGAGGGAACTTGCAAAAATTGCAGTTTGATGAAAAAGAGAAAAAAAGTGATTCTGTTCTCACTAGGCTAATGTAAGAGTCATTTCTTATTACTTCCTTTGATAAGCAAGCATACTACATGATAGAAAGTGCTGGGAATATTTAATTTCTCATCTTGTTTTATTTCAGACTGTAACGAGTGTAAATAAGGCGTGGCCACTTTAAGAGCTGCGCGCTCCCTGTTGAACTCTCTGCAGTGTTATATGTGCGCGTCGAACACCCCATGTGTGCTACTTCTTTTATCTTATGTTGTTTATTAAGTAACGATGTGACGGTAGAACGTGTGACGGACAGTTATACGAGTTCGATTTGTGAGATGTCAATCGCCTCCGTGAGTCTGTCTGGCGTCGCGTAATTGCGTCACTTCATAACGTTCCCATGGAAACAGGGGGAAATGGCTGCTCTTGTGTGAAGCAAACGCAACATTTTTCAACTTTCTGCTAAGATAAATGTGACTTTTTTGCAACGAAAATGTGAGGATTATGATATTATGCAAACCCCGCATATTTTGCACGGAAATCGGCAATTTATGCGGCGAAAGTGCGGCGTATTTTAAAAAATGCGACCCCCGCATAAATATGCGGACTTTGGCTGATTTTACATTGAATTCAGCAATCGTGTAATCGCGTTTTTCTGGAGGGACTGCTTAAAACATGAAATAATTTCCAGTTGTGTCCTAGTTCTGTTTTTTTTTTTTTTTTTTTCATTCCATTCCCTGTTCTGGTTTCCCTGAGTTATGTTAGCTTGTTTGTTTCCATAGTTATTCTGCACCTTTCAGTTTCTGTGTTAAACCCCAAATTCCATTGTTTCTTGGTTCAGTTTCATTTATCTATGATGTTGTTGTGTTAAATGAGTTTTATTTCTGTATTCCCCCCTGCATGTTTCCTAGTAAAGAATTTGTAATTGCATATCATGTGCCATGCAATTACAATCACAGCCAACACGTTACATCATGCTTAAAATGTCACATAAGTTGACCTTGTTGTGACAAGGAAAGGAAAGTGCTTAGCTGGAGAGATTGAGTATTCAACAATATTATTGATCTGCCTGCATTGACACCATTGTATGAGACCTGAACTGAGCTGGACGATGGCATCCAGAGCAGCTAAGTGCTATATAACTAAAGGTGACTTGACCAGTCAAGTCAGTTAAAGGGGACCAGTCATGCACAGTCGTGAGCAGGAAGTGAAGCCGCAAAATCAAGGCCGCGCCCTCACTCTCACTGAATCAAACGCAAGCACACGCCCCACACTTTCATTAAGTGGCCTGTCTCTATGATGTCCGCTGATTGCAGTACCTCATTAAAATAAGGTAAATACAACTACAACCACAGTCAACATTACGAAAAAAAGTCCGCTGGTGCTTCAGCAGTGACTACTTCACACAGAGAACCTGTCAATCACAGCTGTCAATCATGAAGTCACAGCACCGTTTTAATAGCATTAAATAACAAACTAAATACAAACTTATTTTAAAAACAAACACTTGAAATTACATCAGCGTTATATAAACTACAGTAAATGACAGAAACTTTCTTTGGAAAAAGGATATGTGAAGTGTATTTTAATTGTTTAGTGGTCTCACGTCCCGTTGAATGACATGGGGAGGCGGGGGTTATGACCTATACTAGGACTGGTCACAGGGGGGCGATCGAGACGTTTTGGCTTCACTTTTGTGGGCTTGTGCGGCACGCTTGGTAAAAAGATGCTGCGTCCCAATTCGCTTACGTATACTACGCCCTAAAAGTATGTACTCTTTTTGTGAGGAAAAAGTACATACTTTTGAGTGTGTAGCAAAGGAGTAGGCAAGCTTTGGGACATACTATGACGTCATCTTTAACGGACAGCTCTGTCGCGTGCTGCGTGCATCCTGTCACCGTAAACTGCCCTGTCAATCATCTTGTCACGTTAAAATCCTCCATTCTATCTAATTTTATTTCCTACCGTTTCGGAGAGCACGGTCATCTGCCAGTTGTGGGTCTTTCATGCTCTCCTCGTGTTTGCAATTTGAATATAATGATGCATTTAAAACGTAATGGCTAAACGTGTCTTTACAAAAGTTCACGATGCTGCTGCAAATGCAATATAATGTGGACAACATTGAATAAAATCATTTTAGTCAGGTTAGATACTGATAATTAATCACTCAAAGCTCTTTATCTAAACCTCTCTACACAACCGCGGGGACTCGCGCGTCTTCCGTATCGACTACGTGTCTGTAGTTTTTTAACACTTTTTACTCGTGTTTGTAGTTCTAACCGAATCCTCGTCCAACGCGCAATGGTTTGTGGGCAATACCAGCCGTTAGAGTGTGCATCGGATTCTGATTCTGACACTTCAGATTCTGGCCGGAAAAAGTAGACCATCCGGGTATCTTTGAAACACTCATTTCAACATACTACGATTTGGGACGTACTAATTCTATTTTCGAATACTATTTAGGACGGATAGTATGCGAATTGGGACGCAGGGAGAGTCATGAACGCTAGTTGGTGCTCCAGTATAATCGGTCCGCCAAAACTAATCCAGTGAGAAATGTTCCGCAAAAATAAGTGCGATTAAAATGCATTCATTTTTTGTGTAATTAATTAATGCGTTAAAGTCTGTAATTAATTAATCCTAATTAACGCGTTAAAGCTCCGGCTACAGCTCTGGCTTATATATATATATATATATATATATATATATATATAATTTTACCTTGACAAATCTATTTGAAAATGTACATCACATGATATTTTAGACATTAAATCTAATGGTTTAACAAAAAAACATAAATATATAGCCTACAAAGTTTTTTTTTTTTATGTCCCACTTCTTTATCAAGAACATTCTTATTTTTCATTCACCCAGTTGCCTCATTAGTGGTGTTTGTTAAGACAAAATATTACTGCTGCTTCTACTGATATTCTTATACTGAACAAAACCATATATTAACTATTACTATAACCATAACTATAAAACTGTTATGCTGTGTGGGCCTCAAATACAAGGAGGAATCAAAGTTCAGTCTAGAATCTAGAGACCAAAATATCATAGACCACGTAACGACATCCTTAAAACCAACCACAGAATCCTAGCATTGTGAAGGCAAGTTTTTTATTTAAGTTAAGCTCCTTTGTTGAGTGTAGGTTGTTCTTACCATAATACATTCTTTCAGAAATGTATTCAAGATAATAACAAAGAAACTCCAGTCAAAAGATGGACTGACTCTCTGTTTGTGTGCAAATGGCCTTGCATTTCTAATAAATAAAAACACCATGGAGATGAGCACTTGGAAAATGACCTCTTGCTCAGCATTTCAGTTCAGATAAAGCCTGTGTAACATACTGGGAAAGTGGAGGAGTAGATGTCAGAAATCATAGTGAGGGATCGCAACCTCTTTCAGTGTTCCTTGAAATGTGATGATTATAATGGGTGAAGTAGAGGAGGGAAAAGTGTTGAATGAATACGGTCGGGTCTCTCATAAGCTTTCTAGTGCAATTTTGAAGAAACGGGTATTGATCTTTTTTTTTTTTCTCATCACACAAAAGCCATTCCATCGCTTGCCCTTCTCTTGCACCCATATCACCAAGTGAGACAATTGTTCATCTAGCACAGATCTGGGAGCAACATCTTCCAACATCAACAGCAACTGTATAATATGCACATTTTTGGAATAGTTCACCCAAAAACAGATACCCTGATTGACTAACCCTGATAAACTACATTTTATGTTGATAGTTCAGCTAAAACTCATTAGAGTATTAGTACCCTGTTTGGTTAAGGTTAGTAAAATAAGTTGACATGTGCAAAGTTTTTATAGTCGGTATAATGTTTTTGGGGCGCCATCAAAATAAAGTGCTAGCAGATATTAAAGGGTTAGTTCACCCAAAAATGAAAATTAAGTCATTAATTACTCACCCCCATGCTGTACCAACCCCGTAAGACCTTCGTTCGTCTTCGGAACCCAAATAAAGATATTTTTGATTAAATTTGAGAGCTGTATAACTACCACATTGGCTCCTAAGGGACTGCCTCTTGACGGCCCAGAAAGTCAATGAAGAAAATGTTTAAATATCCCAAGTGACTACCGACGCATGCGCGAGAATTGCCAACTGCTTACACTACTTCAGATCGCAATTCTCGCGCATGCGTCGTGGAAATCTAAGGAAATCTCGTTTCTGGCCTACAAGGAAGAAAAGAAATAGTCGAATAAACTCGTTATTTTTGTTTGTTTTTTCGCACAAAAAGTATTCGCGTCGCTTGATAAACATATAGTTGAGCCACGGTAGTCACTTGGGATATTTAAACATTTTCTTCATTGACTTTCTGGGCCGTCAAGAGGCAGTCCCTTAGGAGCCAATGTGGTAGTTATACAGCTCTCAAATTTAATCAAAAATATCTTCATTTGTGTTCCGAAGACGAACGAAGGTCTTACGGGGTTGGTACAGCATGGGGGTGAGTAATTAATGACTTAATTTTCATTTTTGGGTGAACTAACCCTTTAAGCAGAGAGTCTACCAATACTCTAAAATCTGGTTGTTGCAAAGTGACTAGTACAATCTCTAAAGTGGACTATCGAATACAAAAGTAGATATTTTAAACTTTTTTTTTTTTCAGTTCGTTTCCATACATCAACAACAAACTTCAAAATGTTCAAAGGGCTTTCAACGATTCCAGACGATGAATAAGGGTCTTATCAAGCGAAACAATCGCTCATTTAAAATAAAAAATAACAAAGTTTAAGTTTTATATGCTCAAATGGTCGCCTTGCTCTGTTCTGTGATGCGTGTCCGTGACTCTCCTGTTCAAACTCGTTTATCAAAATGAACGAATCTTTATCCGAGTCAATTCGTTCATTTTGTTCATTGAATGAACCAAACGACGCACAAAAAGATTCTACAGAACAGAGCAAGGCGACCATTTGAGTTTATAAAACGTGAACTTTTTTTTTAAATGAGTGATCGTTTTGTTGATAAGACCCTTATTCATCATCTGGAATTGTTTAAAACCCTTGGAACAGTTTGCAGTTTGGACTGAAACTGTCTTTTGGACCTTGAACCGTTTGGTTACCTGTAAAGTGCATAATATACAGAAAAATCCTGGAATGTTTTCATCAAAAACCTTAATTTCTTTTCACCTGAAGAAAGAATGACATGGACATCTTGGATGACATCTTGAATTATCAGCAAAAGTTTTTTGGTTACACTTTATTTCGATAGTCACTTTAGACGTTCTACTAATTATAAGTAACTTTTCAACTACATGTCAACTAACTCTCATTATAGAGTATTAGTACATTATCGTAGACTGTCAGTAGACTGTTTGGTTATGGTTAGGTGTTAGGCTTTCGGTTAGGAGAATAAGTTTACTTGTAGTTGCCAAGTTACTTATAGTCAGTTGAATGTCTGTTGGGGGACCAACAAAATAAAGTGTTTGCAGATATTAAGCTGACAGTCTACTAATACTCTAATGACAAAAAGTTGACATGTAGTTAAAAGTTGCTTATAGTTAGTAGAATGTCTAAAGTACACTCTAAAAAATGCTGGGTTGTTTTAACCCAATTTTGGGTCAAATATGGACTAACCCAGCCGTTGGGTTAATTTTTTACATTACATTTTTAACCCAACATTTCGGGTTTGTCCATATTTGACCCAAAATTGGGTTAAAACAACCCAGCATTTTTTAGAGTGTAGACTATTGACTATTGACTATTTTTGTTTGTTTTGTTTTTGTTTTTCAAAGTGAACTACTCCTTTAAGTTTCCAAACATACAGAAAACACCATAAAAGTAGTCCCAATGTTGTATGCTCCATTTTCTTATTTTGCTCAATTTCCTTTTCGTTTTAGCGCAACAGCAACAAAAATAACAGTTTCCATCAATCTTTTTGAGTTATATCTAGTGAAATTATGTCAACCAACAAACTACATAGAGTAAGAGGAACTTATTTTTGTAGCATAATCACATTTTTTTTTTTTATGTTGTTCACTACAGTTCAGACTATATTTTCCCTGAAATTTCAGTTCAAATTAACAGCTGATGGTATAACACATAAACTTAATGAACAGGCAAGATATTACTTGCCACTGTAACTAGCATAATCATTGAACATGTAGTGATTTTACTTTCACCCATCCAAAGACGGTAAGTAATATAGTGATTGGTACTCACGTCACCACTGATGTTGTGATTTTTGCATCACACGTCACTTAAGGTTTGGTTATGAGTAGCCTACATCAGATGACTACCTTCCCCCTCTCATAATTTGGGGCATCAGTCAAGGTATTTTTCCTTGAATTATGAGAACACTACAACAGGGACACTTCAACCATTTAGAATTAATGTAAAGTGGAGGGAGTTGGTCAGCTGATTTATCAGAAAGATTGGTGAAATTTCTTTTTGATTGAAGAAGAGCATGAGTGTAATAAAATACATTTTATTGACGAAAGATAAACACAAATAACTAACACAACTACTAAATTAATACCATGAATGATAAAGGAATAAAGGGCATAAAACTCTTAAAATACAAATTATTAAGTAGGGTGTGGCTATGGAAGATTTATATTATCGCATGGAAAGATAAACTGCCAGGTGACAGACAATGCAGTGGGACAAGGAGCCTTAAACAAGGAGCCAAGGAGCCTTAAAGGCTAGTTTCAAAAGCCTTAAACATGAAGATCTGCGATGCTGATCTCCTGGAGCACCACATTATTCTAAAATCTGAAACATGCAGATGAGGCCCTGAAGTAGGTGCAGAAGGTCCTTAAGTAAGGGTTAATGCCCGACGAGGTGTCCATTGTCAGGTTTTAATGGACGACGGCGAGGCGTAAACCGGCCGACGCGCAGCGGAGGACGGTTGCCTCCGCCGAAGTCCATTAAAACCTGACAATGGACACCTCGGAGGGCATTAACCCGCTTATACCATGGTCACTTGCCAAATAAAACATTTTTAAAACATTAGTTTATATTTTAATTAGGCTAAATCTAGTTTTTACAAATAATAACTTGCCTTGCCTGACTGTTTATTTAGCAACCGGAGATATTTATAGTCCGCTTAGCTCGTATCCCTTCAGGTTCACAAATGCATTTTTTTTTTTCATGAAACACAAAGGTAGGCATAGTTTTTTTTTTTATTACACATAAAACAATTAATCAAACAACAATAAAAAAACAATTAGCTCTGAGCTCCAGCGATTTGCGCTTAACGTTATAGAGGGCAATAAATTAATCAGATCAAAGAGAGGGTCATTTGCCTCAGGCTCCTTAGGCTTGAAACGCTGTAACGTTCAGCCTTCTGGACAGCTGCGTAAAACTCCCGCAGGGTCTCATTCAGGGGTGCGTTTCCCAAAAGCATCGTTATCCAACTATGGTCGCAAGTTACGTCGTTACATAGAGTTCAATGGAGCAGAGCAGCAGCGGTGTAATTTTCTCCGTTTTATTTACATTTTTTCTTTCTTCAGCAACATACCAGTCGTCAAAGTTGCCATATTCTCCATAAATGTTAAAAGAAATAGCACGACGTCGCTCATTGTTGTATTAGGCTATAATATCTAACGTTAGATGATAGAGCTAGAGCATGTGACTGCCTGTTGCTATGGTTACTCACAGCCGTTGTGGGCAGCGCATTTATTTATTCATTTCGAATGGTAAACAGGCAGTTTCACCAGAACTACTTTACTAGGTGTCCTCTATCACTTTTTAACGGACACCCTGCAGCCAATCAGAATCGAGTATTCACCCAGACCATGGTATAACAATCTGTAACATGCAGATGAAGGAACCTTGAAGTGAAGTTTTGCTCTCCAGAGCTTAATGTCTCTTTCCTCATAGACTGGAGGCTCAGAACGTGGTCGTATATGTGGCTGCCTCACAAGCTGTAGACTCAGATCATGGAATATGTTGTTGTCTCTCTGGAAGAATCAGAGGCTCAGAACGATGAAGTGTATATGTTATGTCCCACTTGATAGAGACTCAGAACTTGTATCTGTTTCTGACTTCCCTTTATCAGGCTGCGGGCTCAGATCGCAGAACATGGTTATCTCTGTTATAGTCTCAACCTTGCGGGCCGGGACTCAGAACTTAGTTGATCTTTTTCTCTCTATCCCCTTGTAGGACCGACTCAGAATGAGAATCTACCTGTCTCACTGCATGAACCACACCATTAGCTACTGGCATCAGTGTGTGCCATCCTTCTTTCCCCTGTAGAACTCATTTGCATGAAGCACATTGTATTTTAAGTGTCTTTACCATTTACCAATGCATTTCTCACTTCCCAAACCACCAGTGGCCAATTTGGCTTCAACATTTTTAAATTACCAGCCATTCAGAACTTGTACTAGTCCTTATTTCTTTTCTTTTTCTTTTCCCTTTTTTATGGCAGTCACAAACCAAGACCTTATTAGTCTCTAGATGGGTGAAGGGCAGAAACTGCATAGACCAATTTGAGGTCATATCCTTCTGTCGTCTTCTTGCCCTCTAAGATGTATCTGGCTGTAGTCTTAGCATACTGGTCTGAAGGCATTGGACAGTGTTTTTGTGTTAGTCCACCCAGAACCAATTAAAATTTTGCAACCTTTTGTCCACTGTTACAGTAAGAGGCCATAACCTGGCCCCTGGAATGGGCTGATCACCACAGTCAATTTAGGCCTGGCTTCACAGACTGGGCTTATATTAAGCCAGAATTAAGAATTAGTTCAATTAGAACATTTAAACATGCCTAAAAAGCATTACTCAAGACAAAACAATGGCAGTGACGTATTTTAAGATATTTCAGTGCAAGCTTCTTTCTGTTAAGACAAGCATAAACTTGAATTTTAGTCTGGGACTGGGCTTAAGACTCATCTATAAAACCAGACAATAGCGTCTACTAGGGGTGCACGATATTGACAAAAATGTGATATTGCGATATCGATAATGAATATTGCGATATCGATATTAATTTCGATATTTTTAAAAAGTTATTGGAAAACGCATCAAAAAGATTAATAAATAAAACAAGTTTTCTTACAACATAAGATTTATTTCAACTGACAGTCATATTGGACTGGTACAGCATTAATAAATAGGCCTAAATAATATACAGAACAGGACATGTTAGTTGTGTACACTACACTGTAAAAGATAATAAATAAATAGCAAGTCTACAGAACACACTATGCAACATAAACCCCACTATATGCGTTTTCTTTGACCGAATAGCTATCTGATCGTGAAAAGACCAGGTGTAAATGCCCTGTGAAACGCATTCGTGACGTATTTGAATCTAATCGCTCAAACCACTTCAGGAGGTGGTCTGGGCCGCATTTCAGTTGAAACTGGACAAATGTAAATGCATCTCGTTATTGAATAAACCACATATGTAAAATGTACTCCTTCCAAAAACGCTAAAAATGAGAACGTTGCAGGCTTGTCATGTTATGGCCAGTTATGACGACGCGCGCGACTGCAACACGCATCACCGCAGATGAGCAGCTGTTGAACATTTCCTTTTCATCAAGCCAACGCGCAAACTATCGCAAATCAAAGTGAAAGTAAGTCGCAGACGCTTTTCACAGTTAAGTTATCTTCATTAAAAGTAAATAAACGAACTGATCTTATTTTACCTGATGATCATAAAACGCAGCTCATAACTGTTGACGTGACGGTGACGTGCACTCCATTAAATCTAGCGCGGGAATTGAAGATCGTATTTTGATAAATCAGATAGCTATCCGATCAGTGAAAATGCATGAAGTTGCCAGGTGGACCGTGGCCTGATGTTATACTTGTGCGCTGGTGTGCGCGTCGAGCCGGGGCAAGTGTGTGTGTGTGTGTGTGTGTGGGACTGTGTGGTAGGAGAGCAAGGGAGAAGTGAGAGAGTGACGGCGGTTAGCTTTGGAGCGAGTAGCGACTTTATATTGAGAAAAACAAAGTGTCTCTCCTGTTCTTTCTGACCACTGTGGGAAATCTGTAGCATGAAAAGTTAAACCTCTCTTGATTTAATATTGTTTATGGAGAAGGAGAATCAGGAAATGAGTCGGGGGGAAATGCAACGGTGCATGTCGGAACAGACGCATCATAAACAAAATATTGCATAAATATCGCGACACTTTCGATATTGATATCGAGCAACGTGATATCGCGATAACGATATTGATTCGATATATCGTGCACCCCTAGCGTCTACCTTAACTTATCCACACAAAACCTAAACACAAGCTCTTCCATTTAGCAAAATGGTAACAACAAAATCTTCAACACAACTGAAACTTGTTTTTAAATTTCAAACACAACAGCATTGAACACTAATAGGCCATTCCCTTCACTCTCTTCTAAGGTTTTGTGTGAGGAATATCACATTTAAAATTTGTATTAACTAATCATGTTTCTTTCTGCTGCAGCTCTAAAGCAAATGTGGTAACTGTGGCAGAGGTTTAACCAGAAACGATTGCAATAAATATGAGAAATCAAAATGCCCAATTTGGCACTTAATAAGTTGAGGTTGGTCCAGCCACTGCACATGTGCAGTATAGAGCAAAGTTTGCAGGTATCACGACACCAACCACTTTATGGCTGTGGTATCTGGAGCTTCCAATGCTGTCATCAAACAGCAAGAACTGTAAGTACAATCAATGACACTGGCAAGTTGGTCTATTTGTAATGGGGACTTCTTGTGAGTGTAAGAAATAACGTTTGTTTCTCAATATCCGTATTTTTGGATAAACTCCCTTTAATGTGTCAAAAGTGAACCTTATGATCAGTATTCTGCCACATGTCTCACTCAGTTAAACAGATTCTGCTTTCTAATCCAAGAAAATAAAATTAAGTGCCTAAATTTAAGATTTAATGGGTGTTTTTTTTTTTTAAAGCAGTTTGTTTTTTTTGTTTTTTTTTCATGCTTGAGCTGTTAATATTAAATAGTACTGTGAGGCTTTGGTGAGATTTATCAGTGGTGAACAGATACGGGCCCTCAAGCTACATGCAAACGTGTTTTTTTCAGAATGTCTAATCACAGGCTGAAACTATCACATGCTGCAGAATCATACAAGATACTTTCTAATTAGAGTTTGAATTCTTTCCTTTTTGATACAGCCATCATTTTATTTAATTCTCCTGTTTTTGTTTAGTTTTTTTGTAATTTATTTGGAAAATGTCTTCCAAGCGTTTTCTTTCCGCTAAACGTGGGAGTTTTGTTTTGACACAAAAGAATGCATGCAGAATAAACAAGCGCTAAATGGAGGAAATTGCTTTGTAGACTCCTTAATGACGCTTGCACTCTTCCTCCCCCTCTTCAGAATATTTTGGTCACGGATAAGCATGTAATCGTTGGAGATGCACACCCGCGGACTGCGGTCCTTTGATGTTTACAAGCCCTTCTCAAACCCGCTTAAAATGTTCAGAACTGAAAAGCCAGAAAACAGATGTAATAGAATATTTCTGTCCCTCAAAGGAAATTGTCAACAGAAATGATACGGTTCTCCACAGCTGGCTAATAAGGAAAATAAGAGGTGACTCCGGCAGTAAGATGTCTTTCTTAACCTATGGGTCTACTTTGCTTTCTCGTTAGCATTAATGAGAGACAGACAGACATGTAGTATTTTTTTTTTTACATACCTTATTGGTAACACTTTATAATAACTGCACGCAATTAATCATTAGTTAAGCATGAGTAAACAGTTAATTCATCATTTATAAAACATTAATAGACATTAATATGCAGTTTATAAATATAGCTATACATGCTTTTTTCTTGATTTATAAGCATATCTATAATGCGTGTAATAATTGTATTTTCATACTTTGTTAATGATCAATTCATAATTTCTAAATGAAGTATAGCATTATTTACAAACCAGTTGTTTAAGAATTGTCATTCATTCATAAGATCACTTAGAAAGTGTAAGTAAATGTAGTAAATACAGGTAGTTATAAAGCATTTAGTAGTGGTCAGTTAACTATTTTTGTGAGCTAATCTAAAGTGAGGACTATTCATGCTTTGTAAAGCATTTATAAAGGCGATTTAAAGACTCGTCAATCTTCTAAACAGTAAAATGTAACAAACACAACACAGTGATACAGAACATAGAAATATTTAACAGCCTTTATAAATGCTTTACAAGGCATGAATAGTCCTCACTTTAGATGAGCTCACGAACATAGTTAACTGACCACTACTAAATGCTTTATAACTACCCAAATTTAACCCTTAATTATAGCATTAATACATGTTAATAAAGCATTTATTAACACATTAAGTAACCATCACTATATGTCTGAATAATAAGATGTATGAATGTACATTTAAATAGTTTGTTAATCATTTACTTACTCACTCTAAGTAATCGTATGAACCACTGAAAACTCTAAAATAACTGGTTCATAAAAAATGCAATTGATAAATTGATCATTAATAAAGGATGAAAATACAATTATTAAACAAATTATAGATATGCTTTTAAATGAAGAAGAAAGCATTTATAGCTGTATTTATGAACTGCTTATTAATGTCTATTAATGCTTTATGAATGATGAATTAACGGTTTACTCATGCTTAACTAATGATTATTAGCGTGTAGTTATTATAAAGTGTTACCAAATTATTTAATATGGAACATTTGGTAACACTTTAACTGCACACTATTAATCATTTCATAAGCATTAGTAAACAATTTGTCATTTATAAAGCATTAATAGACATTAATAATAAGTTTATAAATACAGCTATAAATTATTTTTTTCTTGATTTATTAATCATTTTTAAATTAAGTATAGCATTATTTACAAACCATTTAAGAGTTGTCAGTCATTCATAAGATCACTTAGAAAGTGTAAGTAAATGTAGTAAATGCAGGTAGTTATAAAGCATTTAGTAGCGGTAAGTTAACTATGTTTGTGAGCTCATCTAAAGTGAGGATGCCTTGTAAAGCATTTATAGAGATTTAAGATTTATAGAGATTTAAAGGTGCATCAATCTTCTAAACAGTAAAATGTAACACACAACACAGTGATACATATTTAACAGCCTTTAAATCTCCTTTATAAATGCTTTAAAAGGCATGAATAGTCCTCATTTTAGATGAGCTCACAAACATAGTTAACTGACCACTACTAAATGCGTTATAACTATACCCGAATTAACCCTGAATTACAGCATAAATACATGTTAATAAAGCATTTATTAACACACTAAGTAACCATCACTATATGTCTGAATAAGATGTATGAATGTACATTTAAATAAGTTTATTAAACATTTACTTACACATTCTAAGTAATCTTATGAACCACTAAAACTCTTAAATAATTGATTTATAAAAAAATGCAATTCTTCATTTACAATTGATAAATTGATCATAAATAAAGAAAGAAAATACAATTATTAAACAAATTATAGATATGCTTTTAAATCAAGAAGAAAGCATTTATAGCTATGAATTAACTGTTTACTCATGCTTAACTAATGATTAATAGCGTGTACTTATTATAAAGTGTTACTGAAACATTTTACAGGTTCTAAATATGAAATGAGTGATGTCCTTATGTCTTTTGCCTACAAAGAAGCATTATAACTAAACAGAGTGTAAACAGAGTGTAACTAAACTGAATAATATGGAATGCTTAATAAAGGCAGTAAACGTCAGGTGTTGTGCAAGTTGCACAAGATGAGGACAAAAGAAACTCAATGTAGATGCTTTATTAGCCAACTTTAACTTACAGAAATGAAAGAAAACCAGGACTTCAATTCACACAACTATACATTGATAACAACCGACAAAGACTAACTGAAGAGAAGGAATCTAAATACAGATACAAATAATCAATAACAAGGTGAGGACAGGTGAGCATATGATGATGATCATAACGAGAAACAGGTAGCTAATGAGGAAGCGAGTTCAGGTGAGGAGACAAGCGGGTTCCTGGGAAGTGTAGTGATGACAAAGACAGAACGGTGCAGACGATGACTGTGACATAACTGTGGGCATCCTGGAGTCCGTGACGGGAAAGCGGACAGGGTGCAGCTGGACAGACTCCAGGATGGTCCAGGTGGCCATGGCAGAGCAGGACGTGCAGGTGGCCAGGGCGGATCAGGCTGTTGGCATGACCACGGCAGAGCAGTTGGAAACCTTGGGCGTCCACGGTGGTGAGGACCCTTAGGGCTGCCGTGGACCTTTGGACGGCCACAGGGAAAGACATATGCTCTGACATAGGCTCTGACTCTGACTCTCGGCTGGACTGGATGGGACAGAACCCGCTGTGAAGGCTCGGCTGAGCTGGACGGAACCAGCGGTGAAGAGGGCTTTAAGCTGGACGGAACCAGCGGTGAAGGCTCGGCTGGACTGGACAGAACCAGGGGTGAAGAGGGCTTTGAAAACTCTGACTCTTGCTCTTTGAAAACTCTGACTCTGGCTCTGACTGTGGCTGGACTGGACGGGACAGAACCAGCGGTGATGGCTCAGCTGAGCTAGACGGAACCAGCGGTGAAGAGGGCTTTGAGCTGCACGGAACCAGCGGTGAAGGCTCGACTGGACTGGATGGAACCAGCGGTGAAGAGGGCTTTGAGCTGAACGGAACCAACGGTGAAGAGGGCTTTGAGCTGGATGGAACCAGCGGTGAAGGCTCAGCTGGACTGGATGGAACCAGTGGTGAAGAGGGCTTTGAACTGGACAGAACCAGTGGTGAAGAGGGCTTTGAAAACTCTGACTATGGCTCTTTGAAAACTCTGACTCTGGCTCTGACTCTAGCTGGACTGGACGGAACCAGCAGTGAAGAGGGCTTTGAGCTGGCCGGAACCAGCGGTGAAGGCTCGGCTGGACTGGATGGAACCAGCGGTGAAGGCTCGGCTGAGCTGGACGGAACCAGTGGTTAAGAGGGCTTTGAGCTGGATGGAACAAGTGGTGAAGAGGGCTTTGAGATGGATGGAACCAGCAGTGAAGAGGGCTTTGAGCTGGATGGAACCAGCGGTGAAGAGGGCTTTGAGCTGGATGGAACCAGCGGTGAAGAGGGCTTTGAGCTGTACGGAACCAGCCGTGAAGGCTTGGCTGGGCTGGACGGAACCAACGGTGAAGAGGGCTTTGAAAACTCTGACTCTGGCTCTCGGCTGGCCTGGATAGGACAGAACCAGCAGTGAAGGCTCAGCTGGGTTGGACGAAACCAGCGGTGAAGAGGGCTTTGAAAACTCTGACTCTGGCTCTCGGCTGGACTGGACGGGACAGAACCAGCGGTGAAGGCTCGGCTGGGATGGACAGAACCAGCGGTGAAGAGGGATTTGAAAAATCTGACTCTGGCTTTGGCTCTTTGAAAACTCTGACTCTGGCTCTGACTCTGGCTCTCGGCTGGACTGGACGGAACAGAACCAGCAGTGAAGGCTCGGCTGAGCTGGACGGAACCAGCAGTGAAGAGGGCTTTGAGCTGGACGGAACCAGCGGTGAAGAGGGCTTTGAGCTGGACAGAACCAGCGGTGAAGGCTCGGCTGGACTGGACGGAACCAGCGGTGAAGAGGGCTTTGAGCTGGACAGAACCAGTGATGAAGAAGGCTTTGGGCTGGACGGAACCAGCGGTTAAGGCTCGGCTGGACTGGACGAAACCAGCGGTGAAGGCTGGACTGGACTGGACGGAACCAGCGGTGAAGGCTCAGCTGGACTGGACGGAACCAGCGGTGAGGGCTTGGCTGGACTGGACGCAACCAGTGGTGAAGGCTTGGCTGGACTAGACGGAACCAGCGGTGAAGGCTCGGCTGGACTGGACGGAACCAGTGGTGAAGAGGGCTTTGAGCTGGACGGAACCAGTGGTGAAGGCTCAGCTGGACTGGACGGAACCAGCGGTGAAGAGGGCTTTGAACTGCACGGAACCAGAGGTGAAGAGGGCTTTGAACTGCACGGAACCAGAGGTGAAGAGGGCTTTGAGCTGGATGGAACAAGTGGGGAAGAGGGCTTTGAGCTGGACGGAACCAGCGGTGAAAAGGGCTTTGAGCTGGATGGAACCAGCGGTGAAGGCTCGGCTGGGCTGGACGGAACCAGTGGTGAAGGTTCAGCTGGATTGGATGGAACCAGCAATGAAGAGGGCTTTGAAAACTCTGGCTCTGGGAGAACGACACTCTTCAGACACCGAATTACGGTCTCCCTCCAGCGGAGTCTGGCGGTGTCTGGAAGGGCGATCCGGTGGTGAAAGGTGGCCCCGAGTCTGAACAGAATACACAACCTCTCATCATTAAGGGAGCTGTGGATGGCAAACCCCTTGACGAACGAGAGGAAGTGTCTGCTTTTCTCTGCCAGGACGATAATTCTTACCCCATCGTCCATCTTAGGGCGGTCGGTTGTTCTGTCAGGCGTTAGGATACAGAGGACAAAAGGAACTCAATGTAGATGCTTCATCAGCAAACTTTAACTTACAGAAATGAAGGAAAACATTCCAGGACTTCTATTCACACAACCATACATTGATAATGACCGACGAAGACTAACTGAACAGAAGGAGACTAAATACAGTTACAAATGAACAATAACAAGGTGAGGACAGGTGACACAGATGACCATAGCGAGAAACAGGTGGCTAATGAGGAAGTGAGTTCAGTTGAGGAGACAAGTAGGATCCTGGGAAGTGTAGTGATGACAAAGACAGACTGGTGCAGACAATGACTGTGACAATAACTCCATGCAGAACTCATTGTGAAGTGTATAGGGGTTATAGCTTAGATTCTCAGCCCGAGCCCGGGCCAGAACTTTGGGTCGGGCCGATATTTCCCGCCACTATCCTCGGGCCGGGCTGGCATGCGTTACAATGCAACACGTTACATGTCATACACAGCGTCTCCTCCACTCACATGTATCACACCAGGCCTGCTGTGCTGTATTGTGTAGCTTAAGTGCTGCTTGGAGATGAAGATGTAAAGACAAAAATTAAAACTTGACTTTTTTAAGATAATTAACTTTGAGAAAGTTTGGAGTAAAGTCGGAGGTGTGGAACCATTTTAAACAAGTCATGGGCAGTGACAACATACTGTATGTGTTGGCTTTGTCGAGTGCATTAAGTGCAGCATGCTGCTCGCCTATGACAGCAAAATAACAGGGACTTCGACGATGAACAGACACATGAAGCAGATTTGCCATGACAGAAAGGATGATAGTCAGCCTTCAATGCCATCTTTTGTTACTTCTCCATGCATACCCCTGAGGGCGAGACAAGCCCTCAGAAAGAAATGCATTGAGTTTTGCTGCAGGGACAAAAGGCCATTTTACATTGTAAGTGGCCCGGTTTACAGGGGGTTGCTCAAGAATTGATCAATGTTGGTGATATATGGTCGTATATCGGCACAGTCCTCACCACAGCACCATTTCCAAGGCTTGCCTACAAAAGGCAAATGAGAGGTTCTGGTACAGACGCTCAAAGATGTTCTAAAGAATGGAGACGTACTGTAGGGATGATCACGGATATATGGACTGATGACTACAAAAAGCTAAGTTACATCACAAAAACGTTCCATTGCAAAGACTATACCTTAGTTGGTAAAACTCTAACCACAGCAATGTTTCCCGTGGAGGATGCTAAAATTGGGGCAAAATATCAGACGCGAGATAGTGTGCCTGCTGTTCGACAAATTTGGCCTTGACTGAATAGTGTGGGTAACAGATGAAGGCAGCAACATAATCAAAGCCCTGGAACCATATAGGAGGCTTTTTTGTCTCGATCACCTAATTAATACTGTCCTTCTCTAAGGTCTCCATGCCGGCGCACTGGCTGACAACGCACCGGATCTGCTGCTAAAAGACTCGTGAGATATCTGAAACAATCTGGCCTGGTTGTGCAATTATCAAAGAAAGTGCTACAGATGGGGGAGACACGATTTAGTGTAGCACGTTTAAAAAAAATTGTAAAATGTAATGAAAATAGTTAGTGAACTTCATTGACTTTCTTAATATTTTTTTCTTTTGTTTTCATATTTGTGTGCTCAGTTGTAATCCAGTAAAATGTATATAATTCAAGTGGCAACCATTCATGCAGAATATTGTTTTATATTGGGCACATATTGGTGACGCAAATGATACCTCATGCGATGTGCGAACAGCGCCATCTTGAGAAGCACATTTGCCGCTGACGGGGTCGAGTGTGCTCTCTCTCGCTCATCTGACGAGCGTGTTGATAAGAACATTTTGAAGTGTATTAAACAATTTAATCGACATATTTCATGATTTAAACAATGGTTACGTGAAAAGTGTTTTAAGTGTTAAAGGATTAGTTCACTTTTGAAAAAACTTCTTGTCTTTCTTTCCTCAGTCGAAAAGAAATTTAGGTTTTTGATGAAAACATTCCAAGATTTTTCTCCATATAATGGACTTCAATGGGAACCGGATGGTTCAAGTATCAAAAGACGGTTAATAACTGTTTCAGATGCAGCTTCAAATGTCTTTAAACGATATCAGACGATGAATAAGGGTCTTATCATGCGAAACGATCGGTTATTTCAAAACTTATTCCAAAAATGTAACTTTTATAAGGACAAATGCTAGCCTTGCTAAATTCTCTGAGGCGCGTTTGTAACGTCACGTAATACGCAATTACGTTCAAAAGGTCACGGGCGACGTAGCCGGAAGTACAGAATCAAAATCGTCCGACATCGTTGTTTTTCCTTTAAATTCCTTTTTTTGTAAACGGCGTTTGAGTTAGTTTGCACGTTCAACCTATGCGTTCAACTTGTAAACACTGACTCTGTACTTTCGGCTACGTCGCCCGTGACCTTTTGAACGTAATTACGTAATACGTGACGTTGCAAACGCGCCTCACAGAATGGAGAAAGGCTAGCATTTGTACTTATAAAAGTTACATTTTTGGAATAAGTTTTGAAATAACCGATCGTTTCGCATGATAAGACCCTTATTCATCGTCTGATATCGTTTAAAGACATTTGAAGCTGCATCTGAAACAGTTATTAACCGTCTTTTGATACTTGAACCATCCGGTTCCCATTGAAGTCCATTATATGGAGAAAAATCCTGGAATGTTTTCATCAAAAACCAAAATTTCTTTTTGACTGAGGAAAGAAAGACATGGACATCTTGGATGACATGGGGGTGAGTAAATTATCAGCAAAAGTTTTTTCAAAAGTGAACTAATCCTTTAAGTGTTTTACCGAGACTGGTTTTGCTCACTTGTTTTGCCAGTGCTGTATGTGCAGACTGAAGTGGAAAGTGCTCTCTCTCTCGCTCATATGACCAACGTGCTTTCTCCGTGCTGTATGAGCAGACTGAAGGGGAGAAAGACTTAAAAAAGTGCTCTGTATTTCTGCAAAATAAAGATCCTGAGACCTCTTCCATCAGCGTTGTTTTCGCTGAATAGAAAACAAACACAACCTGAGTAAATCCGTTACAGATTTAGCACAGTTTACCTCACACAAAAGCTGGAGACCCACGGTGAGCTTGAGCGCATCGAAAATATTGCACCTGGCTTTCTGGTCACCTTTTTGGAGCCATTCTATAATGCCCAGAAAGAGTTGGAGGGCGACTCTTTTTTTGACTCTTTTTTTTTTTACGTTTCTTCATTCGGATCCATTTGCGATCCATTCCATTCTGAATAAACAAACAACGCAGCTTACATGCTTCGTCCTTGTTGCATTATTCATTAAGGTAAACAGAAACAGATTTCTGTAGTTCAAACAACTCAATGGGCTCGGGTAGGGTAGTAGGGCTTGATTTTCTTGGGCCCGATCTAAGCTCTAATGGGGCTTCCATTAACACAATCCATTCCAATAGGGTTTGACACTAGCATTTTGCTAAGTCAGTATGCGGCATTACACTTTAATCATATTTCCAAAACATTAGAAGTAGTAATTATAAAATGACATGTAATGTACTTAACTCCTAGATAAGTGTGTCAAAAAGCACTATAAAGTTCAGCTTTACTATACATTTAAACATCAATACATTGTTTTTATTTATTTATTTATCTTATTTGTAGAAAAAAGACAAAAGGGACAATACATATTAATGAACATTTTTCACAAATGTAAATTTGCCAGATTATAGCCATAGGCTAATTTCCAAAAACTGGTCTGCAGATGTCTTCAAAAACTGGTCTGCAGTTGTCTTCAAAAACATCCAGTTCACACTTACTGTAAGTATATTCTTTTAAAGTACATTATTTTAATTCACACTATTCTTTTCTCTAGCGTTGACTGGGATGGACTTTTCTGACCTTCTGACACTTTCACAATGCATGTGATTTGATGCTACAGTCCCTTAGAATTTCCTCAAATGAAGGAAACTTAGGTCACACCATAATAATGCTGGTTTCTTTTTAAAACCACCGTCACGTCCGAATCGCATCTCTGATTTTTTTTTTTTAAATGCTGTCAACCGCTGATCTCTCCATCTCTGTGTCTTTTTTACTCTTTCTGACAATGCATCTCCTATTGACTGCTCACACACACTCGAATTATAAATCTCCCCAGGTTTGCTCAAACCCTTCACACCCCTATTTTTTTTTTCCTCCGACACATCAGTATTCACAATAAGCTTCTTATCTGCTATGTTCCCCCATCATTCCCTCCAGATGCTTCAACTCTTTCTAGCTGAAGTTCATCATGACTTCAAATGAGCTCCATCTGTCACTCCCAGCCACCCGGTGCCCTTTGCTCTAGCTGAGCCCAGTGGAGGGGTCTCAGAGGAGGTGGGAGCAGGCCTCCGTAACCCCGCCTCCTACTGGGATCAGAGATGACTGACAGGTGGTTCACAGCCCTGCCACAAACAGTCAGTCGGGACCATTGGCACAAACTTGCAATGTCAACTGCAAACACATTCGAGGCACAGCTTGTTACAGCTGACAACGCTTTAAGGAGAATAAATAGAAAAGGTGACAAATGGGTGTCATCTTGACAGCTTGATCAGTGCGGGTTTATTTTGCCTTTGCCTTATCTATGCTACTGAATGTAGCAGACACCATTTATGTGTTGTCCATGGGACTGTTCAATGTTTAGGTACTGTAACAAGTCAGTCTTTCTTTAAATGTTAAAGAGTCAAAATCTGCTATGGGGTAATAATTGAGCTAGTTTTAAAAAGTTTTTTTTTTTTCACTATTATTTAGTATGGCCAGCCCTCACGCACGTTATCACGTCCGTCAAAAACTTAGGCTGGCTTTCGGTTGGAATAAAGGAACTAAAAACATTGACATAACCCACCCATTAGGCATCAATCAATTCACTGAATACTTGCTGGCTAAGAATTAAATAATTATTAACACATTTAAATATCACAACATCGATGTCTGTCAAAAACATAACGTGGTAATGAGAAGCAGAGGTCCAGCAGATACATGCATTTCCTGGAAAACCACAGTATACCGTATGTTTTGACAATTGTCATCGCTTTCAGATAAAAGAGAGAAAATGGCATCCTGAGTGGCTTCAACATGCCGTCTGTCAAAGAGGATGACAGACAGTATACAGTATATAATACATAATTGACTCTCATAATCGTAGATTCTGGAACTTGACAGGTGATTTTATAAAAAATCCACTCAGTTGTTGAAAAGATTAAAGGGATACTCCACTTTTTTTGGAAATACGCTCATTTTATAACTCCCCCAGAGTTAAACTGTTAAGTTTTACCTTTTTTGAATCCATTCAGCCGAGCTCCGGTTCTGGCGGTACCACTTTTAGCATAGCTTAGCATACATCATTGAAGTGGTCAAGACCATTAGCATTTCTCCCCCAAAAAAATACCAACGTGTTTTGAAATTTTTGCTATTTAAAACTTGACTCTTCTGTAGTTACATCGTGCACTAAGACAGACGGAAAATGTAAAGTTGCGATTTTCTAGGCAGATATGACTAGGAACTATACTCTCATTCCTGCGTAATAATCAGGAAACTTCACTGTTGTACCATGAGTGCAGCAGGCGTAATGTTATATGACGCAGCGCCTGAAAATAGTGCACAGCTTCTAACGTGACCGGGACTAAGTTTGTTTAGTCATTGCGCTTGCTGCACTCATGGTACGGCAGTTGATTATTACACAGAAATGAGAGTATAGTTCCTAGTCATATCAGCCTATAAAATCGCAACTTTACATTTTCCGTCTGTCTTAGTGCACGATGTAACAATAGAAGAATCAAGTTTTAAATAGGAAAAAATATCAAAACAATTTGGTAAGTTTTTGGGGAGAAATGCTAATGGTCATGTCCACGTCAATGATATATGCTAAGCTATGCTAAAAGTGGTACCGCCAGAACCGGAGATCGGCTGAATGGATTCAAAAAAGGTAAAACTCAACAGTTTAACTCTGGGGGAGTTGTAAAATGAGCATATTTCCAAAAAAAATGGAGTATCCCTTTAAGGCAATCATCAAATTTTCATCAAATCATCATCAAAAAATCAAATTTTCATCATCAATCATCATCAAAAAATCTAATTTTAATTTTACAATAAAAGTAATTTTTTATGCATTTGTTACATTTAATTCCCCTTTGTCATTAACCCATTTTGGCTCTTAAATGGTCCTGTGGTGTGACAAAACAGCTTGTAAATGTTTTTTACAAACATTCCGTATTCCTTAATACTTAATTGATTAAAGCTGCATGATTGACTTTAAAAGAATCTGTGTGTTCACACCACACGTGCATAGCATGTCAAATTCGCACCTACCTCGTCTAGTTATACAGTTGAACACTTTCGATCCAATGTTGCGACACGACTGTCGCATGGTGTTGCGACGCCTCCCCACATTTGTACTTTGATGAGCGTTCCTCAATCACTATGGGCGTGTTTTTTTGTAGTAGGATGTCTAGAACAAATGGGACCCGCGAGAGACCCCAGTCTCCATGTGCTCTACTTCTATTGGATAGACGTGTCGCGTTCAACGGATTCATTTGCATAAAGATGGGCATCGGCCAGCTTTTTGACATGTAGCATTTTTCTAAAGAAGCGTCGCCTTCCTGGGATGCTTTGCGGGCGTGTTTAAGTCATGTGATGTCACCCATAGGAATAAAGCGGAGCGCGGCGCGACAGAAGTATCGCATGGACAAGTGGATCTGCACCCTTTGAATCCATTTGCGCGTCACGAGCGAAATTGACGTGTGTAAAAAACAAAAGTTGAAACGAAATTCTACCGCGCCGCAGGATTTTTTTACACGTATTGACTTAACATTGAAATCAATCGCGCCAGACGCTCTATTCACTTCTGGTGTGAACGCACCATGAAAATACTCTTAATATATTTTTTTTAACAAACCATGTTCCCGTTCACTCTCTCAGTCTGACAGCTGCCTTGTGAAAATCTTCATCCCTAAATATTGATAGGCAAAGCCCTGCCCTGCACAGTGACGAGATTAAAATGTGATCATCATTTAATTTATTCTGTTCATTCAGACTTACATAAGCAAAAACATAAACACACCGGGAGCTGCATTAGTGAAAGTGTATCTAAATTAAGCCTATGGTTTTTTTTCATGTACAGTATATTTAACACTGTAAAGCTGTTGTTACTACACTTTTCCTATACTAAAACCATGCTTGAAATTCATAAGGGAATTGCTTTAAAGCAATCTGTTGTATAAACTGTTATACAAATAAACATGATGCACCTTGACTGGAGTGCTGGTGCAAACATATCCATATTGTTATGATCAGATGCTTTCTCACTGCTGTAATTTTATATTTAGTGTTTATTTTGTTATTGAGAGGAAAGCATGCAGCATCTATGTACATATTCATCTAAATGTGGCTCTCAGCAGTGTAAAAACTGAGCAGCATTGAGATGTTCGCTAACGGTAAATAAGGGCCTTTACTGGGCCAAGTCAACCACAAGCCTCAATTTTCCTTCAAAGTAAGTGTGGGGTGTTTTTTTTTTTTTTTTAAGAAATGTAATGCCACAGTATCTGAGGTACCAAAGCCATCATTTTCTCTTAAATGGATACTTCACCTCTGGAAATATGAATGTCTATTTAAATGGGTGGTTTACTGCTTTTTTTTCTTTGCATGATTGTGTTTAGGGGTGCAATATAACATGTATTCGTGGTTTCTTAAAAGCTGTGCATGTAAACAATGAATGGCGACTGCAGAAAGCAAAAGCTGAATCCCGGACATCGACGGCCGGATATGTCCGGGAAAAAGAGGATGGTAACCCCTACTACTCAGCTTTCTCCATAGAACAAGAGCCTGCTAGCTTAGCTTCCAAAACAAGATGTCTGACACTATGTGTTCATTCTGTGAGTGAAATCGCACTCTATGGGCGGTCGTCTTAAGACTCTGGCCAAAAAATCCTCCGATGATGCAAAATGATGATTTTCGTGTCATCAGAGGATTTTTTTCCAGACAAAAAAATACATAAATCTCTCATCTCAGGGGGATATGAGGGTGGAAAGCACGGTAATTCAAAAATACTACAGGTTTTCTACTAATACAAAGCTTAAAGGGATACTCCACTTTTTTGGAAATAGGCTCATTTTACAACTCCCCCAGAGTTAAAAAGTTGAGTTTTACCATTTTCGAATCCATTCAGCCGATATTCTGATATTTAGAAGAATATCAGTAACCAGACAGTTTCTGGTCTCATTGACTTCCATAGTAAGAAAAAAATATATACTATGGATGTCAATGGGACCAGAAACTGTCTGGTTACTGATATTCTTCTAAATATCAGAAAATCGGCTGAATGGATTCGAAAATGGTAAAACTCAATTGTGTAACTCTGGGGGAGTTGTAAAATTAGCCTATTTCCAAAAAAAAAAAAAAAGTGGAGTATCCCTTTAATGCTAAATCCAGAAGTATTCCTTTAATTGTTTGTTAATTAATTCTTACTTTTTAATAGTTAGCAGTTTGAATAATCTCTAACCCTACCAGTACAAACAATAGTGATAGTAATTCTTACCTAAGCAAACACAGCTCATATGCTCTCTTAATATAAACAGTAGGTGTCCGAACAATTTTATGCCTCAGCAATAAAATCCATATCCCATTTATCATTGATAAATAGATTTAGAGTTTTAGCTATTAGCAACTTTAGATAAATTTATTACAAAGCTCATGACAATGACTCCTATTATTTTAATAATGAGACCAGAATAACACTGAGGGCTCATTAATTCTTAAAGAAATGCTAGCAGTTATTTATTTATTTTGGTCTTGCTGATATCTTCCATTTCAAGACTCACGGAGCACTGATGATGAGACGGCCAGCCCCCTGTATGTGCCCGGTTTGACTCCCCGTGGAGGATGGAAGAGTGAGGAGCGGCCTGCCCCGACAGCTAATGTTATTAGTCTCATTACAGCACCCCACGAGCTCTGAGGCAGGGGGGCGGCCGCCTGATGTGCTGTTTATTTCCGATAACATCCTCATAACTACGCTGCTCCAATTACGTTCCACATAATGAGCGAGATTATGTCTCTCTTTCGGCAGCCTTGTGTCGTTCGGAGCAAGAAGCGGTTTGGTTTTAGATAGGAACAATCAAGGAACAGTGTTGGAAAGCATGAGTGAATTTTGATATGCATGTAAATATTGTTGTGGCTGGTGTGTGGTGCAGAATTGTTCAGGTACCATACTGTACAAATCGCTCCTTTTTCGAATCAAGTAATGCTAATTTAAGGAAATTGTCTTGATAGCACAAGCCATGACATTTTTTTCCTCACGCAATAGTGGAGTCGGTAATTAACTCTCCGAGGAAAGGATTTGAAAAGTTTCTTTCTCCATTAAATTTGTCAGTGTTTTATAGCTTCCCCTTTGAACGCAGTTAAAGCCGTAACGCCAAGATAATTCTCCACTTCCGAGCAATTCACCAATCGTCCTCCAGAAAGAGAAGGAAATGCACAAATGAAAATGGCACACACTTGTTCCGACTCCAATTACATTCTCTGATATCTGTCTGGAAGTGCAGAGCAGTGTGGTTAACCAACACCCCAGGCCATTCAGTCCTGCAACACTTTGAAATCACTTTCCTTATTGCAGTGCCAATCTCTTATGAGAAAGTGGCTCAAGTTTATTTAAAAGTCTAATGCAATACTCACTAGCTGAACCTTTCGAAAATGAAGTGCCTACAATAATTTCAGCAATTGCCAAAATGCATCTGTGGCTCAAAAAAAAAGAACAGACACGTCAATTCTTTCACATGATGTGATATTCTCATCTTACATTTTAGGTATTCCCTAAATAAGGTCTTATATTATATAAAATATATTTTCTTCTGAATTAGTTTGAACTATAAAAAAAAAAAACCTATCAAAAAGGTTTTGAACACACGTGTTAAAAAATATACTTGAGGACAGTTCAAGCTTGAAATGAAAAGTTAAAATCTTTCTTAAATGTCTCAATGTCTGTATATTAATTGTTCACTTGTTGCCCAGTAGATTTTATTCATTTTAGCTGACGCTTTTATCCACAGCGACTTACAATTGCTATATATGTCAGAGGTCGCACGCCTCTGGAGCAACTAGGGGTTAAGTGTCTTGCTCAGGGACACATTGCTGTCTCACAGTGGATTCAAACCCGGGTCTCTCACACCAAAGGCATGTGTCTTATCCTCTGCGCCATCACCACCTAGATAGTAGGGCTGGGTATTGACACAAATTTCCCAATTCGATTCGATTTCGATTCACAAGCTTGCAATTCGATTCGATTTCGATTCCAATTCGATTCGATTCAATATTAATTATTTTGGATATCAGTTACAATAAATGGCAAATTTTCTCAAGGAAATCAAATCTCTTAACTAACGCTGTAAACTATGGGAGTCTAGTTGTAGCCTACTAGGCTTCATTAGCCTAATATGAAGGTAATAATTAACTGTTTTGTAGCTATACAAACACTTAAGTTACACTTTTATTTATTTTTATAATAAGAAGATTACATGAAATATAAATATTTAAATTGTGGCTGTCATAAAAACTTGCCAGATTTGTTCAAACATGCATTAAATATTGAAGAACATTAAGATTATAATGCATTTGTAATGATGTAGTCAGCAAAATGCTCCTCTCTAGAGTTATTTCTACCCTATCTCACGACCAATTACGAATTCGTACGAGTGATTCAAAAGTGGCTAATTCGTACTAATTCATACGACCTCATTTGTCTAAACCCACGTGACGGTTATGTTTAGGGGCGGGGTCAGGGGTAGGTCATTCGTACGAATTCATACGAATTGGCTAATTCGTAAAATATGTACGATTTAGCAAAATCGCACTAATTCGTACGAGTGAGGTCGTACGAATTGTTACGAATTAGACACCTCGTAAAATTCGTACGAATTCCCGTGAGATCGGGTTGGTTATTTTTTCTAGCTGACTAACGAGTTTATGTGGGTTTTCTGAGGTAAATATGACAATCCATGACATTGATTACAAGCTGCTTACAAGCTGTTTAACGCTGTCTTTCCACGGTTGAAATATGATTGAGCGAATCAATGTGACATGATACGGATTTCGATAAGTTGTACTCTATCTTTTAACACACTTTCAGATGCCCATTCATGTTTATTTCGCGCTGTGACTGGTATTATTAAGCCGGAAGAGAGATCAGTGCTGCTGCTTCTCTTGAGCTGCGCCAGAATGATCTCACGCCACAGCGCCAAAACGTTATTTATGTTTTTGAATTTCTAAAGAAAATGGACATAATTTGAAATTTGAGACTTTATTTCATATCAACAGTAACAAAGGACAAAGATTATTGCAATTTTTTTTGGATGCGCGCAGCCACGATACAATGTTCCATTCATTCAAATGAAACAGGATGACTAATCGATTCTTGAGATTTAAGAATCGATATCGGTTCGTAAAAATGAGAATCGATTAATATCGAGAAATCGATATTTATCACCCAGCCCTACTAGATAGTACTACAAAAATGTATCACAGAAGAATGTTGCTATTTTTCTAAAGCATGTTTCTAAAGATTTCCTCAACAATGTAATTTTCATTGCTTCTCAACAGTATTATATTGGATAATTTTTAAAGTATTATGTTAGTATCACTGATACCATTATAGTGTATATTCATATTCATATTTAGATTTTTTTATATTTTCTGTTTTCATTCAAATTTTAGCTAAAGTTTTGTAAAAATTTGTTGTGACAATTTTGTGTCTTGTTTATTCATTTTTTTTATTCTATATAGTTTTTAGTTAGTTATTTTATTACGTCAACTTAAACTAAATTAAAATCAGAAATGTTGCCATATATATATATTTATATATATATATAGCCAACTTAGTTTATTATATATTATATAGCTTACGTATATATATATATATATATATATATATATATATTATTTTATTTTGATTAACTAAATATTTTTTATGGTTTTAGTTAAATATAATAGCTATGACTCCTTTCTGTTGCTTAAGCTAATTTAATAGCACGAATATATATCATATAACATTCACAATTAAATACTATTTTCACACTTTTGCATAATTTGATAAAATTAAAGCTTGATTAGAAATGATGCACAATACAAATATTTTCCTTTATTTCTACTTTGTTTTCTCCACAGATTTATCAAACTCTTCACAGACACTGATGTCTTTTTTATGCAAAAAATAAATAAATAAATGGTTTGTTTATATTTTCTTTGTTTATATTAATCATTTTAATTATTTGTATTATAGATTTTAATATTTTAAGATTTAAAGTCTATAGGGTACCTCTCATACATAAAAGTGTCTACAATTAAAGAAACACCTGTATATGACTCTTACTGTGCATCACAACCAGAAAAGGGAAGAAATTTAGAGAAATCTCTCTTCTACAAATGCTGTACTTGTAGAAGAGAGATTTCTCTAAATTTATTCTAAATCCCAAGACTGTTCTTGCTGTTATTTAAAGTAAAATATGAATAAAACATGTTAGTCCAAAAAAAAAACTAAAAAAAAAACTGAAAAAAAAACGGAAAAAAAAGTGCTGTAACATTGCATTCATTAGCACTCTGGACATTCCTGACACTCTGTCTGTCACTCTTGAGTCACCTGGGTGTAATAAGAGTTTGTGACGATGGGGTAAAAATGCTGTCTTTCTTCAATCTGTCACCCTGAAAGCCACAGAGGCCTCTCTCTTATGAGGTTTATATTACCTCCATAACTGAGGTGAACAGGCACGAGGTAGGGAAGACCAGATAAGAGCTTTTTCTTTTCTTTTAAGCCATTCATGATCTCGTTCGAATTAGCTAATGTGTTTTTAGATCAAATAAAATGCTTAAAATGTTGCTTTCTGGATCATTTCTTTCATAATACTGTTTATAAATTTCACTGAAAGCACATATTTCAGTGAAATCGTTTATTTGATGGGCAGATCGTTTAACCGAAGAGTATTTCTAGAGCTAATATCACCATAACCACTGAAGAACTGACATTACACCACTAATATAAATAAACATAGTGTGCCGGATCTATATTTAGAGTTTGTCGCTGCATAATTTGGTGATGATTATACCAGAGTGTTGTCTGAATCTCTGCGCGAGGCTGCAGGAGCGTCATCTCCTCCTTGTTCCTTACATTTTTTTCTTTTTTTTTTTTTTTTGACAAGCCCACTGGCCACAAGAGGACTGACATGATTAAATCCACACTGTGAGGACTCAATAGAACTGGACTGGAGGCCTCAACGTGTTTCTGACATTTGTTTTAAATATTGACTTCCTGTCTGTGTTATCACTATGCACATTTCATATTTGTAGTTGAGGAGATGGATGAGGAGAGAAGAGAGATGCCGTGTGAATTGGGATTTGTGGAAGGAGTGGAGGTAATGTTTTTGTGTGTGCGTTTGTGAAAGTGTGTAGGGAGGATACTGCTCGTACCCTAGGTTTTCTCTTAAACCCAGCTACCCTACTGTCTAAGAGAGAACTCTAGATGCCTGTGCATCTTTTGAAATTGTTCCTAACGTTTGCTTCACACAAGTAAGCCAGGCAAAACGTTCTGCATGAAAACACCAAGCACAACAGTCTGGCTGTAAGTGGTGGAAGTCTTATGGTTATGAGACTCAAATAAACAGGACGGCTAGGCGTATTCACAGAAAGAACTTGAATTCACAATGAACAGCACAAATTGAAGAGATGGATGGAAACATAGCTTATTATGCATAAACCACGACAATTACAGTAAGCTAGTGTAACAAGGTGGTCTTCAGAATTTATCATTTTATAATTACATATATTTTAGCCGACCCCCCAAGAGTCATACTATAAGTCATTTCGAACCCTGAGGCAAACGTAATGTCAGACCACATCTCATTGACATTGCCTTGCTGCCTGGCAGCTGTTAGGACAGATGATTGTGAAAAGTACACCCTTCAAGCAGAGACAGCCTCTAATACAGGATACAGGACAATACAGGTAACACAGTCTCATCCCAAAAAGTCATATAACTGACGTTTTGGGACGTATTTTGACCATACGTCAATATCCGCCTTTTTAGGGCCCCCTTAAACGTCGGTAGATGGCGATCCCGGGCCGTCATACAACTGACGCTTTACCTTTAACATCAGTTAGGTGACGGGTTAGGTTTAGGGTTAGGTTTAGGTATGGGGTAGAGTTAGGATCCCATAACCTCATCTACCGGCCCTAAAAAGGCGAATAGTGACGTACTGTATGGTCAAAAGACGTCCCAAAACGTCAGTTTTATGACGTCTTGGGATGAGACCGGGTTGATACAGGACAGGATAATGCTCTAGCTGCAACTCTGAAGTGTAAAGTTCACACTCAATCTCACATTCCTGAACCTCTGAACAACCAGATGGTAAGAGTGGATGCTGTTGATCTGAGGTGCAACACTAAAAACAGATGTAAACAGGGTCCAATGAGTCAGTCAATCAAACTATCACTCAAAAGTTGGTTAGGACCATGTGTAATGTAATAATAATCAATCCAATCTCATTCAAAAGACGTCAATAAATAAAGCATGGACACACGCCTTTAGTGTGACTATTAAGATCCTAAAGCTTCCCTTGGGTCTCTGAGAAAACTTTGGCATCAATACACAGACTCGAAGGGCTTGACGATTTTTTATTATCATTAAATTCATTTCACTTAAATGGCAATGATAATTACCTATTAATTGTTATTTAAGTGAAATTACTGAACTTAAATATACAAGTTTGACAAAAATCATCATTGAAGAACTAAACTCTTCATATGAGGAGTTCAGATGCAAAAGCCTCTAAATGCCATTTGAAATTTTCTTCTTTAATGATGATTTTTATCAAACTTGTATATTTAAGTTCAGTAATGTCACTTAAATAACAATTAATAGGTAATTATCATTGCCATTTAAGTGAAATCACTGAACTTAAATATACAAGCTTGATAAAAATTATAATTTTAGAAGAAAATTTCAAATGGCACTTAGAGGCTTTTGCATCTGAACTCTTCATATATATATATATATATATATATATATATATATATTTATTTATTGTGGTTTGTTTTGACACCATACATTATATACTGGGCTATAATTTAAACAGGAATCATTTCTATATATAAAAATAATAACTATTTTCAATATACAACAGCATAAAACAACATGCAGGTATAACAACAGCCACAATTTAAAAATTACAAATATTCTAAGTCTTCCAAGACCAAATGCTTGCTTTGTGGGAGGAACAAACCCTGAAAGTGATAAACGTCTCTATCTGCCGAAACGATCAAATCACAAAATGTAAAAAAAAAAAAAAATGCTGCCTGAAAAAGCTTTACATCAGCTTTGATGCTAATTGATATTGTCTTAATAGTGACGCTAAAGGCACTGGACCATACTTCATTTTTACAAGTGATAATCTTCTCCAATAAATGTTGCTTTTAGTCTACATACTGATTAAAAAACGACTTGTGACATAATTGATGTTAAATTATATGCACTGGATATGATATTTGGTAAATACACAGACAAATATGTATATATTTACAAAATCTGGATGGAAACTTGAATGCAAGCTTTGGGGCAAAAAAGTGGCATTGCCAACTGACCTGGCAGAATAATACAGCGTTTGTAATTGTTTTCATGGATCCGTGTGAACGGGATCATTTTGACAACATTGCAGTCAAGTCACCTTTATTCATATAGCATTTTTTACAATACAGATTGTTTCAAATCAGCTTTACAGAGATAACAGGAAAATAATGCAACAAAGTTTGTTTCTAGAAGAAAATAGCATCATAGTCTAGCTTAAGTGAGTTCAGTGATGGCTCATTTTTGTTGTAAAAAAGTTATTTGTTTCAATTCAGATAGATCAATAATATTATTGAATATTAGAAGTCCCCAACTAAGCAAGCCAAAAGCCGATAAAGTTCAAAAACACAAAGGAAAACCTTTTCCGCTTTTAGTACATCTCTGTCACCTTTAATGGCAACCAACTAAATATTAACTGCAAGAATAAAACTATAGTGGGACCGCTGCCTGTTTAATTGGCACACTATTAATCCTCTTTTTCACACTCTGACACGCTGGGCACCACTTAAAAGAATAAGCACACTGATCTGATTTTGATCAGAGTATATTAATAATCTTCTCACATTCCTGTGCTTTTGACTCATTTCTATTGTGGAATCCATTAGTGCTGTTAGGGGTAATTATTATGACAATGTGAAAGGTTGAACTGATACCAGGACCTTTCTAAATGGCACTTGATCAAAGCCTGGCCACACTGTAATGGAGCTCTCTCTCACAGACTTTACACAGACCACAGCTCTTTCTTTGACCCGCCGTGTAAGAGGATGCTTGTCAGAAGGATGTGGGTCAAGTGAGCTCCACCCATATGATACCATCAGGCTAAGTAAAGGTTAAGGTCTATTTCCTGTCCAGTCGTTGACTCAAAGACAATAGATATTTGATGGTAGAACAATAATACTTGCATTTTCTTTGTGGTTTAAATGTGTGAAAATGGCTGAGTAAACCAGAGGCAATGTAACCAGAGAAGAAAATGCACCTCAGAGACATAGCATGTTTGAAATAGCACACTATCATTGCACACACACTGATTATGCAGAATAGGTCAGTGTTGTCCTGCAAATCCAATGGACCTGCCACCAAAACATAAGAGAGGGCCCCACCCATAAGTAATAATGTGACAAGTTCCAAAATATTGCTACTGTAGTACAAACTATATAGAAGAAAGAAATTGTGAAACTTGTTGTTGTTGTTGTTTTAGATCAATATTTGTAGGCCTGTCAAGACCATGATCCCAATTTTGAGAAACACTTGCTATCATGTTAACTCATTGACAAAATTCTCCCCTTGGTCTATTTCTCTTTCTCTCACCTTTTCATTAAAGGGGTCATATAATGCCATTTTTGTACAATTTAATATGGATGTTTAGGGTCTAAATGAAAACTTTGTAATATACTTTTATTAAAAATTCTCATTAGTATTTTAAGAAAACACCATTTTACCTGGTGAAAATCAGCTCTGTTTTCAGCAAGCCGTTTGAGAGCATATGTCTTTAAATAGTAAACCCCGCCCCTCTGTTCTGCAGCGTGAAAGCAGGTGGAGTGTTGCCTTGACAACAGTTGAAGGTTTTAGAGAGAGAATGGGAGCGGGAGTCTCTAAGGACACATCTGTACAACCGTATCAGTTTGAACCGGAGTCGCACCGGAACAAGATGACGGCAGCAAAAAAGTTCGACAATTAAGGCTGGAGGACGTTTTTGAATGGTTTGTTGACGTTTTTGAATGGTTGGTAAACGTTCTTTGTATACACTGGCAGGGTAGAGTAGTGAAATACGAACTCTTTGTTTATTGATGTATACGTTAGGTCAATTGTCATGAAAAACTTTTCCCCGCAATTTGCAAAGATTAATATAAAGATTAATAAAACTTTAGTTGCAGAGGGAACATTAATAGTTGGTACCAATTCTTTTTTTCAGGAGCAGCTTCTTAGCAAAACCAGCTTTATACTGATCCTCGTTTATAAAGCAGTCTGGTGAGAAATGATTCGCGCAAACGAGAAAGTATCGACGTTGATCGTGGGGAATATTCCCTTCGTAAACAAAACTCAGCCACTGCGTCTTCAGCGGTTCAGATTTAGGAACATCAGAATGATTTCTGTGTTTGTTGTTGCACCCAAGAACAGAACAACACAATCGCTTAGACACCATTCTGCTCCAGTGTATCAACAATGACGGACTATAGTCTATTATGACAGCTCGCTCGGGTCTGTGTTGAAACAGTGCTGTCAATCAACAACCGTGGGAGGGGCGTGCGACCGTGTGACGTCACACGGTCGAACGGCTCGATTTGAGACAGGGGAAAACATATAAGAAGATTAAAACAAAACCACTGGATGGATTTTTATCATTAAATGATGGTTGTGTACAGCCACTGATAACACACATTGCAGTACAATCAACTTGTAAAATTGCATGTACCATTATATGACCCCTTTAAGGGTCAAAAGACAGATGACTGTGTAAGGCAGGGGTTCTCAACCCTGGTCTTCGAGGGTTACTCTCCTGCAAAGTTTAGCTCCAACCGTGATCAAACTCACCTGTCTGTCATCCTGAAGAGCATAATAAGCTGGTTCAGGTGTGTTTGATTAGGGTTGGAGCCAAATTCTGTAGGACCGTGGCCCTCGAGGACCAGTGTTGAGAATGCATGGTGTACAAGCAGAAAGAGCCATCCCTCATGGTAACATTCAGATGCATGCTCTGCTGCTTAAAGCTGCTTCTCTACTGCCTATATGGACAAGCAGATGGACTGCAGTAACACTGGCTAACCCTTGGATTGACCTTTGTTCACACTGACCTTCAGTGGAGGGATTTAGGTAATCCAGCGAGTAGATAGTTTCACTCATGATAGTGTGTGACCCACATTCACTGCACGTAATCCTTTTGTTCTTAAGTTCCTGATCTACAATAATCCTTTGTGTCCATTTCTAGTGGGCATCATCTCCACTTACACATATAACATTGCAGGTTTAACTACTGTTAGCTAAATATTTTTTCATCATATTTGTGTCATCAAAAATTCAATTGTAGCAAGAACCCAGAGAGACGAGAGATTATCTCCAAAAGCTTAAAGCGTGACATCACAATGCAAGTCTACTTGAAGCTAAAAATATTTTCTCAAATGGACTCAAAAGGAACAGGAAGATCTGGAAGGGTTGGCAGCATTACACACAAAACAGTCTCAACAAATTTACATCCCCCTTGCAATGCAGGAGCCACTCAGACAACAGTTATATGCATTGAGAACGTCGTGCTTTGATGGAAATCAGGAGTGGAGTTTTACATTTTCATCTTTTTATCTGCTTTTCTGCTAACAGAGATTCCCTTCGTGGTGATAACATGGCACTGAACCTTTGAAATCATGCTTGCATTGGGAGGTGACAATAGTTGAGACAACGGGACATGCTTCAGACATCTAGCCTGCGAGAGCACAGAATTAAGTGGACAGACATAGGAAGCTCAATCACTGATGAGTCAAGCAAGATGCATTTATGGAGCAAATCGAGACCTCCAACTTTACATCATCAACACAACTCTTGATATCAAGAGTAAGAATGCAGTGTCCAAAGCTAACCCAGATAGCAAACTGACATTGAATCAACGTGGAAATATGACATCGAAACAATGTTGATCTGACATTGTTTTGCTCATCGAATTAACGTTGATCCAACGTCAGACGCGTCATTCTTTCAAAACTAACGGAAAATCAACTTGAAATCAACGCGTTGTTTCAACGTTATGAAAGCAAACCAATTTTCGATTTTCATTTAGCTTTGAAGAATGTCACGTCTGACGTTGGTTCAACGTTAATTCGATGAGCAAAATCAACATTGTTTCAATGTCATGAGAGACGTCGTTTCCACGTTGATTCAATGTCAGTTTGCTGTCTGGGAAATCTTCAACATGCACAGTTTATTGTTCAACTCTTAAAGAGCATCACATGTATAAGCCGACAGTACCGAAACAAGTCATATAGTGGTGCAAGAAAACATTACCAGCTCTTTCAATTGAACACATTTTGAGGTGTCAAAAACTTTTTAGCAGAAACCGTAATAGCATATCTTCCCAATGTGCCACAAATGGTTGGAAAAAACGACTGTTATAGTGCAAGACTCCTAGGAGGACACCAAAGGGGGGTGCTAGGCAGATGTGAAAAGCATCTAGTGTCCCTCTGGCAGGCATACCATTTGGGGTCACATCAGTGTAAATATAGCCCAGGAGGGGTGTGAGGATGAAAGCCGTATGGAGCTTGAGTGTGAAAAGGGGCCAAGGATGGGGTGCATGTGGTGAATGCTGCAAAAGGGCAACTAAAAGGCAGCATTTGGGTCAGGGGCCTCTGCTACAGTACATTTCCCCCCTGCTCCATGTCAGCAATTTATTGTCTGCACATGTAGTGCAAACTCTCATTGTCAGCTTGGGACACTGGACTATTAGTGAACCATACAGCAGTGAAAAAAAAGATCAATATCGATCGATACAACAATGGAAGAAGTGTCAGAGTGCACAAAGAGCACAAATCAATTGATGTCAATGGATTTGCCCAATTGAAAGGACATGCTTTCTTGAAGAAACTGTGAAGGAAACAGTAAGAAGATTTGCTTTGCTTAATCTCACCCCTTCTTTTAAAAAAAATAATAATTGTGAAGGTGGCCCTCTTCCAAATAACACATTTGATGTGGACTTGTGGCCTTCACTAGCCCATCGCCGGGACATAACCTCTTTTGAGTAGGGCACATTCACATTTTACAAATGATTAGATAGAGTAAAAGAGTATGCGTATTTGGTGTGCTGCCCAGGGGAGGGCTCCGAGCTCAAAATGAGGCCCAAACCCATATCTCTGGTTAGGAAAGTAACAAGACGAGTGTGAGGAGATGGATGCGGTGGAGGGATGCAGATAAAACTGTTGAGGAACATATGTGAGTCGTCTACGTATTTATAGGTCTCCTCTCACACTAATCAGATAAATAATTTGAACGTGCTCCTCCCTAACTTTTGTTAATAAAAAGAGTCCCTGCAGTACTAGAATCCTGCAGTCTGAGTAAAATTTGGGATAAGTAACATTTGGAATTTTGGCCTGTCATTGTTGATTAAAGCCTTACAAACCATACCTTAAAAATGTAATGACTCTAAAAATGTCATGTTGCGTAACCATCAGGTAAAAATCAGGGTGTCACACACCACAGGACATTTTACAATCTGAACGAACCGTGTCTTGTCGTAAATAGTTTGAATTATCTGATCATTTGGGAGGCTTCTCTATCATATCATATAATGTTTCTATTCTGTGCTGTTCTCAATCCCAATAATATATATACCTATACATTTCCAAAACCTGCAAACATAGCTCACTGATTAGTCAGTGAAGGTAATGAGACCCTTTGTGAATGTTTCTTCCATAGATTCGCTCTGCCACAGGATTTGGTTACCTGCATTTCCTTCATTGTTATTCTTCACATTAGTCTGTGTTTCCTCCAGTGTGAGCATTGGATCATATATTGTTTTTGGCTGTGAGTGAACACTCTGGATAAGAGCACACGCTGAATAAACGATGTTTATTATAATGAAGCAGGGTGTCTCCTAATGTGCCTCGGGAGATAAGCGAGGGAACAGGAGATGGGGGGAAGGGGGCAAGAGGGGCTCAAATCATCTGTCTATCCAAACCCCTCCGGTGTGGATGATAATGTGGATTTAAGCTGCAGCGCGGGTGAGTAATGGAATTGCACTAAGGCCTGTGAACCCCTGCTGGGTAAGCTTCAGACCACTCCCTGACAACTAGCCGGAGCTGGAAATCCAGGATACGGTATGGACAAAATCATCTCAGAGGTGAGGAAAGTGAGGTGTTGCTGGGGTAACGAGCCCAATAGGGAAATCATTAACAAGATAAAGCACCTAGTGTATATGATAGAAAGTTCTTGTTTACAATGGATTCGTTATTCAAACTAATAGTGAATGGAAGATTGAACAGACCTGAGCTCGGTTTAAACCCTGGTGAGCTGCCCCTCTGTCTAAAGCAGTCATTCACATTTGATTGTTGGGCTTCTCATATGAAGCGCTCAAAATATACAACTAACAATCAGAGCCGATTCCAATAGAACACATCTGGATGTGTCTGGATCAAACCTGTCTGGATTTTTTTAGTACTCCTAAATACTTTGATTAGCTAGATCAGGTTTGTTTAGTCAGGGTTGGAGCCAAACTCTGCAAGACCAGACTGATCTCATGAAGTAGCGTGTGTATGACACGCCAATTTATATTTCCATTTTTGGCGTGCTATCAAGACGCATAATTGCTTTTCAGCGTGTTTATGAACGCTGTTGACTTAACGTTATATAAATATATGACTCACCTCAACCCTGTCCCTAAACCTAACCGTCACTGGGGTTAATGGCATTTATGACTGTTCCCTTACCATCCTAGGAAAGAAAAAGATATGACTTACCTCAACCCCATCCCTAAACTTAACCGTCACTGGGGTTAATGGCATTTATGACAGGAGATTTGACGTCGTGTACAGACATGCAGAATGACGCGGACGTTAATGGCGTAGACATACACGCAAACACGCGGATAGCTCAAAATGCGTAGAGATAACACGCCACTTGACTCGAAAGTGGCGTGTATGTTTACGCAAAAGTCATGATGTCATGTTGGCAAGACAGTGTGCCCTCCAGAAAAATTATCACGTCAGCATGTTGCTAAGCTAACGAAGTTGATAATCTAATACAGGGATCCTCAACAGGGGATCTGCAACAGGACTGCAGGGGATCCAGCAATTGTTGTTTGATACCAAAGCTAAAAGTTCAGCTAAATGTTTTAGTGTCCTTACGGCATAAAAATGTATGAAGGATAATGTATGAGTATATACAATTCTGCCCAATAACAATTGAATGGTAAATGGTAAATGGACTGCATTTATATAGCGCTTTCACAGACCCAATGGCCACGAAAGAGCTTTACATTTTGCCTCACATTCACCTAGTCAAATCAAGTCAAGTCACATTTATTCATATAGCGCTTTTTACAATACAGACTGTATCAAAGCAGCTTCCCAGTGACATGAAAATTATTTTAAGAGAATTTGTCCATTTCCATCTGTTTGCAAGTCGAAGTAATCACGCCGGTTTTGAGACGAGATGTTGAGGATCAGTCGTGTCAATGGGGCCGGCACTTAAAGGGTTAGTTCACCCAAAAATGAAAATTAAGTCATTAATTACTCACCCCCATGCTGTACCAACCCCGTAAGACCTTCGTTGATCTTCGGAAAACAAATGAAGGTATTTTTGATTAAATTTGAGAGCTGTCTCACTACCACATTGGCTGCCTAAGGGACTGGCTCTTGACGGCCCAGAAAGTCAATGAAGAAAATGTTTAAATATCCCATGTGACTACAGTGGCTCAACTATAAGTTTATCAAGCGACGAGAATACTTTTTGTGCGTAAAAACAAACAAAAATAACGACTTTATTTGACTATTCCTTTTCTTCATTGTTGGCCTGAAACGAGACTTCCTTAGATTTCCACGACAGATGCGCGAGAACTGAATTGAAGTGGTTGAAGGAGATCGCAATTCTCGCGCATGCGTCGTGGAAATCTAAGGAAGTCTCGTTTCAGGCCAACAAGGAAGAAAAGGAATAGTCGAATAAAGTCGTTATTTTTGTTCGTTTTTCGCACAAAAAGTATTCTCGTCGCTTGATAAACTTATAGTTGAGCCAAGAGATGTGTTTTTAGTCTAGATTTGAACTGACAGATTGTGTCTGCTTCCCGGACAATGTTAGGAAGATTGTTCCAGAGTTTTGGTGGTAAATAGGAAAAGGATCTACCGCCTGGAGTCGATTTTGATATTCTAGGTATTATCAACTGGCCAGAGTTCTGAGATCGCAATAGACGTTAGGACTATAATGCATTAAGAGCTCACTCAAGTACTGCGGAGATAAACCATTTAGTGCTCTAAAGGTAATCAGCAATATTTTAAAATTTATACAATGTTTAATAGGCAGCCAATGCAGGGTTGACAGAACCGGGCTAATATGGTCATACTTCTTGGTTCTGGTAAAAACTCAAGCTGCTGCGTTTTGGACTGGCTGAAGTTTGTTTATTAAGCGTGCAGGGCAACCACCCAGTATAGCATTACAATAATCTAGCCTTGATGTCATGAACGCATGAACTAACTGTTCCGCATTTGTCAATGAGAGTATATGGCATAGGGCATACACTCATTCACACACGACGGCGGTGTCAGCCATACAAGGCGCCATCCAGCTCGTCGGGTGCAGCTGGGGTTAGGTGGCTTGCTCATGTACACCTCGACACTTGGCCAGGTGGAACCGGGGATTGAACCACCAACCTTCTGGTTTGTAGTCAACCTCATAATAAAAAAATTATAAAACTCATACGGCTTGAGAGACGTATGCTATTACTTTTCCAAGTGATCATAAAAAAATCCTATAGACATACTTTGGAAGAGGAAGTCAAGCCATACCTGTGAAGGAATATTAAAACAGTCTTTTGACTTTGACATTTGGCATTGACAAGAACTACTCAAATTATTTTTCATAACATGCACAAATATAGTTTTGCTTCATGTTTGGAAGCCTATGGTGGCAAAAAATGTTGCTTAGGTGAGCAGTCACTATGTATAGAACTTTTATTTAATGCTTTTGTATGCTTTTGTATAGCATTTGTATCCAGTCACGTGACCTGGCTTAAAGACCTCTACTTATGAAATACTTGGGATGTCATCATCAGCTTCACTTTGAAGATGACCATTGAATAAGGCTTTCATTCTTTGCTTGACCCTAACCTTTCAAAAGGAAAGATCATTTAAAAAAGCAATCATTTTACCACTGGTTAGGTATGTCACCCCATCAACTACTGCAGACCCTTTGTTAGGCCACAAGACCTTATCCACTGCCCAAACACATACATTGATGGATTTAGACTAAAACCAGAGTAAATTCTCCTTACCGTCCCTGACAAACATCACAACCTTACCTGAATATGCTGGCCAAAGTTATTTCCCAACAAATACACCCAGACTTTTCTAAAAACGCTTTCTCTCTAGTGCACACATACACTCTCTCTTTCTCTGGCTCAGCCTGACAAGCACTAAATAGACTTTTTATCAAGTTAGCAGAGCAACGGTGAGCTGGGAACATTTCCTTTTGTCGCTGTTCATTTTTCTTTCCGTTCTGGCTCCGTAATGGAAGCCAGGGAGGTTTCTCACTTTCTGGTCTAAATGAGATATCTGGGCCTTAACACAAGCCTTGCTTTCTGACAGGCAAAGCTGGAGTTATGTTCAGATTAAGATAACATATCCCAGAACCTAACCAGCATGCTTCCTATTTAAAGTACTTCCACCGATAAGCGAGAATTACGTGATTCAAAGGTGGGAGATTTGAGTTGCCCTGTCGTTATTGCTGGGGTGAGATCAAATGACAAGCAGAACATTTACAGAGGCGCAAATCATAAGGCTGGCAACCCAACCAGACTTTTGAATGTTGGCATGGAGGCTAGTCCACTTTGTAGATTATTTTTGCCAAGAACCGACAGAAAGATGTGTGGTTTAGGAGCGCTTCATTTGAAACAGATGATAACAGTAATACACCACATTGCAAACAACAAATAATCGCACAGCAGTGCCTGTGGCCAGCTACACATAAAACACTAAAATAGTGAGGTAACACTTTAGAATACGGTTCCTTCGTTAATGAATAACTACACAAGAACCAATGAGTAACACAATATTAACAATCTAGTAACTATTATTAACTAACAAGAAACTCTGATTAATGAACTAGTAAGTAATAGCGCCCAGACGAAAGTGGTAGTTCACTATTAACTAATCAATAACTACTATTTTTTTAATACTTCCCAGAGAACTACTAAAAAAGTTTATTAACAATCTAGTAACTACTATTAACTAAAAGAAACTCTTATTAACGAATTAGTAAGCAATAGCTCACAGATGAAAGTGTTACTAGATACTTCCGTGGGAATTACTAATTATTTGGATTCGTATTATAAAGTGAAGATCATTGGAACTAACCAGTAATGACTCAAGTGTTAATAAAGACATTTTCTAAAAGTATACTAAAGTTCACCAAAAATCTCAAACGTTTGCACAAATCATGATCATGTAGTAACACTTGAGTTAGTTACTCCAATGACCTTCACTTTATAATACGGATCCAAATAATTAGTAATTCCCACAGAAGTATCTAGTAACACTTTCATCTGTGAGCTATTACTTACTAATTATTTCGATCCGTTAATCAGAGTTTCTTGATAGTTAATAATAGTTACTAGATTGTTAATATTGTGTTACTCATTGGTTCTTGTGTAGTTATTCATTAACGAAGGAACCGTATTCTAAAGTGTTACCAATAGTGAAATGTGTGTCCATCTAATGTAATATGTACTTATTAAACTGTTAAACTATTATTTGACACATAACATATATAAGTGAAAAGGACAGTTGTGCTCAAGTACGATACTAAACAAACATACTAAATCACTTATAGCAAACTTTGACAAATCTGAAGATCGGTTCCTCTAATATAGTCTAGGACTCTTTCAAGTGGATTCTAAATAGCATAAATGGTGCCTACTCAGGGCACTACGAATGAACATTAACAGCAGCCATCTTTAAACCTTTTATCTTTAAACCCTTTAAACATCTGTATATTTATTGCTTTTTTAACTATCCATCGCTGTTGTTGTTATACTCTGAATTAATTTGAGCAAAAGGAGTATAAAAAAAAGTATTTTAAATTAGCATTATTAATAATTAATAGTTTTTGTTTTTTGAAATTTCACTACTAATGTCTTCACTGATAAACAAATACTTATCAGGGAAAAAAATGTAATAATTTGAATAACATAAAAATACACATCTGTTTGCTTGTCCACAGTTACAATACCTACCAACCATGTAACCACATCCCTTTTAACCCTAGTACACACTTATATCACACAGTGGAATTGAACACACCCCTTGTAAACAGGATTTCTAAAAGCCAGTGAACCCTGACAATCAGAGGTTGCATAAAGCCAGTCCAACAGAAACAAGCATCTAGATCAGAGACTATCCAGAAACTGGGCTTTTAATTTATGTATTTCTGGACAGCTGATCATGTAAAAAAAAAAGTGATCATATTTAATGAATAGAATTAGCCATAAGAAACATTCTGAAAGATTCTCTGAGATACCCTGTTCGACTCATGGGAGACAGCAGGAGATCTTAAACTTCCTCTCTTCCTGTTCTCTATCGATAAAAAACACTCGGTCCCGAGTCGTTTCAGGCTTGTGTTTATTTCAACAAATGAGGATGGTACGGGCCCCTGGAGTCGGATCCATTTCCTGCAGTGCTCCCCTGTAAGCGCACAGTATTGGAATTATTCTGCTCCGTAAGACACTTTAAGAAGACAATTTGTGTCTGAGTGTCTATTTTATGATGAATACCAACAACAATGTGTTTGTCAAAACAGAGAGGCATAATTATAGACTGACAAACAGTTACAGTGCGTCCACATCTCTGTCTCTTTTTTCTCACACACTCACAAACACATCATTTAGCCACTTAGCAGTTCCACCCTTATGCATTGAGTCTGAAATTTGTTGTGGCTCAGGGGATCAAGTAATTCTTTTAGCCAGTGAAACATCTTTGAACATACACACAACTTCTGAAATGGTGATTGCTATCAGAGGAGCTGCTGCAGTAGTAATGAAGCTGATCTTAATAGCTGTCAGACTCTCTAAGCTGCAGCACAGGGACTCATTTCAGCCCGTATATGCCTCACATTAGCCAAAGTTTCCCATCCCCAACACAGCTGTCCAGATAAAAAAAGAGAAGACCATTTGGATGTAAAAAAAAAAAAAAAAAACGAATATCATAGAAGTAACTCAAATGCTAAGCCCAGTGCATTACCATGTAAACAAGAGTTTAAAACAAGTGATTGTCTGATATAAGGTTGTTTGCCTGTCAAAAAAAAAAAAAAAAAATGTAAGTGTCAGGTAATAATAGTAATAATGTTAAGGCAGGTGCACACTGTACGCTTTGTAATAGTCTTTTATGGCTGTTGCTTAGGCTGTATGAACATGCTGTCACACTGTAGGGTCTCAGCTGTCATTAATGTCAGACTATATGGCAGTCAAGACGCGTTAAAAACAAACGCATGCTAGAAGACTCACATCAGTCAATCATCATCAATTTGTGACACGTTCAGTGACTGTGAGCTGCATTTACATGCAGGCGAGAAATGGTGGCTAGCAAACAAATAGCTTTTCCTGAAAAGAAAACGGAAAGAAAAACAAAAAAATGGTGGTTTGTTGTTGTCTCACTAATTTCGTCATCTGGTTCTGCGCTCCTATTGGTTTTTCGCCATAGGAGAAACTACTGTAGTTCGGCAAGTTTATTATTTGGCTGTCACAAACTTGTCAAACTCACGATTACAAACTTCAGATTTTGGCCCAGAATCTGAGGAATCATTTAGGATTCTCAAAATATCTCAGACAGCAAAATATTGGCCAAAATTGTATAGTGCAAACTCGCCTTTAGTCATGTTATTTTGAATGATTATATTAAAAGAATTTCAGACGATTCTTATAAAAAATGTGCTCTAGGAATGTATAATAGCATATCCTATGGCATGTGATTAAAAAAAAAAAAATCACCTGAGACAGGAATACAGGATGAGTGACGGAGAATACAATTTTTGCACTGATTTCTATTTCTACAATCTCGCGCAGTTGACAGCAATCTCAGTAACTTATTATTTGTTTAGTATAGTATTAAAATTAATTGATTTGGGTTTGAATATCACTTTGAGTGACATGGTGCTTAATGAAAGTGGCATAATAGCCTAATTCACCCCAGATCTTGAAAATAACTTCAAGGAAACCAGAACGTTTAAACTGTGAATTCTTTATGACAAATATTATGTCGTTCACTTAGTGTGAATAATACACTCATAAAATGCTGGGTTGTTTTAACCCAACTTTGGGTCAAATATGGACAAACCCAAATGTTGGGTTAAAAATGTAATTAAAATACTTAACCCTGGGTTAACCGCTGGGTTTGTCCATATTTGACCCAAAGTTGGGTTAAAACAACCCAGCAATTTTTAGAGTGTACATATACTGTATATTTTAATTGATTTGGTTTTATACTTACCCATAGACTGTAAAAAAAGATGGACAATGCACCTTCATTCTCTTCCATTGTAGAAAAGTGAAGCCGGCAAAGTCCCAATATGACACTGACATCTAGCGCTGATTTGGGACCTGATTCTCAGCAAAGGGGGTAATCCATCAGCCGGAAGTTGAAGTCTCGCGGGAGCCACCATTGTAGCAGAAATTCACCTGCTGTTAGCATCCCATTTTGACAGCAAATAACTGTCAAAATGGGATGTATTGCCTCGCGTCCCATTGGACTACATGGATAGGGCGGGGTTTATGACGTACACTAGAGATGCTTTGGCTTCACTTTTAAGGACTTGTGTGGCACGATTGTACTCATCCATATCTTTGCGAGTTCGAGACAGAAGTGTGCTTGAAGACAAAACCCTGCCCACATACTCTTCACTCTTCGCGATTTTTCATGGATATTATTAAAATATGTCTTGAGAAAGCATTTTAAGTGCAAAGTCTAGTCCAAATGTTTGATGTTCGCTTTCGAAACACTGCTTTGTGAAGCTTCAAAACCTACGTAAATCATTTGCGTGGCCGTTAAGTTCACAGACCATAGGGTGTCCCATTGGTTATTTCAGGTTTCAGAAGGGTGCTCACTAGTGCCCCCCATTTCCAGCCAATAAGCCTGCAAGTCCAAAAGCTCCACTCCACAGCGCACTTCTACCTGGAAGTCAAAGCTGAATAATGTCACAAGCGTGGGTTTGGAGGAAGATTTGATATTGAGGGTATGTCACTTGTATAAGTACGCCGATGACATGGCATTGGTGGCCTGCATAAGAAATGAGCAATCCCTGGTCACATATAGACAACATGTTGACTCCATGATCCAAAGGTTCAAATGGAGTAAGACAAAGGAGTTGTGTTGTGGGAGGATTAGTTCATCACTATCTGAACCACTTAAGCTGGAGAGGCAGGTAGTGGGTACCTTTACATTCAGTATTTGGGCCCTGAGATTGATAGGCATCTATCCTTTTCTCAACATGTGAACATCATCTATAAGAAATCTCAACAGCGCTTATTTCTCTTGAGAAGGTTAAAGAGTTTTAATGTGAGTCAAAATATCATGATGACAGTGTATCACACTCTTGTTGAATCAGTATTTTTGACCTTCAATTTTGCATCCTGGTTTAATTTTGTTTCTGCTAAAAATAAGGAATAATTACCCAGGGTAATCAAACAGGCATCTAAAATTATTGGGAAATTATTGGGCCCCCGCAGATTCAACTAGTAGACCTATATAATCAGGGTTGGCAACTCTCATGTATCTGGCGTGACTCTCAAGTTTTCAGCTTCAGTCTCACACTCTCACGCCAAAATCCATTTTTCTCCCCTCTCAATCCATTCATTTTCTGTTGATGACTATACCACAGCGTATTCATTTAGGGAGAGGAGTTTAAGGCCCACAGCTGTAACATCTGCCTACAACGTTCTCACGGCAGTATTCTCTGATCGTTGATTCGCTGAAAACCTTGCACCTGATACGTCAGTTGCATGTGAAAAGTTCAGAGAGAGTTCAGAGCATTGAAGTCGGAGCCCACTGATGCACGTTTGAAAGTTTGGAATGACAATCAAGGTAAGCAGATTATAAAATGGTGTGCCTTATCAGTAGTGATGTAGCCTTGCCTTATCAGTCTGTGTGCTGAGAGTAGACTAAAGACGTCAACTATAGTTGCAAACATTGTCTGACGTGCGTTATTGGCTACCGTGAAAATAGACTCATGGTACAAATTACATTTTGGCAAATCGGGCAAGTGGCATTTTAAAATTCTCCAAATTATCAAAGGTTGTCCAGATTGTGTTGAGCCTGCCACACTCAAATGCGGATGCTGTGCAAAAATTTTTTTCTAAACGACTGACCCCACAGACTGTCACTTGATGGCACACTGTGATGGGAAGTTCGGATCATTTTACTGATTTGCTTTTTTGATCTCATTCATTAAAATGAATGAATCTTTTTTTCGAGTCATTTCGTCCATTTAAAGGCCTTTAACTGTTATACTTACTTTTAACTGCCAAATTCACCGAACACATCCACCTAAGCAGTCTTTATTGTATTCTGAATTAAGAAGTCATAATAATGCAGTCAAAAATAATTTACAGGGAACATTTTTTTCGAATGAGTCTTTCGTTCGTTTGTCATGTGACAGATGCAATGAACGGACTGTTTGTGAACGGATCGAACCCTGCTTCAGATACAACCTTACCTTACCATACCATGCAGAGGGAGCGAAGCAGGCCAAACTGCCACTGTGACATAGCCTATATAGCAGGCCTAATTAGTGAAACGTGTTGTGGTGTTCTGGGGAGGTGGAGTGTTCCTTTTGTTTTGAGATTTCTTATTGTTCAGATTTTGTTGTTTTACATGTTTGTTATTTAGTCACCTCTATCTTTATTCTTTTAAAGTGCAATCAATAAATTAATTTTACATTTTGGTACGTTTCTGTAACGCTTTAGATTACAGCCCGGAGAGTACTGCGTAATTAAAGCCTATAACAAACTTACAATAAAAGTACAAGGGAACAATATTTTAAGTTTGTGGAATAAAGGGGTAACAACCGGGAGATTTAAAACATTATTTATACTGTAAGTATTATAGAACTAACGGGTACTTATTCTACTATTTATGATATAACAATCTTACATTTGGGAGCAATTTAGCAAGAACATACACTGCATACCTTTTTGAAAAAAAAAAAGGTAAACCAGTACATACTGAAATAGTAATTGTTTTAACAAAACTGCACTAAAATGAAAACTATTGCAACTTTTGCTTAAATATTGTGGAACGATACTATTTTTTCACGTAGCTTGTTACCCCTTGTTCGATGTAGTTACAGGGTAACAATAAAAATGCATACACACAATCTTATATCACAATCTAGCATTATATCATGCAACCGCAGTATGTCTTCGCTGAGGAGCCGAGACTGAACTCAGGCGTCTACCCAGCGGTACAGCGGAAGTGGCAGGGAGACATAACGTAGTCACTCCGAGTTACGTCGGAATGACGGAGAATGGGGGTACGTGCCATCACGCCACCTTCACAGCTGTCTTCCAGTGCCCTGCGAAAGTCTAGACTCCTAACAGCTTAGTTTTATGACCAGGAGTCCTACTTTAACACAGGAATACCAAGGTACACTGGGAAGCATATCCCGGGAGTAATATGCCGCAGTATGCCTACCATAGGGAGGACTTAAGAATACACATATGGTCCACAGGGACTTCATATGGGAAAACACTGGAGTACCAACCTAAGGGTGGCTAGAAGCTTAACTCCAGGAATGGCAGATGGCTTGCCAAGGGAAGACATGCTCAGAGAGGCTTACAGTGGATAATACACATGTGACAGTTACCAGAGGGAACCGTGCACACGGAGGCACCTAGCCGGCATCCAGAGCAATGCAGTGGTGCCAGCATCAGAAGTGCTGGAGGACTCAGGGATTCAACGGAAGACTCAAATGAGGAATATCGCACTTATCCAATCCGAGGAGTGGAATGGCGAGCAAGCGAAGACACCTGAGCGGGTCCAGTACTGGCGGAAGCGAGTACACGAGAGGACACAGGCTCCACTCGCAGATTATAGAATCTTGCAAACGTGTTCGGTGTCGCCCAGCCTGCAGCTCTGCATATGTCTGTTAGCGAGGCGCCATGCGCTAAAGCCCAAGAGGAAGCCACACTCCGAGTGGAGTGGCCCGTCACACCAAGGGGGCATGGTCGACCTTGCTGTTGGTAAGCCAAAGCGATGGCGTCCACTATCCAGTGAGACAGCCGTTGCTTTGAGAGAGCCCTTCCCTTCTGGCTCCCCCATAACAGACAAAGAGCTGGTCTGAGGACCTGAAACACCGCGTTCTGTCAACGTAGGCGCGGAGCGCACGTACCGGACAGAGCAGTGCCAAGGCTGGGTCTGCCTCCTCCAGGGGCAGCGCTTGCAGGTTCATCACCTGGTGCCGGAAGGGAGTGGTAGGAACCTTGGGCACATATCCAGGCCGGGGTCTCAAGATCACGTGAGAGTAAGCCGGCCCGAATTCCAGGCACGCTTCGTCAACGGAGAATGCATGCAGGTCCCCTACCCTCTTGATGGAGGCCAATGCAACCAGGAGTGCTGTCTTCATAGACAGAAACTTTATCTCTACCGATTGCAAAGGCTCAAAGGGAGGCCTCTGCAGAGCACTTAAAACTACTGAGAGGTCCCAAGAGGGCACGAGGGGAGGGCGAGGAGGATTCGGTCTCCTTGCTCCCCTCAGGAACCTGATGACCAGGTCGTGCTTTCCCACAGACTTACCTTCCACTGCTTCATGAGACGCGGCAATGGCCGCGACGTAAACCTTAAGGGTGGAGGGCGACAGCCTACGCTCCAACCCTTCTTGCATGAAGGAAAGCACGACACCGATCGGACATCTCCGGGGGTCTTCTCCACGGGAAGAGCACCAGTTGACGAAGAGGTTCCATTTCAATGCGTAGAGGTGTCTCGTGGACGACGCTCTAGTGGAAGTGATGGTTGCCGCCACCGCAGGTGGCAGCGAACTCAAACCTGCCTTGTCCCATCCAGGAGCCACACGTGTAGCCTCCAGAGCTCGGGACGAGGGTGCCACAGGGTGCCCGTCTCTGAGAGAGTAGGTCTTTCCTCAGAGGAATAGGCCAAGGAGGTGCTGTCGCGAGGAGCATCAGTTCGGAGAACCACGTCTTGGTGGGCCAATAAGGGGCTACCAACAAGACAAAACCCGTGCAAGAAGGCTCACTGGGGGAAACGCATACTTGCGTGGGCCCCGTTGCCAGCTGTGTGCCAGTGAGTCTGTGGAATCGGACAGGGAATAAAACAGGGCACAGTGGGATGAGTCCCGGGAGGCGAACAGGTCTATCTGTGCATCCCCGAACTGGTCCCAAATCAGCTGAACCGTCTGGGGATGGAGTTGCCGTTCGCCGGAGATTGGACGGACCCGTGACAGCTCGTCGGCTGCCAGGTTCCGGTCTCCTGGAATGTAAACGGCACGAAGGGACCTCAGGTGCTTCTGACTCCATAACAGGAGGTGGTGTGCGAGCTGCGACATCCGACGTGAGCGTAGACCACCCTGGTGGTTGATATATGCTACCGTAGCGGTATTGTCCGACCGGACAAGTACGTGTTGACCCCTGAGCAGTGCTCGAAAGCGGTGCAGGGCCAGGCGTACTGCCAGCAGCTCTAGGCAATTGATGTGCATGAGGCGCTGGGGTCCTGTCCAGGAACCCGCGGCTGCATGACCATTGCACATGGCTCCCCAACCCGTGGTAGAGGCATCCGTGGAGACAACGACATGCCTGGAAACTCGCAGAAGAGGGACCCCGGCCCGTAAAAAGCTGAGGTTCGACCACGGGAAGAAGGTCTGGCAGCAAGCCGGAGTCACTGGGACTCTGAGCGACCCTCGATGCCATGCCCACCTCGGGACTCGATCGCGAAGCCACAGCTGAAGCGGTCTCATATGAAGCAATTCAAATGGCGTTGCCACGGCTGCGGGTGCCATATGCCCCAGGAGCCTCTGAAAAAGTTTCAGTGTGACCGCACTCTTTCCCTCGAACTGTCAAAGACAAGTCAGCAGTGAGTGCGCGCGCTCGCTCGTGAGCTGCACGGACATGGCGACCGAGTCTATCTCCATACCGAGAAAAGAGATCCTCTGCACGGGGCAAAGTTTGCTCTTCTCCCGGTTGATACGAAGGCCCAGACGGGATAGGTGCCGGAGCACCAGGTCTCTGTGTTCGCAAACCTGTTCTCGAGAGTGTGCCAGGATCAGCGAATCGTCGAGATAGTTCAGGATGCGAACCCCATGTTCGCGAAGGGGAACAAGGGCTGCCTCGACGATCTTCGTAAAGAGGCGAGGTGACAGAGCTAACCCGAATGGGAGAAACGTGTACTGATATGCCTGGCCCTCGAAAGCAAACCGAAGAAACGGTCTGTGTCGAGGCAAGATGGAGACATGAAAGTACACGTCCTTCAGGTCTATCGCTGCAAACCAATCCTGAGGCCGGACGCATTCCAAAATGCGTTTGGCTGTGAGCATTTTGAACGGCAATCAATGAAGAGTACGGTTCAAAATGCGAAGATCCAGGATCTGTCGCAACCCACCGGTCTTCTTGGGGACAATGAAGTAGGGGCTGTAAAACCCTGACCTCATCTCGGCTGGAGGGACCGTCTCGATTGCACCCTTCACCAGCAGGGTTGCAATCTCCGCTCTCATGACCGGGGCATTGCCACCGACCACAGTGAAGCGAACTCCCCTGAAACGGGGACGAGACCGTGCGAACTGAATCGCATAGCCGAGTCTGATCGTTCTGATGACCCAGCATGATAGGCCGGGGAGCTCTAACCAAGCTCCCAGGAACCGATCCAGCGGGGTCATACGAACCACAGACGTCCCCCCGGAGGGGCAGCGAGGCGGGGAGACCGGCATGCGCACGGGAGTTACCCCGTGCGGGTGCACAGTTAAGTCCCATTCCCCGACAGAAGAGACCAGGGAAGGACTGAGACCGCGGGGCCTGACGGGGCTGTGACGCTCTCCTGTGGCCTCCTCCACGACGCAACCCGGATGAAGGCTGCTGCTGTCTCGCTAAATTGCTTCCAAATGTAAGATTGTTGTATAGTAGAATAAGTACCCCTTAGTTCTATAATACTTACAATATAAATATGTTTATTGGTTGTTACCCCTTTATTCTCCAAACTTTACATATTGTTTCTTTATACTTGCATGCAAGTACTTTATAGGTACACTATAGTTACTGAAAGGTACACAATAAATTCCTCTTAATTACACAGTACTTTCCGGGCTGTAATCTAAAGTGTTACCGATGTTTCCATTCTATTTTTTTTTTTCATAAATCAGGGTTTATAGTAAACAAGAACTGACATTTTTAAAATTAGGGTTAGGGTTACCGAACAATTTCTCAAGAAATGTTATTCTTACTGCAGACAAAGTCCCAAAGTTTGCAACCCTGATATAATTGTGCAGTAAAGAGGGAAGCAGACACCAACATTACTGACCCCTCTCACCATCTGTACAGCTCGTTTCAGTTACTGCCATCAGGTTGCCGCTTTAGAGCTCCTTTGGCCAAAAAGAAAGCGTACAGGAACTATTTTATTCCTACTGCTATTTCTATTTTAAATAAGACTAAAAAGTGTCATTAGTATATTGGGCTTGAGCCTTTATTGTTTTTGCATAGTGTAAGGCAGGCCTACTTTTTTCCTTGGTACATTTTTTTTTAAATTGTGATGTATGTGTTATTGTATTGTGTATACGTGAGACTTTTTAACCAAAGACAAATTTCTATCACTGGCTGATAGATAATACATTTTTTTTTATTATTTGTATTGAACTGAATTGTCCCGGCTTAGGGTTCTATTTAGGCTTGTTCAACTTGTAATTAACAGATTGGTCTGTGCAGTTCATTTTACATAGAAGACATCAAGCCAAACCTGGCACCTCGACAGTTTTACTTTCAGTTTGTTACGTCACTTGGTATAGGTGTATATATTACCTGTTAGTATGTGTGTGGTTAGCATGTAGTTAGGGGGTGAGTAGCTGGGACGCTCATTTTCTGTTGACCATTTTCATTTCATTTAGATTTACTTCATTTCATTGCTTTTTTGCTTACTTTATTGTCATTATTCATCATGTTGTTGTTTCAATGTTACAATAAACCACCTGGATTTGCAGTGGAAACACGTCAACATTTACTCCCTCTACTCAGCCTCTTGGCGGTTACTGGCTACCGCTATGACATCAAAGTACCGCGAGAGTGATTCAAAAGCATATGGAGCCATCTGCTCTCTAATCGCTCTCACGGTACTTTGATGTCATAAACGATCGGTCTGTGCGGTGCAGGTTCGAGTCGAACAAGCCTTTTGGGACAGGGCCAAAATCACATGATTTCAGTAAATGAGGTTTTGTTAGATCATAACTGTATGGAAATTTCAATAGAGAATGCGTAGCTATTGTACATCATGCGTTGCATGCTGGGGATGATGCACCATCATTTTGGGAGGATTGCCCTCTGGTACTAAATTCATACCAATATCTGATTTTGTTTTGTTTTTGCCTTGAAAGTGAGCATTCACATTCTTCATGGTATCGTTTGCAGGAAAGAGAGGCTATTTAATAGCTCTGCATGATAAATTGATTCAACATAGTTTTGCAGAACTCAAAGCTTAATGTACCAGGTTGCTATGAAAACAAGTGTCACGTGCTGGGTGCTCGCTGCAGCTTCATCCATCATATGGTAGAAATGTCCAAATAAAAATAAATCTTCACCAACAGTTTTTTTTTTTTTCATATTTTTAAAATACTGCCTAAACCACACTAGCAGAAAGACAGTGTGATCCTCCCAGTGTGGCATCTAAACAACAGAGTTACCTATAACTCAATAAAACATTTGTGAGTTTTCGTTTCATTTTCACCATTCTAACCAGGCAGCAGGCATTTGTTTCTCCCATCACTACGACGGTGTGAACAGAGCATTATTCTCTGGTTAATTTCTTAAATTCATTCTGTCGTAACTATAAGATGACAACCCGCAATGTTCTACTGGGAGCTGTGACTCGGAATTAGACATTCCTGTGGCATTTACTATTAACGGCAATATGAATCTGCAGTTGTACAGTGGTCATGTGGTACGTGTGCTCTTATAAAATTCAATTTACAAGTTGTAATTACAAGTTCTATGAGGATGTGAAAGCTTACAAGATTCCCCTTTACAAGTCAACTACAACATGGTGTGAATTCACTTTATTTCCACCTCAAAGGCAGCGGAGCTCAGCACACACCTACCTGATTACATTGCCACCACAGATCCAGTGGTAGGTTGAAAATGCTTATCATTTGGAGCCAACTTTTCTAGAGAGTTCACTTTAACACGCTGTATTGAGCCCCTGAAACAAAGTCCAGGCGAATTCCTTTTTGGCTTGATTTTGATCAAAATGAAGCCACGCCAGTTTTTTCTTTGATTTTGCTTAAAGTATAAAAGGGCTTTTTCAATCTATTTTAAAAAGCGTCTCTACCCATTACCAGTAGCAATCATTAGAGTAAAATAAAAATAAAAATAGTCACATACCCTGTGTGCCACATATGAGTTTCTTCTCCTGAAAAGTCAGTCACTCAAAGGGTTAGTTCACTGAAAAATTAAAATGCTGTCATCATTTACTCACCCATATGTTGTTCCAAACCGGCAAGCATTTCATCTGTTGAACTAAAAATAAGATATTTAAAAAAAATATCGAAAACCAGACAGTTAACGGAAGCCATGGACTTCCACGAAAAAAAAAAAAAAAAAAAACTATGGAAGTCAATGGCTACATCAACTATCTATTCTTCAAAGCATCATACCCATGTAGGTAGCAGACAGCAAGGCGACTCACTATGTTATGGAATTAAGCTTACAAGTCAGCCTTTACACCTGAAGGAACGTGTCAGTAAAGACACTGACATACAGTATGTTCCTTGATATATCATTTTTTTTATATACCTTAATAAATCCAGGAAAATGCAGGAAACCCTCAGTTTTACACTGTTGTTATGAAATGTATGTAATAGTACAAATGAATAACAAATGATTGTAACCAAGAATGCCCAAACTTAAAGCTACAATACCTAAGATTTAGATGCCGCTAGAGGGCGCTACATTCAAAACAACAACAACGGCTTTGCTTGATGACGACGTGGAGAAACGCGGAATGATGGCAACTGTTGTTTTCAACTCCACCGTGGATAAATCAGTCAGACAGGAATCGAAAATTAGTTGTCATGGATGAGGTAAAGTTCGATTTCTATACATGTTGCGTTTACATGCTTGTTTTCCTTAAACTGAAATAACCGCAAGAGAAGTCAGGTTTAAAAGTAAATTAGTTATCACAGATGTTACTGTACGAGTCACTGGACGAAGCTATGGTGGAGAGGGTTTGAAGGGGCAGGTCTCTTGCAAGGAGTTGACGTGGCTGGTCCTCCCTTTTGGTAACTTTATAAAAATAAAAAATCATGTACATTTGACACATATTCAACCACAGCTACAGTTTCACAAAATTAACGTTAAGGGGGTCGCACACCGGACGAGAAGCTCAGCGCCGCGCCACATATTTAAAATTCGAACACATTATTATCTATAAGTGTACACATACCGGCGGCGCCATTCAGCGTCTGTCCGCGGCGCCCAGCAACGCCTCAGGACCGTGTTCAAAATCCTGCTGCGCCACAGAGCGCCATTTACATAGTTTTTTATAAAATTTTAAGTATTTTTGTCTCAAATCGTTGCTAATGGATCCTGACTTCGCCCTATGCTTCAATATGCATTTAGTTTTGCATTCATTTACAGAAATCAGCTGCTTGAATGACAATTGCTGGTGTTATTCGATTTTTCAGGTGAGATTCTCAATTCATTCAGTTAACGGATGATCTGAGGTAAAGTTTTCAGAATGCAGACTCAGCAACGATTGTATTTAATTGTACAGTACAATCATAACATAGAACAGACATTATCTTCATTTCCTGTCATTAAACATAACAATATTGCTGGCCATACACTGATGAGAAAGTGCGCGTCCGGTGTTCGATAACGTTACTGTGGAGTTGCCCTAAACGTGGCGCGGCGCTTCTCGTCCGGTGTGCGACCCCCATTCCATAACAAATGCGCGAAACAAGCTTACGTTTGTTGCTTGATAGACGCTAACACACAACTACAACTACCGCATTTGTCCAGGACTACACGTAGTACGAGCGGAAACCGAGGTAAGCGGATATGACGCGATTGACTCGCGACTCCCAGCTCACCCCTGCTCACACGCCCCATTTCCTTGGTTAAAATCTACATTTTCTCGCGATTTAAACATTTGAAACATTTGGAATATTGTAAGTTATCATCTTAACTAAATATATAACATTGGCCTTGTGATTTTGGTATATTTTAATGCAAAAATCTTAGGTATTCCACCTTTAAGGCCTGTTCACACCAAGCATGATAACTATAAAAATAACTTTAAATATATAATTCTAAAAATCGTTCTCCATTTTACTAAGGCCCACAGCTGTAGTAAGTTAATCGTCGAGGTAAAAAAAATAAAAAATAAAAAAAATCCTCCACTGTTTGACAAGTCAAACCCCCTTTTCAACGTTAAAAAAGATGGATATATAGAAAGCATTCGGTCGTATTCTGGGAATAACGTGGAATAAACGGTGAGTTTAATTAGTAGCCTATAGTGTAACAAAATGACCTCAGGTAGGCTATACAGCGCTAGTTGACAACATTGCTGAAGTTGCAGTGAAAAAGGCGTTGTATATACACAAAGATGTTGACTAGGCAATACTTTTAACCCATCATTGAGTTCATCAGTTAAATTAACTGTTACATATTACACTAGACTTTCTAGATTCACTGTTTAGATGCACTCCCAAATCCTCTCATCATTTAAGGATATTGTGTACCCGAAAGCGCCTGTTTTTCCTTTGATATTTGTTTGTAACGTAAAGCAGCAGCAGCAGCAGCCCTCCATTTTCGCTGCTTTGAATTTGAAACTGCAGCGCGGGCTTAAAATAAAAAGACCGTTATTGGTTGTTGGTGTAGACACATAGCCTATAGTTATCGTATAGTTAGCCTATAACGTTATCTTTATAGTTAGCGTGTTAGATGTGAATGGGCCTTTAAACTCTTCTGTAAAAATTCTAATTTAAATCAATGAGATTCAAAGAATTGACATCAAAAATAAGACAGACATTGGAAGTAATATATATATATATATGTATATATATATATATATATATACACACACATAGACATATATACATATTATAGAGAAAGAGAGAGAGACAAACACATACATATATATATATATTTGTTTATTTGATATTTAAACAGACTAAAAAGTTGTAAATACAACTTCTGAATGAAAGGCACAGTAAAATCAGACATGGCTGATATAATACTCAACTGAAAAAGAAGTACAGTACAAAAGCAGACAGTTACTTACGCACGCAAAAACAACTCTCACGTGCCAACACCCAAAGAGAGGCCATCCGGTCACTGGTTTAGATTTGACAAGAGCAGAGGGATCTTCAGTGATAATGGCTGATCGACACTTATTGCTTTGACTCTTCAGGGCCTGACTGGCCAGAACCCAAACACGGAAATAAAAAGATTAAAATCTTAATTAATTTCATTCATTTGCTCTAGCAAAAACATCAAGTTGAAAGTGATTAGCTAGCTTTCAAAATCCAGGCTCAATGGAGTGATGCTGTCAGTCAAGCGCTAGCGTACTTCATTATCTAACGCATACTCATTAGCATACTGATCTAATTCATTGGTCCACCAAGTGCAAAATCAAACTAGGGAAGGAGGAAAAAAACAGCAGGCTGATGGCTCAAAAGTAAATGATCTTAAGTGGTAGAGACATTTGATTAAATTTTGATTAATTCAATTGCAGAGCTGTGAAATTGAAATGTTAAGATGGATTTTAAAGATAGAAAGTTCATTTTAGCCTGTGCAGATGCATGTTCAGTTTGATAGTGCTGCATCACGCCACGTGCCAGTACATTATTTATAGTTAAAGGCCGATTAGAGACCTGGACCTCTCTGATTTAATAGTGCCACGTAATTTGGATTCATCGTGGCCCTCTCTGGACTTTGCTCGATTAATACAAACACAAATCTTTGAAACAAGTCTAACCACATTCATGAATCTGCTCTGGGGTAATTCTGATGGTTTAACAATGCAAATTTTTTGCCGAAAGACTCTGCCCTTTTACTTCAGAGGTTAGAGTTACATAGAACCAGACTCTTTGGTATATGCAAAGCAATTCCAACTCATTTCCCCTCCAATCTGCTCTAATTATGTATAGATTTCCACATCCTCTCTGCCATCTCAAAATTATGCTTTATGCCAACTCATTCTTCCTGGAATGTAAGTGAATCAATTAGGCGAACGTTCACTAAAAGGTTTTGGACAAAGTTAATGCTCGTGTGCTAGCATTCCCAAGCTGCCTTTCCCAGTTTCACCATTTTGCAAGTAAACCTCCAGCGAGACACCGGAGGATGTTGACAATGAGGATGTAACCGCTGCCTTTATTGCAAAATAAACCATTGAATAAAAAGCAATGAACCCTTGCAATGAAGTATTTTCAATAATTTAAAGATTTAGAGAAACAAAATGTACACATAACAGATTGTAGTGATGGACGATTGGTCTGAGATAGAGTTACAGAGGACAGAAGCTTCGCCAGACCTCACGTCTCTCTGTCATAAGTCTAATGGGGATCCCCAAATCCTAAAGACATCATCGGACATTGATGAGTGAACGTTGAGCATTGACAGGTATGGGCGGTCATTACCTAGCGGTACCACTGAGCTGGGTTAAGTACTCACGCAGTTCTTTAGCTGCTTGGAAGCGGCCATACCGCTTTTTGGGGTTGGCGCACTCATCCAAAAGAGCTTCAAGCTGGCTGTCTTTGGCTATGTGTGGTGGGGGGTCATGAAGAAGTCCGCCGGAGCTGCCCCGCCATGTAGCATATCGTGAAAGCAAATTTTGACAGATGGCATAATAGTTGTGGTCCACTGTGACCCGTGAGCACAACATGTCTTTAGAGAAGGAAAGACAGGCCTCCTTGTCGCACTCCTCAAACTTGCTCTCATACCAGACGTCGTAGTTCTCAGGCTTATCTAGAGGAAGATGACAGAAACAAGTAAAACTGCAGCAAAGTACAGAATTGAATTTTTTGTAAAGAATATAACAAGTTTCAAACGAACTGGGTCAATGGTGTTTTTTTATCTTTAAATGTATTTATTTAAAAAAAAAACATGAATGCAATTCAAACATACAACTTGGTGATACACACCAACTTAAACATGTTTTTAAACACTAAATTAAATTTTGTGTTGATATTTGTACAAAAAATGTGTCAGGATGATGCAACTGTCCTGAGATCACAATGGGAAATTGTACATCACTCATATCATTTCTTAGAATTTGTTATGTAAAACTACTTCTGGAGAACTACCACATCTTGAAAAATATTAAGGCTGGGTATTGACACAAATTTGATTCGATTCAATTTAGATATATAGTAAATGGCAAATTTTCTCAAGGAAATGAAATCTCTCAACTAATGGTCCCTTCACATACTGTGTCTGTTTCTCAGTCAGATAACCTTATTGATGCAGTTGCCTTGATTCTTCAATTATATCAATGGATTTCAAGAATATCGGCTTGTCCAACAGCCTATAAAACTCCCTATCCTGCAACTGCCGCATAGCTTCCCTAATGTACTGTTCCCTGTCCATCACTACTACTACCACACTACCCTTATCCGCTGGCTAAATTACAACCCTCAACCCTTTCAAGACCTCCCAATCCCCTGTGTACCTCCC